>NC_091753.1:10931760-11293760 GCF_043380555.1 Nothobranchius furzeri | reverse complement strand
ATTGTTTACATGTGGCAAGACGCTCCTTTGGGCGCATCTTGCTTGGGCTTCTCTCCTGGAGGCCCTCAGTCAGACCCATTGTTGACATGTGGCAAGACGCTCCTCGGGGCGCGTCTTGCTTGGGCCTCTCTCCTGGAGGCGCTCAGTCAGACCGAGTGCTGACATAAGGCAAGACGCTCCTCGGGGCGCGTCTTGCTGGGGCCTCTCTCCTGGAGGCGCTCAGTCAGACCCAGTGCTTACATGTGGCAAGACGCTCCTCGGGGCGCGTCTTGCTGGGGCTTCTCTCCTGGAGGCGTTCAGTCAGACCGAGTGCTGACATGTGGCAAGACGCTCCTCGGGACGCGTCTTGCTTGGGCTTCTCTCCTGGAGGCCCTCAGTCAGACTCATTGTTGACATGTGGCAAGACGCTCCTCGGGGCGCGTCTTGCTTGGGCCTCTCTCCTGGAGGCGCTCAGTCAGACCCAGTGGTGACATGTGACAAGACGCTACTCGGGGCGCGTCATGCTTGGGCTTCTCTCATGGAGGCCCTCAGTCAGATCCATTGTTGATATGTGGCAAGACGCTCCTCGGGGCGCGTCTTGCTTGGGGCCTCTCTCCTGGAGGCGCACAGTCAGACAGAGTGCTGACATGTGGCAAGACGCTCCTCGGGGCGCGTCTTGCTTGGGCCTCTCTCCTGGAGGCGCTCAGTCAGACCGAGTGCTGACATGTGGCAAGACGCTCCTCGGGGCGCGTCTTGCTGGGGCTTCTCTCCTGGAGGCGTTCAGTCAGACCGAGTGCTGACATGTGGCAAGACGCTCCTCGGGGCGCGTCTTGCTTGGGCTTCTCTCCTGGAGGCCCTCAGTCAGACTCATTGTTGACATGTGGCAAGATGCTCCTCGGGGCGCGTCTTGCTTGGGGCCTCTCTCCTGGAGGCGCACAGTCAGACAGAGTGCTGACATGTGGCAAGACGCTCCTCGGGGCGCGTCTTGCTGGGGCTTCTCTCCTGGAGGCGCTCAGTCAGACCCAGTGTTTACATGTGGCAAGACGCTCCTCGGGGCGCGTCTTGCTTGGGCCTCTCTCCTGGAGGCGCTCAGTCAGACCCAGTGGTGACATGTGGCAAGACGCTCCTCGGGGCGCGTCTTGCTTGGGCCTCTCTCCTGGAGGCGCTCAGTCAGACCCAGTGGTGACATGTGACAAGACGCTCCTCGGGGCGCGTCTTGCTTGGGCTTCTCTCATGGAGGCCCTCAGTCAGATCCATTGTTGATATGTGGCAAGACGCTCCTCGGGGCGCGTCTTGCTTGGGCCTCTCTCCTGGAGGCGCTCAGTCAGACCCAGTGGTGACATGTGGCAAGACGCTCCTCGGGGCGCGTCTTGCTTGGGCTTCTCTCATGGAGGCCCTCAGTCAGACCCATTGTTGATATGTGGCAAGACGCTCCTCGGGGCGCGTCGTGCTTGGGCCTCTCTCCTGGAGGCTCTCAGTCAGACCGAGTGCTGACATGTGGCAAGACGCTCCTCGGGGCGCGTCTTGCTTGGGCCTCTCTCCTGGAGGCGCTCAGTCAGACCCAGTGGTGACATGTGGCAAGACGCTCCTCGGGGCGCGTCTTGCTTGGGCCTCTCTCCTGGAGACGCTCAGTCAGACCCAGTGTTGACACGTGGCAAGACGCTCCTCGGGGCGCGTCTTGCTTGGGCCTCTCTCCTGGAGGCGCTCAGTCAGACCCAGTGGTGACATGTGGCAAGACGCTCCTCGGGGCGCGTCTTGCTTGGGCTTCTCTCATGGAGGCCCTCAGTCAGACCCATTGTTGATATGTGGCAAGACGCTCCTCGGGGCGCGTCTTGCTTGGGCCTCTCTCCTGGAGGCGCTCAGGCAGACCGAGTGCTGACATGTGGCAAGACGCTGCCCGGGGCGCGTCTTGCTTGGGCTTCTCTCCTGGAGGCCCTCAGTCAGACTCATTGTTGACATGTGGCAAGATGCTCCTCGGGGCGCGTCTTGCTTGGGGCCTCTCTCCTGGAGGCGCACAGTCAGACAGAGTGCTGACATGTGGCAAGACGCTCCTCGGGGCGCGTCTTGCTGGGGCTTCTCTCCTGGAGGCGCTCAGTCAGACCCAGTGTTTACATGTGGCAAGACGCTCCTCGGGGCGCGTCTTGCTTGGGCCTCTCTCCTGGAGGCGCTCAGTCAGACCCAGTGGTGACATGTGGCAAGACGCCCCTCGGGGCGCGTCTTGCTTGGGCCTCTCTCCTGGAGGCGCTCAGTCAGACCCAGTGGTGACATGTGACAAGACGCTCCTCGGGGCGCGTCTTGCTTGGGCTTCTCTCATGGAGGCCCTCAGTCAGATCCATTGTTGATATGTGGCAAGACGCTCCTCGGGGCGCGTCTTGCTTGGGCCTCTCTCCTGGAGGCGCTCAGTCAGACCCAGTGGTGACATGTGGCAAGACGCTCCTCGGGGCGCGTCTTGCTTGGGCTTCTCTCATGGAGGCCCTCAGTCAGACCCATTGTTGATATGTGGCAAGACGCTCCTCGGGGCGCGTCGTGCTTGGGCCTCTCTCCTGGAGGCGCTCAGTCAGACCGAGTGCTGACATGTGGCAAGACGCTCCTCGGGGCGCGTCTTGCTTGGGCCTCTCTCCTGGAGGCGCTCAGTCAGACCCAGTGGTGACATGTGGCAAGACGCTCCTCGGGGCGCGTCTTGCTTGGGCCTCTCTCCTGGAGACGCTCAGTCAGACCCAGTGTTGACACGTGGCAAGACGCTCCTCGGGGCGCGTCTTGCTTGGGCCTCTCTCCTGGAGGCGCTCAGTCAGACCCAGTGGTGACATGTGGCAAGACGCTCCTCGGGGCGCGTCTTGCTTGGGCTTCTCTCATGGAGGCCCTCAGTCAGACCCATTGTTGATATGTGGCAAGACGCTCCTCGGGGCGCGTCTTGCTTGGGCCTCTCTCCTGGAGGCGCTCAGGCAGACCGAGTGCTGACATGTGGCAAGACGCTGCTCGGGGCGCGTCTTGCTTGGGCTTCTCTCCTGGAGGCCCTGAGTCAGACCCATTGTTTACATGTGGCAAGACGCTCCTTTGGGCGCATCTTGCCTGGGCTTCTCTCCTGGAGGCCCTCTGTCAGACCCATTGTTGACATGTGGCAAGACGCTCCTCGGGGCGCGTCTTGCTTGGGCCTCTCTCCTGAAGGCGCTCAGTCAGACCCAGTGCTTACATGTGGCATGACGCTCCTCGGGGCGCGTCTTGCTTGGGCCTCTCTCCTGGAGGCGCTCAGTCAGACCCAGTGGTGACATGTGGCAAGACGCTCTTCGGGGCGCGTCTTGCTTGAGCCTCTCTCCTGGAGATGCTCAGTCAGCCCCAGTGTTGACACGTGACAAGACGCTCCTTGGGGCGCGTCTTGCTTGGTCTTCTCTCATGGAGGCCCTCAGTCAGACCCATTGTTGATATGTGGCAAGACGCTCCTCGGGGCGCGTCTTGCTTGGGCCTCTCTCCTGGAGGCGCTCAGTCAGACCGAGTGCTGACATGTGGCAAGACGCTCCTCGGGGCGCGTCTTGCTTGGGCTTCTCTCCTGGAGGCCCTCAGTCAGACCCATTGTTTACATGTGGCAAGACGCTCCTTGGGGCGCATCTTGCTTGGGCCTCTCTCCTGGAGGCCCTCTGTCAGCCCGAGGGTTGACATGTGTCAAGACGCTCCTCGGGGTGCGTCTTGCTTGGGCCTCTCTCCTTGAGGCGCTCAGTCAGACCGAGTGCTGACATGTGGCAAGACGCTCCTCGGGGCGCGTCTTGCTTGGGCTTCTCTCTTGGAGGCCCTCAGTCAGACCCATTGTTGACATGTGGCAAGACGCTCCCCGGGGCGCGTCTTGCTTGGGCTTCTCTCCTGGAGGCCCTCAGTCAGACCCATTGTTGACATGTGGCAAGACGCTCCTCGGGGGGCGTCTTGCTTGGGCCTCTCTCCTGGAGGCGCTCAGTCAGACAGAGTGCTGACATAAGGCAAGACGCTCCTCGGGGCGCGTCTTGCTGGGGCCTCTCTCCTGGAGGCGCTCAGTCAGACCCAGTGCTTACATGTGGCAAGACGCTCCTCGGGGCGCGTCTTGCTTGGGCCTCTCTCCTGGAGACGCTCAGTCAGAACCAGTGTTGACACGTGACAAGACGCTCCTCGGGGCGCGTCTTGCTTGGGCTTCTCTCCTGGAGACGCTCAGTCAGAACCAGTGTTGACACGTGACAAGACGCTCCTCGGGGCGCGTCTTGCTTGGGCCTCTCTCCTGGAGACGCTCAGTCAGAACCAGTGTTGACACGTGACAAGACGCTCCTCGGGGCGTGTCTTGATTGGGGTTCTCTCATGGAGGCCCTCAGTCAGACCCATTGTTGATATGTGGCAAGACGCTCCTCGGGGCGCGTCTTGCTTGGGCCTCTCTCCTGGAGGCGCTCAGTCAGACCGAGTGCTGACATGTGGCAAGACGCTCCTCGGGGCGCGTCTTGCTTGGGCTTCTCTCATGGATGCCCTCAGTCAGAGCCATTGTTGATATGTGGCAAGACGCTCCTCGGGGCGAGTCTTGCTTGGGCCTCTCTCCTGGAGGTGCTCAGTCAGACCCAGTGTTGACATGATGCAAGACGCTCCTCGGGGCGCATCTTGCTTGGGCTTCTCTCTTGGAGGATCTCAGTCAGACCCATTGTTGACATGTGGCAAGACGCTCCTCGCGGCGCGTCTTGCTTGGGCCTCTCTCCTGAAGGCGCTCAGTCAGACCGAGTGCTGACATGTGGCAAGACGCTCCTCGGGGCGCGTCTTGCTTGGGCTTCTCTCCTGGAGGCCCTCAGTCAGACCCATTGTTTACATGTGGCAAGACGCTCCTTTGGGCGCATCTTGCTTGGGCTTCTCTCTTGGAGGATCTCAGTCAGACCCATTGTTGACATGTGGCAAGACGCTCCTCGGGGCGCGTCTTGCTTGGGCTTCTCTCATGGAGGCCCTCAGTCAGACCCATTGTTGATATGTGGCAAGACGCTCCTCGGGGCGCGTCTTGCTTGGGCCTCTCTCCTGGAGGCGCTCAGGCAGACCGAGTGCTGACATGTGGCAAGACGCTGCTCGGGGCGCGTCTTGCTTGGGCTTCTCTCCTGGAGGCCCTGAGTCAGACCCATTGTTTACATGTGGCAAGACGCTCCTTTGGGCGCATCTTGCCTGGGCTTCTCTCCTGGAGGCCCTCTGTCAGACCCATTGTTGACATGTAGCAAGACGCTCCTCGGGGCGCGTCTTGCTTGGGCCTCTCTCCTGAAGGCGCTCAGTCAGACCCAGTGCTTACATGTGGCAAGACGCTCCTCGGGGCGCGTCTTGCTTGGGCCTCTCTCCTGGAGGCGCTCAGTCAGACCCAGTGGTGACATGTGGCAAGACGCTCTTCGGGGCGCGTCTTGCTTGAGCCTCTCTCCTGGAGATGCTCAGTCAGCCCCAGTGTTGACACGTGACAAGACGCTCCTCGGGGCGCGTCTTGCTTGGGCTTCTCTCATGGAGGCCCTCAGTCAGACCCATTGTTGATATGTGGCAAGACGCTCCTCGGGGCGCGTCTTGCTTGGGCCTCTCTCCTGGAGGCGCTCAGTCAGACCGAGTGCTGACATGTGGCAAGACGCTCCTCGGGGCGCGTCTTGCTTGGGCTTCTCTCCTGGAGGCCCTCAGTCAGACCCATTGTTTACATGTGGCAAGACGCTCCTTGGGGCGCATCTTGCTTGGGCCTCTCTCCTGGAGGCCCTCTGTCAGCCCGAGGGTTGACATGTGTCAAGACGCTCCTCGGGGTGCGTCTTGCTTGGGCCTCTCTCCTTGAGGCGCTCAGTCAGACCGAGTGCTGACATGTGGCAAGACGCTCCTCGGGGCGCGTCTTGCTTGGGCTTTTCTCTTGGAGGCCCTCAGTCAGACCCATTGTTGACATGTGGCAAGACGCTCCCCGGGGCGCGTCTTGCTTGGGCTTCTCTCCTGGAGGCCCTCAGTCAGACCCATTGTTGACATGTGGCAAGACGCTCCTCGGGGGGCGTCTTGCTTGGGCCTCTCTCCTGGAGGCGCTCAGTCAGACAGAGTGCTGACATAAGGCAAGACGCTCCTCGGGGCGCGTCTTGCTGGGGCCTCTCTCCTGGAGGCGCTCAGTCAGACCCAGTGCTTACATGTGGCAAGACGCTCCTCGGGGCGCGTCTTGCTTGGGCCTCTCTCCTGGAGACGCTCAGTCAGAACCAGTGTTGACACGTGACAAGACGCTCCTCGGGGCGCGTCTTGCTTGGGCTTCTCTCCTGGAGACGCTCAGTCAGAACCAGTGTTGACACGTGACAAGACGCTCCTCGGGGCGCGTCTTGCTTGGGCCTCTCTCCTGGAGACGCTCAGTCAGAACCAGTGTTGACACGTGACAAGACGCTCCTCGGGGCGTGTCTTGATTGGGGTTCTCTCATGGAGGCCCTCAGTCAGACCCATTGTTGATATGTGGCAAGACGCTCCTCGGGGCGCGTCTTGCTTGGGCCTCTCTCCTGGAGGCGCTCAGTCAGACCGAGTGCTGACATGTGGCAAGACGCTCCTCGGGGCGCGTCTTGCTTGGGCTTCTCTCATGGATGCCCTCAGTCAGAGCCATTGTTGATATGTGGCAAGACGCTCCTCGGGGCGAGTCTTGCTTGGGCCTCTCTCCTGGAGGTGCTCAGTCAGACCCAGTGTTGACATGATGCAAGACGCTCCTCGGGGCGCATCTTGCTTGGGCTTCTCTCTTGGAGGATCTCAGTCAGACCCATTGTTGACATGTGGCAAGACGCTCCTCGCGGCGCGTCTTGCTTGGGCCTCTCTCCTGAAGGCGCTCAGTCAGACCGAGTGCTGACATGTGGCAAGACGCTCCTCGGGGCGCGTCTTGCTTGGGCTTCTCTCCTGGAGGCCCTCAGTCAGACCCATTGTTTACATGTGGCAAGACGCTCCTCGGGGCGCGTCTTGCTTGGGCCTCTCTCCTGGAGGCGCTCAGTCAGACCCAGTGGTGACATGTGGCAAGACGCTCTTCGGGGCGCGTCTTGCTTGAGCCTCTCTCCTGGAGATGCTCAGTCAGCCCCAGTGTTGACACGTGACAAGACGCTCCTCGGGGCGCGTCTTGCTTGGGCTTCTCTCATGGAGGCCCTCAGTCAGACCCATTGTTGATATGTGGCAAGACGCTCCTCGGGGCGCGTCTTGCTTGGGCCTCTCTCCTGGAGGCGCTCAGGCAGACCGAGTGCTGACATGTGGCAAGACGCTGCTCGGGGCGCGTCTTGCTTGGGCTTCTCTCCTGGAGGCCCTGAGTCAGACCCATTGTTTACATGTGGCAAGACGCTCCTTTGGGCGCATCTTGCCTGGGCTTCTCTCCTGGAGGCCCTCTGTCAGACCCATTGTTGACATGTGGCAAGACGCTCCTCGGGGCGCGTCTTGCTTGGGCCTCTCTCCTGAAGGCGCTCAGTCAGACCCAGTGCTTACATGTGGCAAGACGCTCCTCGGGGCGCGTCTTGCTTGGGCCTCTCTCCTGGAGGCGCTCAGTCAGACCCAGTGGTGACATGTGGCAAGACGCTCTTCGGGGCGCGTCTTGCTTGAGCCTCTCTCCTGGAGATGCTCAGTCAGCCCCAGTGTTGACACGTGACAAGACGCTCCTCGGGGCGCGTCTTGCTTGGGCTTCTCTCATGGAGGCCCTCAGTCAGACCCATTGTTGATATGTGGCAAGACGCTCCTCGGGGCGCGTCTTGCTTGGGCCTCTCTCCTGGAGGCGCTCAGTCAGACCGAGTGCTGACATGTGGCAAGACGCTCCTCGGGGCGCGTCTTGCTTGGGCTTCTCTCCTGGAGGCCCTCAGTCAGACCCATTGTTTACATGTGGCAAGACGCTCCTTGGGGCGCATCTTGCTTGGGCCTCTCTCCTGGAGGCCCTCTGTCAGCCCGAGGGTTGACATGTGTCAAGACGCTCCTCGGGGTGCGTCTTGCTTGGGCCTCTCTCCTTGAGGCGCTCAGTCAGACCGAGTGCTGACATGTGGCAAGACGCTCCTCGGGGCGCGTCTTGCTTGGGCTTCTCTCTTGGAGGCCCTCAGTCAGACCCATTGTTGACATGTGGCAAGACGCTCCCCGGGGCGCGTCTTGCTTGGGCTTCTCTCCTGGAGGCCCTCAGTTAGACCCATTGTTGACATGTGGCAAGACGCTCCTCGGGGGGCGTCTTGCTTGGGCCTCTCTCCTGGAGGCGCTCAGTCAGACAGAGTGCTGACATAAGGCAAGACGCTCCTCGGGGCGCGTCTTGCTGGGGCCTCTCTCCTGGAGGCGCTCAGTCAGACCCAGTGCTTACATGTGGCAAGACGCTCCTCGGGGCGCGTCTTGCTTGGGCCTCTCTCCTGGAGACGCTCAGTCAGAACCAGTGTTGACACGTGACAAGACGCTCCTCGGGGCGCGTCTTGCTTGGGCTTCTCTCCTGGAGACGCTCAGTCAGAACCAGTGTTGACACGTGACAAGACGCTCCTCGGGGCGCGTCTTGCTTGGGCCTCTCTCCTGGAGACGCTCAGTCAGAACCAGTGTTGACACGTGACAAGACGCTCCTCGGGGCGTGTCTTGATTGGGGTTCTCTCATGGAGGCCCTCAGTCAGACCCATTGTTGATATGTGGCAAGACGCTCCTCGGGGCGCGTCTTGCTTGGGCCTCTCTCCTGGAGGCGCTCAGTCAGACCGAGTGCTGACATGTGGCAAGACGCTCCTCGGGGCGAGTCTTGCTTGGGCCTCTCTCCTGGAGGTGCTCAGTCAGACCCAGTGTTGACATGATGCAAGACGCTCCTCGGGGCGCATCTTGCTTGGGCTTCTCTCTTGGAGGATCTCAGTCAGACCCATTGTTGACATGTGGCAAGATGCTCCTCGCGGCGCGTCTTGCTTGGGCCTCTCTCCTGAAGGCGCTCAGTCAGACCGAGTGCTGACATGTGGCAAGACGCTCCTCGGGGCGCGTCTTGCTTGGGCTTCTCTCCTGGAGGCCCTCAGTCAGACCCATTGTTTACATGTTGCAAGACGCTCCTTTGGGCGCATCTTGCTTGGGCTTCTCTCTTGGAGGATCTCAGTCAGACCCATTGTTGACATGTGGCAAGACGCTCCTCGGGGCGCGTCTTGCTTGGGCTTCTCTCATGGAGGCCCTCAGTCAGACCCATTGTTGATATGTGGCAAGACGCTCCTCGGGGCGCGTCTTGCTTGGGCCTCTCTCCTGGAGGCGCTCAGGCAGACCGAGTGCTGACATGTGGCAAGACGCTGCTCGGGGCGCGTCTTGCTTGGGCTTCTCTCCTGGAGGCCCTGAGTCAGACCCATTGTTTACATGTGGCAAGACGCTCCTTTGGGCGCATCTTGCCTGGGCTTCTCTCCTGGAGGCCCTCTGTCAGACCCATTGTTGACATGTAGCAAGACGCTCCTCGGGGCGCGTCTTGCTTGGGCCTCTCTCCTGAAGGCGCTCAGTCAGACCCAGTGCTTACATGTGGCAAGACGCTCCTCGGGGCGCGTCTTGCTTGGGCCTCTCTCCTGGAGGCGCTCAGTCAGACCCAGTGGTGACATGTGGCAAGACGCTCTTCGGGGCGCGTCTTGCTTGAGCCTCTCTCCTGGAGATGCTCAGTCAGCCCCAGTGTTGACACGTGACAAGACGCTCCTCGGGGCGCGTCTTGCTTGGGCTTCTCTCATGGAGGCCCTCAGTCAGACCCATTGTTGATATGTGGCAAGACGCTCCTCGGGGCGCGTCTTGCTTGGGCCTCTCTCCTGGAGGCGCTCAGTCAGACCGAGTGCTGACATGTGGCAAGACGCTCCTCGGGGCGCGTCTTGCTTGGGCTTCTCTCCTGGAGGCCCTCAGTCAGACCCATTGTTTACATGTGGCAAGACGCTCCTTGGGGCGCATCTTGCTTGGGCCTCTCTCCTGGAGGCCCTCTGTCAGCCCGAGGGTTGACATGTGTCAAGACGCTCCTCGGGGTGCGTCTTGCTTGGGCCTCTCTCCTTGAGGCGCTCAGTCAGACCGAGTGCTGACATGTGGCAAGACGCTCCTCGGGGCGCGTCTTGCTTGGGCTTTTCTCTTGGAGGCCCTCAGTCAGACCCATTGTTGACATGTGGCAAGACGCTCCCCGGGGCGCGTCTTGCTTGGGCTTCTCTCCTGGAGGCCCTCAGTCAGACCCATTGTTGACATGTGGCAAGACGCTCCTCGGGGGGCGTCTTGCTTGGGCCTCTCTCCTGGAGGCGCTCAGTCAGACAGAGTGCTGACATAAGGCAAGACGCTCCTCGGGGCGCGTCTTGCTGGGGCCTCTCTCCTGGAGGCGCTCAGTCAGACCCAGTGCTTACATGTGGCAAGACGCTCCTCGGGGCGCGTCTTGCTTGGGCCTCTCTCCTGGAGACGCTCAGTCAGAACCAGTGTTGACACGTGACAAGACGCTCCTCGGGGCGCGTCTTGCTTGGGCTTCTCTCCTGGAGACGCTCAGTCAGAACCAGTGTTGACACGTGACAAGACGCTCCTCGGGGCGCGTCTTGCTTGGGCCTCTCTCCTGGAGACGCTCAGTCAGAACCAGTGTTGACACGTGACAAGACGCTCCTCGGGGCGTGTCTTGATTGGGGTTCTCTCATGGAGGCCCTCAGTCAGACCCATTGTTGATATGTGGCAAGACGCTCCTCGGGGCGCGTCTTGCTTGGGCCTCTCTCCTGGAGGCGCTCAGTCAGACCGAGTGCTGACATGTGGCAAGACGCTCCTCGGGGCGCGTCTTGCTTGGGCTTCTCTCATGGATGCCCTCAGTCAGAGCCATTGTTGATATGTGGCAAGACGCTCCTCGGGGCGAGTCTTGCTTGGGCCTCTCTCCTGGAGGTGCTCAGTCAGACCCAGTGTTGACATGATGCAAGACGCTCCTCGGGGCGCATCTTGCTTGGGCTTCTCTCTTGGAGGATCTCAGTCAGACCCATTGTTGACATGTGGCAAGACGCTCCTCGCGGCGCGTCTTGCTTGGGCCTCTCTCCTGAAGGCGCTCAGTCAGACCGAGTGCTGACATGTGGCAAGACGCTCCTCGGGGCGCGTCTTGCTTGGGCTTCTCTCCTGGAGGCCCTCAGTCAGACCCATTGTTTACATGTGGCAAGACGCTCCTCGGGGCGCGTCTTGCTTGGGCCTCTCTCCTGGAGGCGCTCAGTCAGACCCAGTGGTGACATGTGGCAAGACGCTCTTCGGGGCGCGTCTTGCTTGAGCCTCTCTCCTGGAGATGCTCAGTCAGCCCCAGTGTTGACACGTGACAAGACGCTCCTCGGGGCGCGTCTTGCTTGGGCTTCTCTCATGGAGGCCCTCAGTCAGACCCATTGTTGATATGTGGCAAGACGCTCCTCGGGGCGCGTCTTGCTTGGGCCTCTCTCCTGGAGGCGCTCAGGCAGACCGAGTGCTGACATGTGGCAAGACGCTGCTCGGGGCGCGTCTTGCTTGGGCTTCTCTCCTGGAGGCCCTGAGTCAGACCCATTGTTTACATGTGGCAAGACGCTCCTTTGGGCGCATCTTGCCTGGGCTTCTCTCCTGGAGGCCCTCTGTCAGACCCATTGTTGACATGTGGCAAGACGCTCCTCGGGGCGCGTCTTGCTTGGGCCTCTCTCCTGAAGGCGCTCAGTCAGACCCAGTGCTTACATGTGGCAAGACGCTCCTCGGGGCGCGTCTTGCTTGGGCCTCTCTCCTGGAGGCGCTCAGTCAGACCCAGTGGTGACATGTGGCAAGACGCTCTTCGGGGCGCGTCTTGCTTGAGCCTCTCTCCTGGAGATGCTCAGTCAGCCCCAGTGTTGACACGTGACAAGACGCTCCTCGGGGCGCGTCTTGCTTGGGCTTCTCTCATGGAGGCCCTCAGTCAGACCCATTGTTGATATGTGGCAAGACGCTCCTCGGGGCGCGTCTTGCTTGGGCCTCTCTCCTGGAGGCGCTCAGTCAGACCGAGTGCTGACATGTGGCAAGACGCTCCTCGGGGCGCGTCTTGCTTGGGCTTCTCTCCTGGAGGCCCTCAGTCAGACCCATTGTTTACATGTGGCAAGACGCTCCTTGGGGCGCATCTTGCTTGGGCCTCTCTCCTGGAGGCCCTCTGTCAGCCCGAGGGTTGACATGTGTCAAGACGCTCCTCGGGGTGCGTCTTGCTTGGGCCTCTCTCCTTGAGGCGCTCAGTCAGACCGAGTGCTGACATGTGGCAAGACGCTCCTCGGGGCGCGTCTTGCTTGGGCTTCTCTCTTGGAGGCCCTCAGTCAGACCCATTGTTGACATGTGGCAAGACGCTCCCCGGGGCGCGTCTTGCTTGGGCTTCTCTCCTGGAGGCCCTCAGTCAGACCCATTGTTGACATGTGGCAAGACGCTCCTCGGGGGGCGTCTTGCTTGGGCCTCTCTCCTGGAGGCGCTCAGTCAGACAGAGTGCTGACATAAGGCAAGACGCTCCTCGGGGCGCGTCTTGCTGGGGCCTCTCTCCTGGAGGCGCTCAGTCAGACCCAGTGCTTACATGTGGCAAGACGCTCCTCGGGGCGCGTCTTGCTTGGGCCTCTCTCCTGGAGACGCTCAGTCAGAACCAGTGTTGACACGTGACAAGACGCTCCTCGGGGCGCGTCTTGCTTGGGCTTCTCTCATGGAGGCCCTCAGTCAGACCCATTGTTGATATGTGGCAAGACGCTCCTCGGGGCGCGTCTTGCTTGGGCCTCTCTCCTGGAGGCGCTCAGGCAGACCGAGTGCTGACATGTGGCAAGACGCTGCTCGGGGCGCGTCTTGCTTGGGCTTCTCTCCTGGAGGCCCTGAGTCAGACCCATTGTTTACATGTGGCAAGACGCTCCTTTGGGCGCATCTTGCCTGGGCTTCTCTCCTGGAGGCCCTCTGTCAGACCCATTGTTGACATGTGGCAAGACGCTCCTCGGGGCGCGTCTTGCTTGGGCCTCTCTCCTGAAGGCGCTCAGTCAGACCCAGTGCTTACATGTGGCAAGACGCTCCTCGGGGCGCGTCTTGCTTGGGCCTCTCTCCTGGAGGCGCTCAGTCAGACCCAGTGGTGACATGTGGCAAGACGCTCTTCGGGGCGCGTCTTGCTTGAGCCTCTCTCCTGGAGATGCTCAGTCAGCCCCAGTGTTGACACGTGACAAGACGCTCCTTGGGGCGCGTCTTGCTTGGTCTTCTCTCATGGAGGCCCTCAGTCAGACCCATTGTTGATATGTGGCAAGACGCTCCTCGGGGCGCGTCTTGCTTGGGCCTCTCTCCTGGAGGCGCTCAGTCAGACCGAGTGCTGACATGTGGCAAGACGCTCCTCGGGGCGCGTCTTGCTTGGGCTTCTCTCCTGGAGGCCCTCAGTCAGACCCATTGTTTACATGTGGCAAGACGCTCCTTGGGGCGCATCTTGCTTGGGCCTCTCTCCTGGAGGCCCTCTGTCAGCCCGAGGGTTGACATGTGTCAAGACGCTCCTCGGGGTGCGTCTTGCTTGGGCCTCTCTCCTTGAGGCGCTCAGTCAGACCGAGTGCTGACATGTGGCAAGACGCTCCTCGGGGCGCGTCTTGCTTGGGCTTCTCTCTTGGAGGCCCTCAGTCAGACCCATTGTTGACGTGTGGCAAGACGCTCCCCGGGGCGCGTCTTGCTTGGGCTTCTCTCCTCGAGGCCCTCAGTCAGACCCATTGTTGACATGTGGCAAGACGCTCCTCGGGGGGCGTCTTGCTTGGGCCTCTCTCCTGGAGGCGCTCAGTCAGACAGAGTGCTGACATAAGGCAAGACGCTCCTCGGGGCGCGTCTTGCTGGGGCCTCTCTCCTGGAGGCGCTCAGTCAGACCCAGTGCTTACATGTGGCAAGACGCTCCTCGGGGCGCGTCTTGCTTGGGCCTCTCTCCTGGAGACGCTCAGTCAGAACCAGTGTTGACACGTGACAAAACGCTCCTCGGGGCGCGTCTTGCTTGGGCTTCTCTCCTGGAGACGCTCAGTCAGAACCAGTGTTGACACGTGACAAGACGCTCCTCGGGGCGCGTCTTGCTTGGGCCTCTCTCCTGGAGACGCTCAGTCAGAACCAGTGTTGACACGTGACAAGACGCTCCTCGGGGCGTGTCTTGATTGGGGTTCTCTCATGGAGGCCCTCAGTCAGACCCATTGTTGATATGTGGCAAGACGCTCCTCGGGGCGCGTCTTGCTTGGGCCTCTCTCCTGGAGGCGCTCAGTCAGACCGAGTGCTGACATGTGGCAAGACGCTCCTCGGGGCGCGTCTTGCTTGGGCTTCTCTCATGGATGCCCTCAGTCAGAGCCATTGTTGATATGTGGCAAGACGCTCCTCGGGGCGAGTCTTGCTTGGGCCTCTCTCCTGGAGGTGCTCAGTCAGACCCAGTGTTGACATGATGCAAGACGCTCCTCGGGGCGCATCTTGCTTGGGCTTCTCTCTTGGAGGATCTCAGTCAGACCCATTGTTGACATGTGGCAAGACGCTCCTCGCGGCGCGTCTTGCTTGGGCCTCTCTCCTGAAGGCGCTCAGTCAGACCGAGTGCTGACATGTGGCAAGACGCTCCTCGGGGCGCGTCTTGCTTGGGCTTCTCTCCTGGAGGCCCTCAGTCAGACCCATTGTTTACATGTGGCAAGACGCTCCTTTGGGCGCATCTTGCTTGGGCTTCTCTCTTGGAGGATCTCAGTCAGACCCATTGTTGACATGTGGCAAGACGCTCCTCGGGGCGCGTCTTGCTTGGGCTTCTCTCATGGAGGCCCTCAGTCAGACCCATTGTTGATATGTGGCAAGACGCTCCTCGGGGCGCGTCTTGCTTGGGCCTCTCTCCTGGAGGCGCTCAGGCAGACCGAGTGCTGACATGTGGCAAGACGCTGCTCGGGGCGCGTCTTGCTTGGGCTTCTCTCCTGGAGGCCCTGAGTCAGACCCATTGTTTACATGTGGCAAGACGCTCCTTTGGGCGCATCTTGCCTGGGCTTCTCTCCTGGAGGCCCTCTGTCAGACCCATTGTTGACATGTGGCAAGACGCTCCTCGGGGCGCGTCTTGCTTGGGCCTCTCTCCTGAAGGCGCTCAGTCAGACCCAGTGCTTACATGTGGCAAGACGCTCCTCGGGGCGCGTCTTGCTTGGGCCTCTCTCCTGGAGGCGCTCAGTCAGACCCAGTGGTGACATGTGGCAAGACGCTCTTCGGGGCGCGTCTTGCTTGAGCCTCTCTCCTGGAGATGCTCAGTCAGCCCCAGTGTTGACACGTGACAAGACGCTCCTCGGGGCGCGTCTTGCTTGGGCTTCTCTCATGGAGGCCCTCAGTCAGACCCATTGTTGATATGTGGCAAGACGCTCCTCGGGGCGCGTCTTGCTTGGGCCTCTCTCCTGGAGGCGCTCAGTCAGACCGAGTGCTGACATGTGGCAAGACGCTCCTCGGGGCGCGTCTTGCTTGGGCTTCTCTCCTGGAGGCCCTCAGTCAGACCCATTGTTTACATGTGGCAAGACGCTCCTTGGGGCGCATCTTGCTTGGGCCTCTCTCCTGGAGGCCCTCTGTCAGCCCGAGGGTTGACATGTGTCAAGACGCTCCTCGGGGTGCGTCTTGCTTGGGCCTCTCTCCTTGAGGCGCTCAGTCAGACCGAGTGCTGACATGTGGCAAGACGCTCCTCGGGGCGCGTCTTGCTTGGGCTTCTCTCTTGGAGGCCCTCAGTCAGACCCATTGTTGACATGTGGCAAGACGCTCCCCGGGGCGCGTCTTGCTTGGGCTTCTCTCCTGGAGGCCCTCAGTCAGACCCATTGTTGACATGTGGCAAGACGCTCCTCGGGGGGCGTCTTGCTTGGGCCTCTCTCCTGGAGGCGCTCAGTCAGACAGAGTGCTGACATAAGGCAAGACGCTCCTCGGGGCGCGTCTTGCTGGGGCCTCTCTCCTGGAGGCGCTCAGTCAGACCCAGTGCTTACATGTGGCAAGACGCTCCTCGGGGCGCGTCTTGCTTGGGCCTCTCTCCTGGAGACGCTCAGTCAGAACCAGTGTTGACACGTGACAAGACACTCCTCGGGGCGCGTCTTGCTTGGGCTTCTCTCCTGGAGACGCTCAGTCAGAACCAGTGTTGACACGTGACAAGACGCTCCTCGGGGCGTGTCTTGCTTGGGCCTCTCTCCTGGAGGCGCTCAGTCAGACCCAGTGGTGACATGTGGCAAGACGCTCCTCGGGGCGCGTCTTGCTTGGGCCTCTCTCCTGGAGACGCTCAGTCAGAACCAGTGTTGACACGTGACAAGACGCTCCTCGGGGCGTGTCTTGATTGGGGTTCTCTCATGGAGGCCCTCAGTCAGACCCATTGTTGATATGTGGCAAGACGCTCCTCGGGGCGCGTCTTGCTTGGGCCTCTCTCCTGGAGGCGCTCAGTCAGACCGAGTGCTGACATGTGGCAAGACGCTCCTCGGGGCGCGTCTTGCTTGGGCTTCTCTCATGGATGCCCTCAGTCAGACCCATTGTTGATATGTGCTTCTCTCATGGAGGCCCTCAGTCAGATCCATTGTTGATATGTGGCAAGACGCTCCTCGGGGCGCGTCTTGCTTGGGCCTCTCTCCTGGAGGAGCTCAGTCAGACCGAGTGCTGACATGTGGCAAGACGCTCCTCGGGGCGCGTCTTGCTGGGGCTTCTCTCCTAGAGGCGTTCAGTCAGACCGAGTGCTGACATGTGGCAAGACGCTCCTAGGGGCGCGTCTTGCTTGGGCTTCTCTCCTGGAGGCCCTCAGTCAGACTCATTGTTGACATGTGGCAAGATGCTCCTCGGGGCGCGTCTTGCTTGGGGCCTCTCTCCTGGAGGCGCACAGTCAGACAGAGTGCTGACATGTGGCCAGACGCTCCTCGGGGCGCGTCTTGCTGGGGCCTCTCTCCTGGAGGCGCTCAGTCAGACCGAGTGCTGACATGTGGCAAGACGCTCCTCGGGGCGCGTCTTGCTTGGGCTTCTCTCCTGGAGGCCCTCAGTCAGACCCATTGTTTACATGTGGCAAGACGCTCCTCGGGGCGCATCTTGCTTGGGCCTCTCTCCTGGAGGCCCTCTGTCAGCCCCAGTGTTGACATGTGTCAAGACGCTCCTCGGGGCGAGTCTTGCTTGGGCCTCTCTCCTGGAGGTGCTCAGTCAGACCCAGTGTTGACATGTTGCAAGACGCTCTTCGGGGCGCATCTTGCTTGGGCTTCTCTCTTGGAGGCCCTCAGTCAGACCCATTGTTGACATGTGGCAAGACGCTCCTCGGGGCGCGTCTTGCTTGGGCTTCTTTCCTGGAGGCCCTCAGTCAGACCCATTGTTGACATGTGGCAAGACGCTCCTCGGGGCGCGTCTTGCTTGGGCCTCTCTCCTGGAGGCGCTCAGTCAGACCGAGTGCTGACATAAGGCAAGACGCTCCTCGGTGCGCGTCTTGCTGGGGCCTCTCTCCTGGAGGCACTCAGTCAGACCCAGTGCTTACATGTGGCAAGACGCACCTCGGGGTGTGTCTTGCTGGGGCTTCTCTCCTGGAGGCGTTCAGTCAGACCGAGTGCTGACATGTGGCAAGGAGCTCCTCGGGGCGCGTCTTGCTTGGGCTTCTCTCCTGGAGGCGTTCAGTCAGACCGAGTGCTGACATGTGGCAAGACGCTCCTCGGGGCGCATCTTGCTGGGGCTTCTCTCCTCGAGGCGCTCAGTCAGACCCAGTGGTGACATGTGACAAGACGCTCCTCGGGGCGCGTCTTGCTTGGGCTTCTCTCATGGAGGCCCTCAGTCAGATCCATTGTTGATATGTGGCAAGACGCTCCTCGGGGCGCGTCTTGCTTGGGCCTCTCTCCTGGAGGAGCTCAGTCAGACCGAGTGCTGACATGTGGCAAGACGCTCCTCGGGGCGCGTCTTGCTGGGGCTTCTCTCCTGGAGGCGTTCAGTCAGACCGAGTGCTGACATGTGGCAAGACGCTCCTCGGGGTGCGTCTTGCTTGGGCTTCTCTCCTGGAGGCCCTCAGTCAGACTCATTGTTGACATGTGGCAAGATGCTCCTCGGGGCGCGTCTTGATTGGGGCCTCTCTCCTGGAGGCGCACAGTCAGACAGATTGCTGACATGTGGCCAGACGCTCCTCGGGGCGCGTCTTGCTGGGGCCTCTCTCCTTGAGGCGCTCAGTCAGACCGAGTGCTGACATGTGGCAAGACGCTCCTCGGGGCGCGTCTTGCTTGGGCTTCTCTCCTGGAGGCCCTCAGTCAAACCCATTGTTTACATGTGGCAAGACGCTCCTCGGGGCGCATCTTGCTTGGGCCTCTCTCCTGGAGGCCCTCTGTCAGCCCCAGTGTTGACATGAGTCAAGACGCTCCTCGGGGCGAGTCTTGCTTGGGCCTCTCTCCTGGAGGTGCTCAGTCAGACCCAGTGTTGACATGGTGCAAGAAGCTCCTCGGGGCGCGTCTTGCTTGGGCTTCTCTCTTGGAGGCCCTCAGTCAGACCCATTGTTGACATGTGGCAAGACGCTCCTCGGGGCGCGTCTTGCTTGGGCTTCTCTCCTGGAGGCCCTCAGTCAGACCCATTGTTGACATGTGGCAAGACGCTCCTCGGGGCGCGTCTTGCTTGGGCCTCTCTCCTGGAGGCGCTCAGTCAGACCGAGTGCTGACATAAGGCAAGACGCTCCTCGGGGCGCGTCTTGCTGGGGCCTCTCTCCTGGAGGCGCTCAGTCAGACCCAGTGCTTACATGTGGCAAGACGCTCCTCGGGGTGTGTCTTGCTGGGGCTTCTCTCCTGGAGGCGTTCAGTCAGACCGAGTGCTGACATGTGGCAAGGAGCTCCTCGGGGCGCGTCTTGCTTGGGCTTCTCTCCTGGAGGCGTTCAGTCAGACCGAGTGCTGACATGTGGTAAGACGCTCCTCGGGGCGCGTCTTGCTGGGGTTTCTCTCCTGGAGGCGCTCAGTCAGACCCAGTGCTTACATGTGGCAAGACGCTCCTCGGGGCGCGTCTTGCTTGGGCCTCTCTCCTGGAGGCGCTCAGTCAGACCCAGTGGTGACATGTGGCAAGACGCTCCTCGGGGCGCGTCTTGCTTGGGCCTCTCTCCTGGAGACGCTCAGTCAGACCCAGTGTTGACTTGTGGCAAGACGCTCCTCGGGGCGCGTCTTGCTTGGGGCCTCTCTCCTGGAGGCGCTCAGTCAGACCCAGTGTTGACATGTGACAAAGACGCTCCTCGGGGCGCGTCTTGCTGGGGCTTCTCTCCTGGAGGCGTTCAGTCAGACCGAGTGCTGACATGTGGCAAGACGCTCCTCGGGGCGCGTCTTGCTTGGGCTTCTCTCCTGGAGGCCCTCAGTCAGACTCATTGTTGACATGTGGCAAGACGCTCCTCGGGGCGCGTCTTGCTTGGGCCTCTCTCCTGGAGGCGCACAGACAGACAGAGTGCTGACATGTGGCAAGACGCTCCTCGGGGCGCGTCTTGCTTGGGCTTCTCTACTGGAGGCCCTAAGTTCAGACCCATTGTTGACATGTGGCAAGACGCTCCTCGGGGCGCGTCTTGCTTGGGCCTCTCTCCTGGAGGCGCTCAGTCAGACCAAGTGCTGACATGCAGCAAGACGCTCCTCAGGGCGCGTCTTGCTTGGGCTTCTCTCCTGGAGGCCCTCAGTCAGACCCATTGTTGACATGTGGCAAGATGCTCCTCGGGGCGCGTCTTGCTTGGGCTTCTCTCATGGAGGCCCTCAGTCAGACCCATTGTTGATATGTGGCAAGACGCTCCTCGGGGCGAGTCTTGCTTGGGCCTCTCTCCTGGAGGTGCTCAGTCAGACCCAGTGTTGACATGGTGCAAGACGCTCCTCGGGGTGCGTCTTGCTTGGGCTTCTCTCTTGGAGGCCCTCAGTCAGACCCATTGTTTACATGTGGCAAGACGCTCCTCGGGGCGCATCTTGCTTGGGCCTCTCTCCTGGAGGCCCTCTGTCAGCCCCAGTGTTGACATGTGTCAAGACGCTCCCCGGGGTGCGTCTTGCTTGGGCCTCTCTCCTGGAGTCGCTCAGTCAGACCGAGTGCTGACATGTGGCAAGACGCTCCTCGGGGCGCGTCTTGCTTGGGCTTCTCTCCTGGAGGCCCTCAGTCAGACCCATTGTTGACATGTGGCAAGACGCTCCGCGGGGCGCGTCTTGCTTGGGCCTCTCTCCTGGAGGCGCTCAGTCAGACCGAGTGCTGACATAAGGCAAGACGCTCCTCGGGGCGCGTCTTGCTGGGGCCTCACTCCTGGAGGCGCTCAGTCAGACCCAGTGCTTACATGTGGCAAGACGCTCCTCGGGGCGTGTCTTGCTGGGGCTTCTCTCCTGGAGGCGTTCAGTCAGACCGAGTGCTGACATGTGGTAAGACGCTCCTCGGGGCGCGTCTTGCTCGGGCTTCTCTCATGGAGGCCCTCAGTCAGACCCATTGCTGATTAGTGGCAAGACGCTCCTCGGGGCGCGTCTTGCTTGGGCCTCTCTCCTGGAGGCGCTCAGTCAGACCGAGTGCTGACATGTGGCAAGACGCTCCTCGGGGCGCGTCTTGCTTGGGCTTCTCTCCTGGAGGCCCTCAGTCAGACCCATTGTTTACATGTGGCAAGACGCTCCTTTGGGCGCATCTTGCTTGGGCTTCTCTCCTGGAGGCCCTCAGTCAGACCCATTGTTGACATGTGGCAAGACGCTCCTCGGGGCGCGTCTTGCTTCGGCCTCTCTCCTGGAGGCGCTCAGTCAGACCGAGTGCTGACATTAGGCAAGACGCTCCTCGGGGCGCGTCTTGCTGGGGCCTCTCTCCTGGAGGCGCTCAGTGAGACCCAGTGCTTACATGTGGCAAGACGCTCCTCGGGGCGCGTCTTGCTGGGGCTTCTCTTCTGGAGGCGTTCAGTCAGACCGAGTGCTGACATGTGGCAAGACGCTCCTCGGGACGCGTCTTGCTTGGGCTTCTCTCCTGGAGGCCCTCAGTCAGACTCATTGTTGACATGTGGCAAGACGATCCTCGGGGCGCGTCTTGCTTGGGCCTCTCTCCTGGAGGCGCTCAGTTTGACCCAGTGGTGACATGTGGCAAGGCGTTCCTCGGGGCGCGTCTTGCTTGGGCCTCTCTCCTGGAGGCGCTCAGTCAGACCCAGTGGTGACATGTGACAAGACGCTCCTCGGGGCGCGTCTTGCTTGGGCTTCTCTCATGGAGGCCCTCAGTCAGATCCATTGTTTATATGTGGCAAGACGCTCCTCGGGGCGCGTCTTGCTTGGGCCTCTCTCCTGGAGGAGCTCAGTCAGACCGAGTGCTGACATGTGGCAAGACGCTCCTCGGGGCGCGTCTTGCTGGGGCTTCTCTCCTAGAGGCGTTCAGTCAGACCGAGTACTGACATGTGGCAAGACGCTCCTCGGGGCGCGTCTTGCTTGGGCTTCTCTCCTGGAGGCCCTCAGTCAGACCCATTGTTGACATGTGGCATGACGCTCCGTGGGGCGCGTCTTGCTTGGGCCTCTCTCCTGGAGGCGCTCAGTCAGACCGAGTGCTGACATAAGGCAAGACGCTCCTCGGGGCGCGTCTTGCTGGGGCCTCTCTCCTGGAGGCGCTCAGTCAGACCCAGTGCTTACATGTGGCAAGACGCTCCTCGGGGCGTGTCTTGCTGGTGCTTCTCTCCTGGAGGCGTTCAGTCAGACCGAGTGCTGACATGTGGCAAGACGCTCCTCGGGGCGCGTCTTGCTTGGGCTTCTCTCCTGGAGGCGCTCAGTCAGACCGAGTGCTGACATTTGGTAAGACGCTCCTCGGGGCGCGTCTTGCTGGGGCTTCTCTCCTGGAGGCGCTCAGTCAGACCCTGTGCTTACATGTGGCAAGACGCTCCTCGGGGCGCGTCTTGCTTGGGCCTCTCTCCTGGAGGCGCTCAGTCAGACCCAGTGCTGACATTTGGCAAGACGCTGCTCGGGGCGCGTTTTGCTTGAGCCTCTCTCCTGGAGACGCTCAGTCAGACCCAGTGTTGACACGTGGCAAGACGCTCCTCGGGGCGCGTCTTACTTGGGCCTCTCTCCTGGAGGCGCTCAGTCAGACCCAGTGGTGACATGTGGCAAGACGCTCCTCGGGGCGCGTCTTGCTTGGGCTTCTCTCATGGAGGCCCTCAGTCAGACCCATTGCTGATATGTGGCAAGACGCTCTTTGGGGCGCGTCTTGCTTGGGCCTCTCTCCTGGAGGCGCTCAGTCAGACCGAGTGCTGACATGTGGCAAGACGCTCCTCGGGGCGCGTCTTGCTTGGGCTTCTCTCCTGGAGGCCCTCAGTCAGACCCATTGTTTACATGTGGCAAGACGCTCCTTTGGGCGCATCTTGCTTGGGCTTCTCTCCTGGAGGCCCTCAGTCAGACCCATTGTTGACATGTGGCAAGACTCTCCTCGGGGCGCGTCTTGCTTGGGCCTCTCTCCTGGAGGCGCTCAGTCAGACCGAGTGCTGACATAAGGCAAGACGCTCCTCGGGGCGCGTCTTGCTGGGGCCTCTCTCCTGGAGGCGCTCATTCAGACCCAGTGCTTACATGTGGCAAGACGCTCCCCGGGGCGCGTCTTGCTGGGGCTTCTCTCCTGGAGGCGTTCAGTCAGACCGAGTGCTGACATGTGGCAAGACGCTCCTCGGGACGCGTCTTGCTTGGGCTTCTCTCCTGGAGGCCCTCAGTCAGACTCATTGTTGACATGTGGCAAGACGCTCCTCGGGGCGCGTCTTGCTTGGGCCTCTCTCCTGGAGGCGCTCAGTCAGACCCAGCGGTGACATGTGGCAAGACGCTCCTCGGGGCGCGTCTTGCTTGGGCCTCTCTCCTGGAGGCGCTCAGTCAGACCCAGTGGTGACATGTGACAAGACGCTCCTCGGGGCGCGTCTTGCTTGGGCTTCTCTCATGGAGGCCCTCAGTCAGATCCATTGTTGATATGTGGCAAGACGCTCCTCGGGGCGCGTCTTGCTTGGGCCTCTCTCTTGGAGGAGCTCAGTCAGACCGAGTGCTGACATGTGGCAAGACGCTCCTCGGGGCGCGTCTTGCTGGGGCTTCTCTCCTAGAGGCGTTCAGTCAGACCGAGTGCTGACATGTGGCAAGACGCTCCTCGGGGCGCGTCTTGCTTGGGCTTCTCTCCTGGAGGCCCTCAGTCAGACTCATTGTTGACATGTGGCAAGATGCTCCTCGGGGCGCGTCTTGCTTGGGGCCTCTCTCCTGGAGGCGCACAGTCAGACAGAGTGCTGACATGTGGCCAGACGCTCCTCGGGGCGCGTCTTGCTGGGGCCTCTCTCCTGGAGGCGCTCAGTCAGACCGAGTGCTGACATGTGGCAAGACGCTCCTCGGGGCGCGTCTTGCTTGGGCTTCTCTCCTGGAGGCCCTCAGTCAGACCCATTGTTTACATGTGGCAAGACGCTCCTCGGGGCGCATCTTGCTTGGGCCTCTCTCCTGGAGGCCCTCTGTCAGCCCCAGTGTTGACATGTGTCAAGACGCTCCTCGGGGCGAGTCTTGCTTGGGCCTCTCTCCTGGAGGTGCTCAGTCAGACCCAGTGTTGACATGTTGCAAGACGCTCTTCGGGGCGCATCTTGCTTGGGCTTCTCTCTTGGAGGCCCTCGGTCAGACCCATTGTTGACATGTGGCAAGACGCTCCTCAGGGCGCGTCTTGCTTGGGCTTCTCTCCTGGAGGCCCTCAGTCAGACCCATTGTTGACATGTGGCAAGACGCTCCTCGGGGCGCGTCTTGCTTGGGCCTCTCTCCTGGAGGCGCTCAGTCAGACCGAGTGCTGACATAAGGCAAGACGCTCCTCGGTGCGCGTCTTGCTGGGGCCTCTCTCCTGGAGGCGCTCAGTCAGACCCAGTGCTTACATGTGGCAAGACGCACCTCGGGGTGTGTCTTGCTGGGGCTTCTCTCCTGGAGGCATTCAGTCAGACCGAGTGCTGACATGTGGCAAGGAGCTCCTCGGGGCGCGTCTTGCTTGGGCTTCTCTCCTGGAGGCGCTCAGTCAGACCCAGTGGTGACATGTGACAAGACGCTCCTCGGGGCGCGTCTTGCTTGGGCTTTTCTCATGGAGGCCCTCAGTCAGATCCATTGTTGATATGTGGCAAGACGCTCCTCGGGGCGCGTCTTGCTTGGGCCTCTCTCCTGGAGGCGCTCAGTCAGACCCAGTGCTTACATGTGGCAAGACGCACCTCGGGGTGTGTCTTGCTGGGGCTTCTCTCCTGGAGGCATTCAGTCAGACCGAGTGCTGACATGTGGCAAGGAGCTCCTCGGGGCGCGTCTTGCTTGGGCTTCTCTCCTGGAGGCGCTCAGTCAGACCCAGTGGTGACATGTGACAAGACGCTCCTCGGGGCGCGTCTTGCTTGGGCTTTTCTCATGGAGGCCCTCAGTCAGATCCATTGTTGATATGTGGCAAGACGCTCCTCGGGGCGCGTCTTGCTTGGGCCTCTCTCCTGGAGGAGCTCAGTCAGACCGAGTGCTGACATGTGGCAAGACGCTCCTCGGGGCGCGTCTTGCTGGGGCTTCTCTCCTGGAGGCGTTCAGTCAGACCGAGTGCTGACATGTGGCAAGACGCTCCTCGGGGCGCGTCTTGCTTGGGCTTCTCTCCTGGAGGCCCTCAGTCAGACTCATTGTTGCCATGTGGCAAGATGCTCCTCGGGGCCCGTCTTGATTGGGGCCTCTCTCCTGGAGGCGCACAGTCAGACAGAGTGCTGACATGTGGCCAGACGCTCCTCGGGGCGCATCTTGCTGGGGCCTCTCTCCTGGAGGCGCTCAGTCAGACCGAGTGCTGACACGTGGCAAGACGCTCCTCGGGGCGCGTCTTGCTTGGGCTTCTCTCCTGGAGGCCCTCAGTCAAACCCATTGTTTACATGTGGCAAGACGCTCCTCGGGGCGCATCTTGCTTGGGCCTCTCTCCTGGAGGCCCTCTGTCAGCCCCAGTGTTGACATGAGTCAAGACGCTCCTCGGGGCGAGTCTTGCTTGGGCCTCTCTCCTGGAGGTGCTCAGTCAGACCCAGTGTTGACATGGTGCAAGAAGCTCCTCGGGGCGCGTCTTGCTTGGGGCCTCTCTCCTGGAGGCGCACAGTCAGACAGAGTGCCGACATGTGGCCAGACGCTCCTCGGGGCGCGTCTTGCTGGGGCTTCTCTCCTGGAGGCGCTCAGTCAGACCCAGTGTTGACATGTGACAAGACGCTCCTCGGGGCACGTCTTGCTTGGGGCCTCTCTCCTGGAGGCGCACAGTCAGACAGAGTGCTGACATGTGGCCAGACGCTCCTCGGGGCGCGTCTTGCTGGGGCTTCTCTCCTGGAGGCCCTCAGTCAGACTCATTGTTGACATGTGGCAAGACGCTCCTCGGGGCGCGTCTTGCTTGGGCCTCTCTCCTGGAGGCGCACAGACAGACAGAGTGCTGACATGTGGCAAGACGCTCCTCGGGGCGCGTCTTGCTTGGGCTTCTCTACTGGAGGCCCTAAGTTCAGACCCATTGTTGACATGTGGCAAGACGCTCCTCGGCGCGCGTCTTGCTTGGGCCTCTCTCCTGGAGGCGCTCAGTCAGACCAAGTGCTGACATGCAGCAAGATGCTCCTCAGGGCGCGTCTTGCTTGGGCTTCTCTCCTGGAGGCCCTCAGTCAGACCCATTGTTGACATGTGGCAAGATGCTCCTCGGGGCGCGTCTTGCTTGGGCTTCTCTCATGGAGGCCCTCAGTCAGACCCATTGTTGATATGTGGCAAGACGCTCCTCGGGGAGAGTCTTGCTTGGGCCTCTCTCCTGGAGGTGCTCAGTCAGACCCAGTGTTGACATGGTGCAAGACACTCCTCGGGGCGCGTCTTGCTTGGGCTTCTCTCTTGGAGGCCCTCAGTCAGACCCATTGTTTACATGTGGCAAGACGCTCCTCGGGGCGCATCTTGCTTGGGCCTCTCTCCTGGAGGCCCTCTGTCAGCCCCAGTGTTGACATGTGTCAAGACGCTCCCCGGGGTGCGTCTTGCTTGGGCCTCTCTCCTGGAGTCGCTCAGTCAGACCGAGTGCTGACATGTGGCAAGACGCTCCTCGGGGCGCGTCTTGCTTGGGCTTCTCTCCTGGAGGCCCTCAGTCAGACCCATTGTTGACATGTGGCAAGACGCTCCGCGGGGCGCGTCTTGCTTGGGCCTCTCTCCTGGAGGCGCTCAGTCAGACCGAGTGCTGACATAAGGCAAGACGCTCCTCGGGGCGCGTCTTGCTGGGGCCTCTCTCCTGGAGGCGCTCAGTCAGACCCAGTGCTTACATGTGGCAAGACGCTCCTCGGGGCGTGTCTTGCTGGGGCTTCTCTCCTGGAGGCGCTCAGTCAGACCCAGTGCTTACATGTGGCAAGACGCTCCTCGGGGCGCGTCTTGCTTAGGCCTCTCTCCTGGAGGCGCTCAGTCAGACCCAGTGCTGACATGTGGCAAGACGCTCCTCGGGGCGCGTCTTGCTTGGGCCTCTCTCCTGGAGACGCTCAGTCAGACCCAGTGTTGACACGTGGCAAGACGCTCCTCGGGGCGCGTCCTGCTTGGGCCTCTCTCCTGGAGGCGCTCAGTCAGACCCAGTGGTGACATGTGGCAAGACGCTCCTCGGGGCGCGTCTTGCTTGGGCTTCTCTCATGGAGGCCCTCAGTCAGACCCATTGCTGATATGTGGCAAGACGCTCCTCGGGGCGCGTCTTGCTTGGGCCTCTCTCCTGGAGGCGCTCAGTCAGACCGAGTGCTGACATGTGGCAAGACGCTCCTCGGGGCGCGTCTTGCTTGGGCTTCTCTCCTGGAGGCCCTCAGTCAGACCCATTGTTTACATGTGGCAAGACGCTCCTTTGGGCGCATCTTGCTTGGGCTTCTCTCCTGGAGGCCCTCAGTCAGACCCATTGTTGACATGTGGCAAGACGCTCCTCGGGGCGCGTCTTGCTTCGGCCTCTCTCCTGGAGGCGCTCAGTCAGACCGAGTGCTGACATAAGGCAAGACGCTCCTCGGGGCGCGTCTTGCTGGGGCCTCTCTCCTGGAGGCGCTCAGTCAGACCCAGTGCTTACATGTGGCAAGACGCTCCTCGGGGCGCGTCTTGCTGGGGCTTCTCTTCTGGAGGCGTTCAGTGAGACCGAGTGCTGACATGTGGCAAGACGCTCCTCGGGACGCGTCTTGCTTGGGCTTCTCTCCTGGAGGCCCTCAGTCAGACTCATTGTTGACATGTGGCAAGACGATCCTCGGGGCGCGTCTTGCTTGGGCCTCTCTCCTTGAGGCGCTCAGTCAGACCCAGTGGTGACATGTGGCAAGACGCTCCTCGGGGCGCGTCTTGCTTGGGCCTCTCTCCTGGAGGCGCTCAGTCAGACCCAGTGGTGACATGTGACAAGACGCTCCTCGGGGCGCGTCTTGCTTGGGCTTCTCTCATGGAGGCCCTCAGTCAGATCCATTGTTGATATGTGGCAAGACGCTCCTCGGGGCGCGTCTTGCTTGGGCCTCTCTCCTGGAGGAGCTCAGTCAGACCGAGTGCTGACATGTGGCAAGACGCTCCTCGGGGCGCGTCTTGCTGGGGCTTCTCTCCTAGAGGCGTTCAGTCAGACCGAGTACTGACATGTTTGCAAGACGCTCCTCGGGGCGCATCTTGCTTGGGCCTCTCTCCTGGAGGCCCTCTGTCAGCCCCAGTGTTGACATGTGTCAAGACGCTCCCTGGGGTGCGTCTTGCTTGGGCCTCTCTCCTGGAGTCGCTCAGTCAGACCGAGTGCTGACATGTGGCAAGACGCTCCTCGGGGCGCGTCTTGCTTGGGCTTCTCTCCTGGAGGCCCTCAGTCAGACCGAGTGCTGACATAAGGCAAGACGCTCCTCGGGGCGCGTCTTGCTGGAGCCTCTCTCCTGGAGGTGCTCAGTCAGACCCAGTGCTTACATGTGGCAAGACGCTCCTCGGGGCGTGTCTTGCTGGGGCTTCTCTCCTGGAGGCGTTCAGTCAGACCGAGTGCTGACATGTGGTAAGACGCTCCTCGGGGCGCGTCTTGCTGGGGCTTCTCTCCTGGAGGCGCTCAGTCAGACCCAGTGCTTACATGTGGCAAGACGCTCCTCGGGGCGCGTCTTGCTTGGGCCTCTCTCCTGGAGGCGCTCAGTCAGACCCAGTGCTGACATGTGGCAAGACGCTCCTCGGGGCGCGTCTTGCTTGGGCCTCTCTCCTGGAGACGCTCAGTCAGACCCAGTGTTGACACGTGGCAAGACGCTCCTCGGGGCGCGTCTTGCTTGGGCCTCTCTCCTGGAGGCGCTCAGTCAGACCCAGTGGTGACATGTGGCAAGACGCTCCTCGGGGCGCGTCTTGCTTGGGCTTCTCTCATGGAGGCCCTCAGTCAGACCCATTGCTGATATGTGGCAAGACGCTCCTCGGGGCGCTTCTTGCTTGGGCCTCTCTCCTGGAGGCGCTCAGTCAGACCGAGTGCTGACATGTTGCAAGACGCTCCTCGGGGCGCGTCTTGCTTGGGCTTCTCTCCTGGAGGCCCTCAGTCAGACCCATTGTTTACATGTGGCAAGACGCTCCTCGGGGCGCGTCTTGCTTCGGCCTCTCTCCTGGAGGCGCTCAGTCAGACCGAGTGCTGACATAAGGCAAGACACTCCTCGGGGCGCGTCTTGCTGGGGCCTCTCTCCTGGAGGCGCTCAGTCAGACCCAGTGCTTACATGTGGCAAGACGCTCCTCGGGGCGCGTCTTGCTGGGGCTTCTCTTCTGGAGGCGTTCAGTCAGACCGAGTGCTGACATGTGGCAAGACGCTCCTCGGGGCGCGTCTTGCTTGGGCCTCTCTCCTGGAGACGCTCAGTCAGACCCAGTGTTGACACGTGGCAAGACGCTCCTCGGGGCGCGTCTTACTTGGGCCTCTCTCCTGGAGGCGCTCAGTCAGACCCAGTGGTGACATGTGGCAAGACGCTCCTCGGGGCGCGTCTTGCTTGGGCTTCTCTCATGGAGGCCCTCAGTCAGACCCATTGCTGATATGTGGCAAGACGCTCCTCGGGGCGCGTCTTGCTTGGGCCTCTCTCCTGGAGGCGCTCAGTCAGACCGAGTGCTGACACGTAGCAAGACGCTCCTCGGGGCGCGTCTTGCTTGGGCTTCTCTCCTGGAGGCCCTCAGTCAGACCCATTGTTTACATGTGGCAAGACGCTCCTTTGGGCGCATCTTGCTTGGGCTTCTCTCCTGGAGGCCCTCAGTCAGACCCATTGTTGACATGTGGCAAGACGCTCCTCGGGGCGCGTCTTGCTTGGGCCTCTCTCCTAGAGGCGCTCAGTCAGACCGAGTGCTGACATAAGGCAAGACGCTCCTCGGGGCGCGTCTTGCTGGGGCCTCTCTCCTGGAGGCGCTCAGTCAGACCCAGTGCTTACATGTGGCAAGACGCTCCTCGGGGCGCGTCTTGCTGGGGCTTCTCTCCTGGAGGCGTTCAGTCAGACCGAGTGCTGACATGTGGCAAGACGCTCCTCGGGACGCGTCTTGCTTGGGCTTCTCTCCTGGAGGCCCTCAGTCAGACTCATTGTTGACATGTGGCAAGACGCTCCTCGGGGCGCGTCTTGCTTGGGCCTCTCTCCTGGAGGCGCTCAGTCAGACCCAGTGGTGACATGTGGCAAGACGCTCCTCGGGGCGCGTCTTGCTTGGGCCTCTCTCCTGGAGGCGCTCAGTCAGACCCAGTGGTGACATGTGACAAGACGCTCCTCGGGGCGCGTCTTGCTTGGGCTTCTCTCATGGAGGCCCTCAGTCAGATCCATTGTTGATATGTGGCAAGACGCTCCTCGGGGCGCGTCTTGCTTGGGCCTCTCTCCTGGAGGAGCTCAGTCAGACCGAGTGCTGACATGTGGCAAGACGCTCCTCGGGGCGCGTCTTGCTTGGGCTTCTCTCCTGGAGGCCCTCAGTCAGACCGAGTGCTGACATAAGGCAAGACGCTCCTCGGGGCGCGTCTTGCTGGGGCCTCTCTCCTGGAGGTGCTCAGTCAGACCCAGTGCTTACATGTGGCAAGACGCTCCTCGGGGCGTGTCTTGCTGGGGCTTCTCTCCTGGAGGCGTTCAGTCAGACCGAGTGCTGACATGTGGTAAGACGCTCCTCGGGGCGCGTCTTGCTGGGGCTTCTCTCCTGGAGGCGCTCAGTCAGACCCAGTGCTTACATGTGGCAAGACGCTCCTCGGGGCGCGTCTTGCTTGGGCCTCTCTCCTGGAGGCGCTCAGTCAGACCCAGTGCTGACATGTGGCAAGACGCTCCTCGGGGCGCGTCTTGCTTGGGCCTCTCTCCTGGAGACGCTCAGTCAGACCCAGTGTTGACACGTGGCAAGACGCTCCTCGGGGCGCGTCTTGCTTGGGCCTCTCTCCTGGAGGCGCTCAGTCAGACCCAGTGGTGACATGTGGCAAGACGCTCCTCGGGGCGCGTCTTGCTTGGGCTTCTCTCATGGAGGCCCTCAGTCAGACCCATTGCTGATATGTGGCAAGACGCTCCTCGGGGCGCTTCTTGCTTGGGCCTCTCTCCTGGAGGCGCTCAGTCAGACCGAGTGCTGACATGTTGCAAGACGCTCCTCGGGGCGCGTCTTGCTTGGGCTTCTCTCCTGGAGGCCCTCAGTCAGACCCATTGTTTACATGTGGCAAGACGCTCCTCGGGGCGCGTCTTGCTTCGGCCTCTCTCCTGGAGGCGCTCAGTCAGACCGAGTGCTGACATAAGGCAAGACACTCCTCGGGGCGCGTCTTGCTGGTGCCTCTCTCCTGGAGGCGCTCAGTCAGACCCAGTGCTTACATGTGGCAAGACGCTCCTCGGGGCGCGTCTTGCTGGGGCTTCTCTTCTGGAGGCGTTCAGTCAGACCGAGTGCTGACATGTGGCAAGACGCTCCTCGGGGCGCGTCTTGCTTGGGCCTCTCTCCTGGAGACGCTCATTCAGACCCAGTGTTGACACGTGGCAAGACGCTCCTCGGGGCGCGTCTTACTTGGGCCTCTCTCCTGGAGGCGCTCAGTCAGACCCAGTGGTGACATGTGGCAAGACGCTCCTCGGGGCGCGTCTTGCTTGGGCTTCTCTCATGGAGGCCCTCAGTCAGACCCATTGCTGATATGTGGCAAGACGCTCCTCGGGGCGCGTCTTGCTTGGGCCTCTCTCCTGGAGGCGCTCAGTCAGACCGAGTGCTGACACGTAGCAAGACGCTCCTCGGGGCGCGTCTTGCTTGGGCTTCTCTCCTGGAGGCCCTCAGTCAGACCCATTGTTTACATGTGGCAAGACGCTCCTTTGGGCGCATCTTGCTTGGGCTTCTCTCCTGGAGGCCCTCAGTCAGACCCATTGTTGACATGTGGCAAGACGCTCCTCGGGGCGCGTCTTGCTTGGGCCTCTCTCCTAGAGGCGCTCAGTCAGACCGAGTGCTGACATAAGGCAAGACGCTCCTCGGGGCGCGTCTTGCTGGGGCCTCTCTCCTGGAGGCGCTCAGTCAGACCCAGTGCTTACATGTGGCAAGACGCTCCTCGGGGCGCGTCTTGCTGGGGCTTCTCTCCTGGAGGCGTTCAGTCAGACCGAGTGCTGACATGTGGCAAGACGCTCCTCGGGACGCGTCTTGCTTGGGCTTCTCTCCTGGAGGCCCTCAGTCAGACTCATTGTTGACATGTGGCAAGACGCTCCTCGGGGCGCGTCTTGCTTGGGCCTCTCTCCTGGAGGCGCTCAGTCAGACCCAGTGGTGACATGTGGCAAGACGCTCCTCGGGGCGCGTCTTGCTTGGGCCTCTCTCCTGGAGGCGCTCAGTCAGACCCAGTGGTGACATGTGACAAGACGCTCCTCGGGGCGCGTCTTGCTTGGGCTTCTCTCATGGAGGCCCTCAGTCAGATCCATTGTTGATATGTGGCAAGACGCTCCTCGGGGCGCGTCTTGCTTGGGCCTCTCTCCTGGAGGAGCTCAGTCAGACCGAGTGCTGACATGTGGCAAGACGCTCCTCGGGGCGCGTCTTGCTGGGGCTTCTCTCCTAGAGGCGTTCAGTCAGACCGAGTGCTGACATGTGGCAAGACGCTCCTCGGGGCGCGTCTTGCTTGGGCTTCTCTCCTGGAGGCCCTCAGTCAGACTCATTGTTGACATGTGGCAAGATGCTCCTCGGGGCGCGTCTTGCTTGGGGCCTCTCTCCTGGAGGCGCACAGTCAGACAGAGTGCTGACATGTGGCCAGACGCTCCTCGGGGCGCGTCTTGCTGGGGCCTCTCTCCTGGAGGCGCTCAGTCAGACCGAGTGCTGACATGTGGCAAGACGCTCCTCGGGGCGCGTCTTGCTTGGGCTTCTCTCCTGGAGGCCCACTGTCAGCCCCAGTGTTGACATGTGTCAAGACGCTCCTCGGGGCGAGTCTTGCTTTGGCCTCTCTCCTGGAGGTGCTCAGTCAGACCCAGTGTTGACATGTTGCAAGACGCTCTTCGGGGCACATCTTGCTTGGGCTTCTCTCTTGGAGGCCCTCAGTCAGACCCATTGTTGACATGTGGCAAGAAGCTCCTCGGGGCGCGTCTTGCTTGGGCTTCTCTCCTGGAGGCCCTCAGTCAGACCCATTGTTGACATGTGGCAAGACGCTCCTCGGGGCGCGTCTTGCTTGGGCCTCTCTCCTGGAGGCGCTCAGTCAGACCGAGTGCTGACATAAGGCAAGACGCTCCTCGGTGCGCGTCTTGCTGGGGCCTCTCTCCTGGAGGTGCTCAGTCAGACCCAGTGCTTACATGTGGCAAGACGCACCTCGGGGTGTGTCTTGCTGGGGCTTCTCTCCTGGAGGCGTTCAGTCAGACCGAGTGCTGACATGTGGCAAGGAGCTCCTCGGGGCGCGTCTTGCTTGGGCTTCTCTCCTGGAGGCGTTCAGTAAGACCGAGTGCTGACATGTGGTAAGACGCTCCTCGGGGCGCGTCTTGCTGGGGCTTCTCTCCTGGAGGCGCTCAGTCAGACCCAGTGGTGACATGTGACAAGACGCTCCTCGGGGCGCGTCTTGCTTGGGCTTCTCTCATGGAGGCCCTCAGTCAGATCCATTGTTGATATGTGGCAAGACGCTCCTCGGGGCGCGTCTTGCTTGGGCCTCTCTCCTGGAGGAGCTCAGTCAGACCGAGTGCTGACATTTGGCAAGACGCTCCTCGGGGCGCGTCTTGCTGGGGCTTCTCTCCTGGAGGCGTTCAGTCAGACCGAGTGCTGACATGTGGCAAGACGCTCCTCGGGGCGCGTCTTGCTTGGGCTTCTCTCCTGGAGGCCCTCAGTCAGACTCATTGTTGACATGTGGCAAGATGCTCCTCGGGGCGCATCTTGCTTGGGCCTCTCTCCTGGAGGCCCTCTGTCAGCCCCAGTGTTGACATGTGTCAAGACGCTCCTCGGGGCGAGTCTTGCTTGGGCCTCTCTCCTGGAGGTGCTCAGTCAGACCCAGTGTTGACATGTTGCAAGACGCTCTTCGGGGCGCATCTTGCTTGGGCTTCTCTCTTGGAGGCCCTCAGTCAGACCCATTGTTGACATGTGGCAAGACGCTCCTCGGGGCGCGTCTTGCTTGGGCTTCTCTCCTGGAGGCCCTCAGTCAGACCCATTGTTGACATGTGGCAAGACGCTCCTCGGGGCGCGTCTTGCTTGGGCCTCTCTCCTGGAGGCGCTCAGTCAGACCGAGTGCTGACATAAGGCAAGACGCTCCTCGGTGCGCGTCTTGCTGGGGCCTCTCTCCTGGAGGCGCTCAGTCAGACCCAGTGCTTACATGTGGCAAGACGCACCTCGGGGTGTGTCTTGCTGGGGCTTCTCTCCTGGAGGCGTTCAGTCAGACCGAGTGCTGACATGTGGCAAGGAGCTCCTCGGGGCGCGTCTTGCTTGGGCTTCTCTCCTGGAGGCGTTCAGTCAGACCGAGTGCTGACATGTGGTAAGACGCTCCTTGGGGCGCGTCTTGCTGGGGCTTCTCTCCTGGAGGCGCTCAGTCAGACCCAGTGGTGACATGTGACAAGACGCTCCTCGGGGCGCGTCTTGCTTGGGCTTCTCTCATGGAGGCCCTCAGTCAGATCCATTGTTGATATGTGGCAAGACGCTCCTCGGGGCGCGTCTTGCTTGGGCCTCTCTCCTGGAGGAGCTCAGTCAGACCGAGTGCTGACATGTGGCAAGACGCTCCTCGGGGCGCGTCTTGCTGGGGCTTCTCTCCTGGAGGCGTTCAGTCAGACCGAGTGCTGACATGTGGCAAGACGCTCCTCGGGGCGCGTCTTGCTTGGGCTTCTCTCCTGGAGGCCCTCAGTCAGACTCATTGTTGACATGTGGCAAGATGCTCCTCGGGGCGCGTCTTGATTGGGGCCTCTCTCCTGGAGGCGCACAGTCAGACAGAGTGCTGACATGTGGCCAGACGCTCCTCGGGGCACGTCTTGCTGGGGCCTCTCTCCTGGAGGCGCTCAGTCAGACCGAGTGCTGACATGTTTCAAGACGCTCCTCGGGGCGCGTCTTGCTTGGGCTTCTCTCCTGGAGGCCCTCAGTCAAACCCATTGTTTACATGTGGCAAGACGCTCCTCGGGGCGCATCTTGCTTGGGCCTCTCTCCTGGAGGCCCTCTGTCAGCCCCAGTGTTGACATGAGTCAAGACGCTCCTCGGGGCGAGTCTTGCTTGGGACTCTCTCCTGGAGGTGCTCAGTCAGACCCAGTGTTGACATGGTGCAAGAAGCTCCTCGGGGCGCGTCTTGCTTGGGCTTCTCTCTTGGAGGCCCTCAATCAGACCCATTGTTGACATGTGGCAAGACGCTCCTCGGGGCGCGTCTTGCTTGGGCTTCTCTCCTGGAGGCCCTCAGTCAGACCCATTGTTGACATGTGGAAAGACGCTCCTCGGGGCGCGTCTTGCTTGGGCCTCTCTCCTGGAGGCGCTCAGTCAGACCGAGTGCTGACATAAGGCAAGACGCTCCTCGGGGCGCGTCTTGCTGGGGCCTCTCTCCTGGAGGCGCTCAGTCAGACCCAGTGCTTACATGTGGCAAGACGCTCCTCGGGGTGTGTCTTGCTGGGGCTTCTCTCCTGGAGGCGTTCAGTCAGACCGAGTGCTGACATGTGGCAAGGAGCTCCTCGGGGCGCGTCTTGCTTGGGCTTCTCTCCTGGAGGCGTTCAGTCAGACCGAGTGCTGACATGTGGTAAGACGCTCCTCGGGGCGCGTCTTGCTGGGGTTTCTCTCCTGGAGGCGCTCAGTCAGACCCAGTGCTTACATGTGGCAAGGCGCTCCTCGGGGCGCGTCTTGCTTGGGCCTCTCTCCTGGAGGCGCTCAGTCAGACCCAGTGGTGACATGTGGCAAGACGCTCCTCGGGGCGCGTCTTGCTTGGGCCTCTCTCCTGGAGACGCTCAGTCAGACCCAGTGTTGACACGTGGCAAGACGCTCCTCGGGGCGCGTCTTGCTTGGGGCCTCTCTCCTGGAGGCGCACAGTCAGACAGAGTGCTGACATGTGGCCAGACGCTCCTCGGGGCGCGTCTTGCTGGGGCTTCTCTCCTGGAGGCGCTCGGTCAGACCCAGTGTTGACATGTGACAAGACGCTCCTCGGGGCGCGTCTTGCTGGGGCTTCTCTCCTGGAGGCGTTCAGTCAGACCGAGTGCTGACATGTGGCAAGACGCTCCTCGGGGCGCGTCTTGCTTGGGCTTCTCTCCTGGAGGCCCTCAGTCAGACTCATTGTTGACATGTGGCAAGACGCTCCTCGGGGCGCGTCTTGCTTGGGCCTCTCTCCTGGAGGCGCACAGACAGACAGAGTGCTGACATGTGGCAAGACGCTCCTCGGGGCGCGTCTTGCTTGGGCTTCTCTCCTGGAGGCCCTAAGTTCAGACCCATTGTTGACATGTGGCAAGACGCTCCTCGGGGCGCGTCTTGCTTGGGCCTCTCTCCTGGAGGCGCTCAGTCAGACCAAGTGCTGACATGCAGCAAGACGCTCCTCAGGGCGCGTCTTGCTTGGGCTTCTCTCCTGGAGGCCCTCAGTCAGACCCATTGTTGACATGTGGCAAGATGCTCCTCGGGGCGCGTCTTGCTTGGGCTTCTCTCATGGAGGCCCTCAGTCAGACCCATTGTTGATATGTGGCAAGACGCTCCTCGGGGCGAGTCTTGCTTGGGCCTTTCTCCTGGAGGTGCTCAGTCAGACCCAGTGTTGACATGGTGCAAGACGCTCCTCGGGGCGCGTCTTGCTTGGGCTTCTCTCTTGGAGGCCCTCAGTCAGACCCATTGTTTACATGTGGCAAGACGCTCCTCGGGGCGCATCTTGCTTGGGCCTCTCTCCTGGAGGCCCTCTGTCAGCCCCAGTGTTGACATGTGTCAAGACGCTCCCCGGGGTGCGTCTTGCTTGGGCCTCTCTCCTGGAGTCGCTCAGTCAGACCGAGTGCTGACATGTGGCAAGACGCTCCTCGGGGCGCGTCTTGCTTGGGCTTCTCTCCTGGAGGCCCTCAGTAAGACCCATTGTTGACATGTGGCAAGACGCTCCGCGGGGCGCGTCTTGCTTGGGCCTCTCTCCTGGAGAAGCTCAGTCAGACCCAGTGTTGACACGTGGCAAGACTTTCCTCGGGGCGTGTCTTGCTTGGGCCCCTCTCCTGGAGGCGCTCAGTCAGACCCAGTGGTGACATGTGGCAAGACGCTCCTCGGGGCGCGTCTTGCTTGGGCTTCTCTCATGGAGGCCCTCAGTCAGACCCATTGTTGATATGTGGCAAGACGCTCCTCGGGGCGCGTCTTGCTTGGGCCTCTCTCCTGGAGGCGCTCAGTCAGACCGAGTGCTGACATGTGGCAAGACGCTGCTCGGGGCGCGTCTTGCTTGGGCTTCTCTCCTGGAGGCCCTGAGTCAGACCCATTGTTTACATGTGGCAAGACGCTCCTTTGGGCGCATCTTGCTTGGGCTTCTCTCCTGGAGGCCCTCAGTCAGACCCATTGTTTACATGTGGCAAGACCCTCCTCGGGGCGCGTCTTGCTTGGGCCTCTCTCCTGGAGGCGCTCAGTCAGACCCAGTGCTTACATGTGGCAAGACGCTCCTCGGGGCGCGTCTTGCTTGGGCCTCTCTCCTGGAGGCGCTCAGTCAGACCCAGTGGTGACATGTGGCAAGACGCTCTTCGGGGCGCGTCTTGCTTGAGCCTCTCTCCTGGAGGCCCTCAGTCAGACCCATTGTTTACATGTGTCAAGACGCTCCTCGGGGTGCGTCTTGCTTGGGCCTCTCTCCTGGAGGCGCTCAGTCAGACCGAGTGCTGACATGTGGCAAGACGCTCCTCGGGGCGCTTCTTGCTTGGGCTTCTCTCCTGGAGGCCCTCAGTCAGACCCATTGTTGACATGTGGCAAGACGCTCCTCGGGGCGCGTCTTGCTTGTGCTTCTCTCCTGGAGGCCCTCAGTCAGACCCATTGTTTACATGTGGCAAGACGCTCCTCGGGGCGCATCTTGCTTGGGCCTCTCTCCTGGAGGCCCTATGTCAGCCCCAGTGTTGACATGTGTCAAGACGCTCCTCGGGGCGCGTCTTGCTGGGGCTTCTCTCCTGGAGGCGTTCAGTCAGACCGAGTGCTGACATGTGGCAAGACACTCCTCGGGACGCGTCTTGCTTGGGCTTCTCTCCTGGAGGCCCTCAGTCAGACTCATTGTTGACATGGGGCAAGACGCTCCTCGGGGCGCGTCTTGCTTGGGCCTCTCTCCTGGAGGCGCTCAGTCAGACCCAGTGGTGACATGTGGCAAGATGCTCCTCGGGGCGCGTCTTGCTTGGGCTTCTCTCATGGAGGCCCTCAGTCAGACCCATTGTTGATATGTGGCAAGACGCTCCTCGGGGCGCGTCTTGCTTGGGCCTCTCTCTTGGAGGCGCTCAGTCAGACCGAGTGCTGACATGTGGCAAGACGCTCCTCGGGGCGCGTCTTGCTTGGGCTTCTCTCATGGAGGCCCTCAGTCAGACCCATTGTTGACATGGTGCAAGACGCTCCTCGGGGCGCGTCTTGCTTGGGCTTCTCTCTTGGAGGCCCTCAGTCAGACCCATTGTTTACATGTGGCAAGACGCTCCTCGGGGCGCATCTTGCTTGGGCCTCTCTCCTGGCGGCCCTCTGTCAGCCCCAGTGTTGACATGTGTCAAGACGCTCCCCGGGGTGCGTCTTGCTTGGGCCTCTCTCCTGGAGTGGCTCAGTCAGACCGAGTGCTGACATGTGGCAAGACGCTCCTCGGGGCGCGTCTTGCTTGGGCTTCTCTCCTGGAGGCCCTCAGTCAGACCCATTGTTGACATGTGGCAAGACGCTCCGCGGGGCGCGTCTTGCTTGGGCCTCTCTCCTGGAGGCGCTCAGTCAGACCGAGTGCTGACATAAGGCAAGACGCTCCTCGGGGCGCGTCTTGCTGGGGCCTCTCTCCTGGAGGCGCTCAGTCAGACCCAGTGCTTACATGTGGCAAGACGCTCCTCGGGGCTTGTCTTGCTGGGGCTTCTCTCCTGGAGGCGTTCAGTCAGACCGAGTGCTGACATGTGGCAAGACGCTCCTCGGGGCGCGTCTTGCTTGAGCTTCTCTCCTGGAGGCGTTCAGTCAGACCGAGTGCTGACATGTGGTAAGACGCTCCTCGGGGCGCGTCTTGCTGGGGCTTCTCTCCTGGAGGCGCTCAGTCAGACCCAGTGCTTACATGTGGCAAGACGCTCCTCGGGGCGCGTCTTGCTTGGGCCTCTCTCCTGGAGGCGCTCAGTCAGACCCAGTGCTTACATGTGGCAAGACGCTCCTCGGGGCGCGTCTTGCTGGGGCTTCTCTCCTGGAGGCGCTCAGTCAGACCCAGTGCTTACATGTGGCAAGACGCTCCTCGGGGCGCGTCTTGCTGGGGCTTCTCTCCTGGAGGCGCTCAGTCAGACCCAGTGGTGACATGTGGCAAGACGCTCCTCGGGGCGCGTCTTGCTTGGGCCTCTCTCCTGGAGGCGCTCAGTCAGACCCATTGTTGACATGTGGCAAGACGCTCCTCGGGGCACGTCTTGCTTGAGGCTTCTCTCCTGGAGGCCCTCAGTCAGACCCATTGTTGACATGTGGCAAGACGCTCCTCGTGGCGCGTCTTGCTTGGGCCTTTCTCCTGGAGGCGCTCAGTCAGACCCAGTGCTTACATGTGGCAAGATGCTCCTCGGGGCGCGTCTTGCTTTGGCCTCTCTCCTGGAGACTCTCAGTCAGACCCAGTGTTGACACATGACAAGACGCTCCTCGGGGCGCGTCTTGCTTGGGCTTCTCTCATGGAGGCCCTCTGTCAGACCCATTGTTGATATGTGGCAAGACGCTCCTCGGGGCGCGTCTTGCTTGGGCCTCTCTCCTGGAGGCGCTCAGTCAGACCGAGTGCTAACATGTGGCAAGACGCTCCTCGGGGCGCGTCTTGCTTGTGCTTCTCTCCTGGAGGCCCTCAGTCAGACCCATTGTTTACATGTGGCAAGACGCTCCTCGGGGCGCATCTTGCTTGGGCCTCTCTCCTGGAGTTCCTCTGTCAGCCCCAGTGTTGACATGTGTGAAGACGCTCCTCGGGGCGCGTCTTGCTTGGGCTTCTCTCCTGGAGGCCCTCCGTCAGACCCATTGTTGACATGTGGCAAGACACTCCTCGGGACGCGTCTTGCTTGGGCTCCTCTCCTGGAGGCCCTCAGTCGGACTCATTGTTGACATGTGGCAAGACACTCCTCGGGACGCGTCTTGCTTGGGCCTCTCTCCTGGAGGCGCTCAGTCAGACCGAGTGCTGACATAAGGCAAGACGCTCCTCGGGGCGCGTCTTGCTGGGGCCTCTCTCCTGGAGGCGCTCAGTCAGACCCAGTGCTTACATGTGGCAAGACGCTCCTCGGGGCGCGTCTTGCTGGGGCTTCTCTCCTGGAGGCGTTCAGTCAGACCGAGTGCTGACATGTGGCAAGACACTCCTCGGGACGCGTCTTGCTTGGGCTTCTCTCCTGGAGGCCCTCAGTCAGACTCATTGTTGACATGTGGCAAGACGCTCCTCGGGGCGCGTCTTGCTTGGGCCTCTCTCCTGGAGGCGCTCAGTCAGACCCAGTGGTGACATGTGGCAAGACGCTCCTCGGGGCGCGTCTTGCTTGGGCTTCTCTCATGGAGGCCCGCAGTCAGACCCATTGTTGATATGTGGCAAGACGCTCCTCGGGGCGAGTCTTGCTTGGGCTTCTCTCTTGGAGGCCCTCAGTCAGACCCATTGTTGACATGTGGCAAGACGCTCCTCGGGGCGCATCTTGCTTGGGCCTCTCTCCTGGAGGCCCTCTGTCAGCCCCAGTGTTGACATGTGTCAAGACGCTCCTCGGGGTGCGTCTTGCTTGGGCTTCTCTCATGGAGGCCCTCAGTCAGACCCATTGTTGATTTGTGGCAAGACGCTCCTCGGGGCGAGTCTTGCTTGGGCCTCTCTCCTGGAGGTGCTCAGTCAGACACAGTGTTGACATGGTGCAAGACGCTCCTCGGGGCGCGTCTTGCTTGAGCTTCTCTCTTGGAGGCCCTCAGTCAGACCCATTGTTTACATGTGGCAAGACGCTCCTCGGGGTGCATCTTGCTTGGGCCTCTCTCCTGGAGGCCCTCTGTCAGCCCCAGTGTTGACATGTGGCAAGACGCTCCGCGGGGCGCGTCTTGCTTGGGCCTCTCTCCTGGAGGCGCTCAGTCAGACCGAGTGCTGACATAAGGCAAGACGCTCCTCGGGGCGCGTCTTGCTGGGGCCTCTCTCCTGGAGGCGCTCAGTCAGACCCAGTGCTTACATGTGGCAAGACGCTCCTCGGGGCGTGTCTTGCTGGGGCTTCTCTCCTGGAGGCGTTCAGTCAGACCGAGTGCTGACATGTGGCAAGACGCTCCTCGGGGCGCGTCTTGCTTGGGCTTCTCTCCTGGAGGCCCTCAGTAAGACCCATTGTTGACATGTGGCAAGACGCTCCGCGGGGCGCGTCTTGCTTGGGCCTCTCTCCTGGAGAAGCTCAGTCAGACCCAGTGTTGACACGTGGCAAGACTTTCCTCGGGGCGTGTCTTGCTTGGGCCCCTCTCCTGGAGGCGCTCAGTCAGACCCAGTGGTGACATGTGGCAAGACGCTCCTCGGGGCGCGTCTTGCTTGGGCTTCTCTCATGGAGGCCCTCAGTCAGACCCATTGTTGATATGTGGCAAGACGCTCCTCGGGGCGCGTCTTGCTTGGGCCTCTCTCCTGGAGGCGCTCAGTCAGACCGAGTGCTGACATGTGGCAAGACGCTGCTCGGGGCGCGTCTTGCTTGGGCTTCTCTCCTGGAGGCCCTGAGTCAGACCCATTGTTTACATGTGGCAAGACGCTCCTTTGGGCGCATCTTGCTTGGGCTTCTCTCCTGGAGGCCCTCAGTCAGACCCATTGTTTACATGTGGCAAGACCCTCCTCGGGGCGCGTCTTGCTTGGGCCTCTCTCCTGGAGGCGCTCAGTCAGACCCAGTGCTTACATGTGGCAAGACGCTCCTCGGGGCGCGTCTTGCTTGGGCCTCTCTCCTGGAGGCGCTCAGTCAGACCCAGTGGTGACATGTGGCAAGACGCTCTTCGGGGCGCGTCTTGCTTGAGCCTCTCTCCTGGAGGCCCTCAGTCAGACCCATTGTTTACATGTGTCAAGACGCTCCTCGGGGTGCGTCTTGCTTGGGCCTCTCTCCTGGAGGCGCTCAGTCAGACCGAGTGCTGACATGTGGCAAGACGCTCCTCGGGGCGCTTCTTGCTTGGGCTTCTCTCCTGGAGGCCCTCAGTCAGACCCATTGTTGACATGTGGCAAGACGCTCCTCGGGGCGCGTCTTGCTTGTGCTTCTCTCCTGGAGGCCCTCAGTCAGACCCATTGTTTACATGTGGCAAGACGCTCCTCGGGGCGCATCTTGCTTGGGCCTCTCTCCTGGAGGCCCTATGTCAGCCCCAGTGTTGACATGTGTCAAGACGCTCCTCGGGGCGCGTCTTGCTGGGGCTTCTCTCCTGGAGGCGTTCAGTCAGACCGAGTGCTGACATGTGGCAAGACACTCCTCGGGACGCGTCTTGCTTGGGCTTCTCTCCTGGAGGCCCTCAGTCAGACTCATTGTTGACATGGGGCAAGACGCTCCTCGGGGCGCGTCTTGCTTGGGCCTCTCTCCTGGAGGCGCTCAGTCAGACCCAGTGGTGACATGTGGCAAGACGCTCCTCGGGGCGCGTCTTGCTTGGGCTTCTCTCATGGAGGCCCTCAGTCAGACCCATTGTTGATATGTGGCAAGACGCTCCTCGGGGCGCGTCTTGCTTGGGCCTCTCTCTTGGAGGCGCTCAGTCAGACCGAGTGCTGACATGTGGCAAGACGCTCCTCGGGGCGCGTCTTGCTTGGGCTTCTCTCATGGAGGCCCTCAGTCAGACCCATTGTTGACATGGTGCAAGACGCTCCTCGGGGCGCGTCTTGCTTGGGCTTCTCTCTTGGAGGCCCTCAGTCAGACCCATTGTTTACATGTGGCAAGACGCTCCTCGGGGCGCATCTTGCTTGGGCCTCTCTCCTGGCGGCCCTCTGTCAGCCCCAGTGTTGACATGTGTCAAGACGCTCCCCGGGGTGCGTCTTGCTTGGGCCTCTCTCCTGGAGTGGCTCAGTCAGACCGAGTGCTGACATGTGGCAAGACGCTCCTCGGGGCGCGTCTTGCTTGGGCTTCTCTCCTGGAGGCCCTCAGTCAGACCCATTGTTGACATGTGGCAAGACGCTCCGCGGGGCGCGTCTTGCTTGGGCCTCTCTCCTGGAGGCGCTCAGTCAGACCGAGTGCTGACATAAGGCAAGACGCTCCTCGGGGCGCGTCTTGCTGGGGCCTCTCTCCTGGAGGCGCTCAGTCAGACCCAGTGCTTACATGTGGCAAGACGCTCCTCGGGGCTTGTCTTGCTGGGGCTTCTCTCCTGGAGGCGTTCAGTCAGACCGAGTGCTGACATGTGGCAAGACGCTCCTCGGGGCGCGTCTTGCTTGAGCTTCTCTCCTGGAGGCGTTCAGTCAGACCGAGTGCTGACATGTGGTAAGACGCTCCTCGGGGCGCGTCTTGCTGGGGCTTCTCTCCTGGAGCCGCTCAGTCAGACCCAGTGCTTACATGTGGCAAGACGCTCCTCGGGGCGCGTCTTGCTTGGGCCTCTCTCCTGGAGGCGCTCAGTCAGACCCAGTGCTTACATGTGGCAAGACGCTCCTCGGGGCGCGTCTTGCTGGGGCTTCTCTCCTGGAGGCGCTCAGTCAGACCCAGTGCTTACATGTGGCAAGACGCTCCTCGGGGCGCGTCTTGCTGGGGCTTCTCTCCTGGAGGCGCTCAGTCAGACCCAGTGGTGACATGTGGCAAGACGCTCCTCGGGGCGCGTCTTGCTTGGGCCTCTCTCCTGGAGGCGCTCAGTCAGACCCATTGTTGACATGTGGCAAGACGCTCCTCGGGGCACGTCTTGCTTGAGGCTTCTCTCCTGGAGGCCCTCAGTCAGACCCATTGTTGACATGTGGCAAGACGCTCCTCGTGGCGCGTCTTGCTTGGGCCTTTCTCCTGGAGGCGCTCAGTCAGACCCAGTGCTTACATGTGGCAAGATGCTCCTCGGGGCGCGTCTTGCTTTGGCCTCTCTCCTGGAGACTCTCAGTCAGACCCAGTGTTGACACATGACAAGACGCTCCTCGGGGCGCGTCTTGCTTGGGCTTCTCTCATGGAGGCCCTCTGTCAGACCCATTGTTGATATGTGGCAAGACGCTCCTCGGGGCGCGTCTTGCTTGGGCCTCTCTCCTGGAGGCGCTCAGTCAGACCGAGTGCTAACATGTGGCAAGACGCTCCTCGGGGCGCGTCTTGCTTGTGCTTCTCTCCTGGAGGCCCTCAGTCAGACCCATTGTTTACATGTGGCAAGACGCTCCTCGGGGCGCATCTTGCTTGGGCCTCTCTCCTGGAGTTCCTCTGTCAGCCCCAGTGTTGACATGTGTGAAGACGCTCCTCGGGGCGCGTCTTGCTTGGGCTTCTCTCCTGGAGGCCCTCCGTCAGACCCATTGTTGACATGTGGCAAGACACTCCTCGGGACGCGTCTTGCTTGGGCTTCTCTCCTGGAGGCCCTCAGTCGGACTCATTGTTGACATGTGGCAAGACACTCCTCGGGGCGCGTCTTGCTTGGGCCTCTCTCCTGGAGGCGCTCAGTCAGACCCAGTGGTGACATGTGGCAAGACGCTCTTCGGGGCGCGTCTTGCTTGAGCCTCTCTCCTGGAGATGCTCAGTCAGCCCCAGTGTTGACACGTGACAAGACGCTCCTCGGGGCGCGTCTTGCTTGGGCTTCTCTCATGGAGGCCCTCAGTCAGACCCATTGTTGATATGTGGCAAGACGCTCCTCGGGGCGCGTCTTGCTTGGGCCTCTCTCCTGGAGGCGCTCAGGCAGACCGAGTGCTGACATGTGGCAAGACGCTGCTCGGGGCGCGTCTTGCTTGGGCTTCTCTCCTGGAGGCCCTGAGTCAGACCCATTGTTTACATGTGGCAAGACGCTCCTTTGGGCGCATCTTGCCTGGGCTTCTCTCCTGGAGGCCCTCTGTCAGACCCATTGTTGACATGTGGCAAGACGCTCCTCGGGGCGCGTCTTGCTTGGGCCTCTCTCCTGAAGGCGCTCAGTCAGACCCAGTGCTTACATGTGGCAAGACGCTCCTCGGGGCGCGTCTTGCTTGGGCCTCTCTCCTGGAGGCGCTCAGTCAGACCCAGTGGTGACATGTGGCAAGACGCTCTTCGGGGCGCGTCTTGCTTGAGCCTCTCTCCTGGAGATGCTCAGTCAGCCCCAGTGTTGACACGTGACAAGACGCTCCTCGGGGCGCGTCTTGCTTGGGCTTCTCTCATGGAGGCCCTCAGTCAGACCCATTGTTGATATGTGGCAAGACGCTCCTCGGGGCGCGTCTTGCTTGGGCCTCTCTCCTGGAGGCGCTCAGTCAGACCGAGTGCTGACATGTGGCAAGACGCTCCTCGGGGCGCGTCTTGCTTGGGCTTCTCTCCTGGAGGCCCTCAGTCAGACCCATTGTTTACATGTGGCAAGACGCTCCTTGGGGCGCATCTTGCTTGGGCCTCTCTCCTGGAGGCCCTCTGTCAGCCCGAGGGTTGACATGTGTCAAGACGCTCCTCGGGGTGCGTCTTGCTTGGGCCTCTCTCCTTGAGGCGCTCAGTCAGACCGAGTGCTGACATGTGGCAAGACGCTCCTCGGGGCGCGTCTTGCTTGGGCTTCTCTCTTGGAGGCCCTCAGTCAGACCCATTGTTGACATGTGGCAAGACGCTCCCCGGGGCGCGTCTTGCTTGGGCTTCTCTCCTGGAGGCCCTCAGTCAGACCCATTGTTGACATGTGGCAAGACGCTCCTCGGGGCGCGTCTTGCTTGGGCCTCTCTCCTGGAGACGCTCAGTCAGAACCAGTGTTGACACGTGACAAGACACTCCTCGGGGCGCGTCTTGCTTGGGCTTCTCTCCTGGAGACGCTCAGTCAGAACCAGTGTTGACACGTGACAAGACGCTCCTCGGGGCGTGTCTTGCTTGGGCCTCTCTCCTGGAGGCGCTCAGTCAGACCCAGTGGTGACATGTGGCAAGACGCTCCTCGGGGCGCGTCTTGCTTGGGCCTCTCTCCTGGAGACGCTCAGTCAGAACCAGTGTTGACACGTGACAAGACGCTCCTCGGGGCGTGTCTTGATTGGGGTTCTCTCATGGAGGCCCTCAGTCAGACCCATTGTTGATATGTGGCAAGACGCTCCTCGGGGCGCGTCTTGCTTGGGCCTCTCTCCTGGAGGCGCTCAGTCAGACCGAGTGCTGACATGTGGCAAGACGCTCCTCGGGGCGCGTCTTGCTTGGGCTTCTCTCATGGATGCCCTCAGTCAGACCCATTGTTGATATGTGCTTCTCTCATGGAGGCCCTCAGTCAGATCCATTGTTGATATGTGGCAAGACGCTCCTCGGGGCGCGTCTTGCTTGGGCCTCTCTCCTGGAGGAGCTCAGTCAGACCGAGTGCTGACATGTGGCAAGACGCTCCTCGGGGCGCGTCTTGCTGGGGCTTCTCTCCTAGAGGCGTTCAGTCAGACCGAGTGCTGACATGTGGCAAGACGCTCCTAGGGGCGCGTCTTGCTTGGGCTTCTCTCCTGGAGGCCCTCAGTCAGACTCATTGTTGACATGTGGCAAGATGCTCCTCGGGGCGCGTCTTGCTTGGGGCCTCTCTCCTGGAGGCGCACAGTCAGACAGAGTGCTGACATGTGGCCAGACGCTCCTCGGGGCGCGTCTTGCTGGGGCCTCTCTCCTGGAGGCGCTCAGTCAGACCGAGTGCTGACATGTGGCAAGACGCTCCTCGGGGCGCGTCTTGCTTGGGCTTCTCTCCTGGAGGCCCTCAGTCAGACCCATTGTTTACATGTGGCAAGACGCTCCTCGGGGCGCATCTTGCTTGGGCCTCTCTCCTGGAGGCCCTCTGTCAGCCCCAGTGTTGACATGTGTCAAGACGCTCCTCGGGGCGAGTCTTGTTTGGGCCTCTCTCCTGGAGGTGCTCAGTCAGACCCAGTGTTGACATGTTGCAAGACGCTCTTCGGGGCGCATCTTGCTTGGGCTTCTCTCTTGGAGGCCCTCAGTCAGACCCATTGTTGACATGTGGCAAGACGCTCCTCGGGGCGCGTCTTGCTTGGGCTTCTTTCCTGGAGGCCCTCAGTCAGACCCATTGTTGACATGTGGCAAGACGCTCCTCGGGGCGCGTCTTGCTTGGGCCTCTCTCCTGGAGGCGCTCAGTCAGACCGAGTGCTGACATAAGGCAAGACGCTCCTCGGTGCGCGTCTTGCTGGGGCCTCTCTCCTGGAGGCGCTCAGTCAGACCCAGTGCTTACATGTGGCAAGACGCACCTCGGGGTGTGTCTTGCTGGGGCTTCTCTCCTGGAGGCGTTCAGTCAGACCGAGTGCTGACATGTGGCAAGGAGCTCCTCGGGGCGCGTCTTGCTTGGGCTTCTCTCCTGGAGGCGTTCAGTCAGACCGAGTGCTGACATGTGGCAAGACGCTCCTCGGGGCGCATCTTGCTGGGGCTTCTCTCCTCGAGGCGCTCAGTCAGACCCAGTGGTGACATGTGACAAGACGCTCCTCGGGGCGCGTCTTGCTTGGGCTTCTCTCATGGAGGCCCTCAGTCAGATCCATTGTTGATATGTGGCAAGACGCTCCTCGGGGCGCGTCTTGCTTGGGCCTCTCTCCTGGAGGAGCTCAGTCAGACCGAGTGCTGACATGTGGCAAGACGCTCCTCGGGGCGCGTCTTGCTGGGGCTTCTCTCCTGGAGGCGTTCAGTCAGACCGAGTGCTGACATGTGGCAAGACGCTCCTCGGGGTGCGTCTTGCTTGGGCTTCTCTCCTGGAGGCCCTCAGTCAGACTCATTGTTGACATGTGGCAAGATGCTCCTCGGGGCGCGTCTTGATTGGGGCCTCTCTCCTGGAGGCGCACAGTCAGACAGATTGCTGACATGTGGCCAGACGCTCCTCGGGGCGCGTCTTGCTGGGGCCTCTCTCCTTGAGGCGCTCAGTCAGACCGAGTGCTGACATGTGGCAAGACGCTCCTCGGGGCGCGTCTTGCTTGGGCTTCTCTCCTGGAGGCCCTCAGTCAAACCCATTGTTTACATGTGGCAAGACGCTCCTCGGGGCGCATCTTGCTTGGGCCTCTCTCCTGGAGGCCCTCTGTCAGCCCCAGTGTTGACATGAGTCAAGACGCTCCTCGGGGCGAGTCTTGCTTGGGCCTCTCTCCTGGAGGTGCTCAGTCAGACCCAGTGTTGACATGGTGCAAGAAGCTCCTCGGGGCGCGTCTTGCTTGGGCTTCTCTCTTGGAGGCCCTCAGTCAGACCCATTGTTGACATGTGGCAAGACGCTCCTCGGGGCGCGTCTTGCTTGGGCTTCTCTCCTGGAGGCCCTCAGTCAGACCCATTGTTGACATGTGGCAAGACGCTCCTCGGGGCGCGTCTTGCTTGGGCCTCTCTCCTGGAGGCGCTCAGTCAGACCGAGTGCTGACATAAGGCAAGACGCTCCTCGGGGCGCGTCTTGCTGGGGCCTCTCTCCTGGAGGCGCTCAGTCAGACCCAGTGCTTACATGTGGCAAGACGCTCCTCGGGGTGTGTCTTGCTGGGGCTTCTCTCCTGGAGGCGTTCAGTCAGACCGAGTGCTGACATGTGGCAAGGAGCTCCTCGGGGCGCGTCTTGCTTGGGCTTCTCTCCTGGAGGCGTTCAGTCAGACCGAGTGCTGACATGTGGCAAGGAGCTCCTCGGGGCGCGTCTTGCTTGGGCTTCTCTCCTGGAGGCGTTCAGTCAGACCGAGTGCTGACATGTGGTAAGACGCTCCTCGGGGCGCGTCTTGCTGGGGTTTCTCTCCTGGAGGCGCTCAGTCAGACCCAGTGCTTACATGTGGCAAGACGCTCCTCGGGGCGCGTCTTGCTTGGGCCTCTCTCCTGGAGGCGCTCAGTCAGACCCAGTGGTGACATGTGGCAAGACGCTCCTCGGGGCGCGTCTTGCTTGGGCCTCTCTCCTGGAGACGCTCAGTCAGACCCAGTGTTGACTTGTGGCAAGACGCTCCTCGGGGCGCGTCTTGCTTGGGGCCTCTCTCCTGGAGGCGCTCAGTCAGACCCAGTGTTGACATGTGACAAAGACGCTCCTCGGGGCGCGTCTTGCTGGGGCTTCTCTCCTGGAGGCGTTCAGTCAGACCGAGTGCTGACATGTGGCAAGACGCTCCTCGGGGCGCGTCTTGCTTGGGCTTCTCTCCTGGAGGCCCTCAGTCAGACTCATTGTTGACATGTGGCAAGACGCTCCTCGGGGCGCGTCTTGCTTGGGCCTCTCTCCTGGAGGCGCACAGACAGACAGAGTGCTGACATGTGGCAAGACGCTCCTCGGGGCGCGTCTTGCTTGGGCTTCTCTACTGGAGGCCCTAAGTTCAGACCCATTGTTGACATGTGGCAAGACGCTCCTCGGGGCGCGTCTTGCTTGGGCCTCTCTCCTGGAGGCGCTCAGTCAGACCAAGTGCTGACATGCAGCAAGACGCTCCTCAGGGCGCGTCTTGCTTGGGCTTCTCTCCTGGAGGCCCTCAGTCAGACCCATTGTTGACATGTGGCAAGATGCTCCTCGGGGCGCGTCTTGCTTGGGCTTCTCTCATGGAGGCCCTCAGTCAGACCCATTGTTGATATGTGGCAAGACGCTCCTCGGGGCGAGTCTTGCTTGGGCCTCTCTCCTGGAGGTGCTCAGTCAGACCCAGTGTTGACATGGTGCAAGACGCTCCTCGGGGTGCGTCTTGCTTGGGCTTCTCTCTTGGAGGCCCTCAGTCAGACCCATTGTTTACATGTGGCAAGACGCTCCTCGGGGCGCATCTTGCTTGGGCCTCTCTCCTGGAGGCCCTCTGTCAGCCCCAGTGTTGACATGTGTCAAGACGCTCCCCGGGGTGCGTCTTGCTTGGGCCTCTCTCCTGGAGTCGCTCAGTCAGACCGAGTGCTGACATGTGGCAAGACGCTCCTCGGGGCGCGTCTTGCTTGGGCTTCTCTCCTGGAGGCCCTCAGTCAGACCCATTGTTGACATGTGGCAAGACGCTCCGCGGGGCGCGTCTTGCTTGGGCCTCTCTCCTGGAGGCGCTCAGTCAGACCGAGTGCTGACATAAGGCAAGACGCTCCTCGGGGCGCGTCTTGCTGGGGCCTCACTCCTGGAGGCGCTCAGTCAGACCCAGTGCTTACATGTGGCAAGACGCTCCTCGGGGCGTGTCTTGCTGGGGCTTCTCTCCTGGAGGCGTTCAGTCAGACCGAGTGCTGACATGTGGTAAGACGCTCCTCGGGGCGCGTCTTGCTCGGGCTTCTCTCATGGAGGCCCTCAGTCAGACCCATTGCTGATTAGTGGCAAGACGCTCCTCGGGGCGCGTCTTGCTTGGGCCTCTCTCCTGGAGGCGCTCAGTCAGACCCAGTGGTGACATGTGGCAAGACGCTCCTCGGGGCGCGTCTTGCTTGGGGCCTCTCTCCTGGAGGCGCTCAGTCAGACCCAGTGTTGACATGTGACAAAGACGCTCCTCGGGGCGCGTCTTGCTGGGGCTTCTCTCCTGGAGGCGTTCAGTCAGACCGAGTGCTGACATGTGGCAAGACGCTCCTCGGGGCGCGTCTTGCTTGGGCTTCTCTCCTGGAGGCCCTCAGTCAGACTCATTGTTGACATGTGGCAAGACGCTCCTCGGGGCGCGTCTTGCTTGGGCCTCTCTCCTGGAGGCGCACAGACAGACAGAGTGCTGACATGTGGCAAGACGCTCCTCGGGGCGCGTCTTGCTTGGGCTTCTCTACTGGAGGCCCTAAGTTCAGACCCATTGTTGACATGTGGCAAGACGCTCCTCGGGGCGCGTCTTGCTTGGGCCTCTCTCCTGGAGGCGCTCAGTCAGACCAAGTGCTGACATGCAGCAAGACGCTCCTCAGGGCGCGTCTTGCTTGGGCTTCTCTCCTGGAGGCCCTCAGTCAGACCCATTGTTGACATGTGGCAAGATGCTCCTCGGGGCGCGTCTTGCTTGGGCTTCTCTCATGGAGGCCCTCAGTCAGACCCATTGTTGATATGTGGCAAGACGCTCCTCGGGGCGAGTCTTGCTTGGGCCTCTCTCCTGGAGGTGCTCAGTCAGACCCAGTGTTGACATGGTGCAAGACGCTCCTCGGGGTGCGTCTTGCTTGGGCTTCTCTCTTGGAGGCCCTCAGTCAGACCCATTGTTTACATGTGGCAAGACGCTCCTCGGGGCGCATCTTGCTTGGGCCTCTCTCCTGGAGGCCCTCTGTCAGCCCCAGTGTTGACATGTGTCAAGACGCTCCCCGGGGTGCGTCTTGCTTGGGCCTCTCTCCTGGAGTCGCTCAGTCAGACCGAGTGCTGACATGTGGCAAGACGCTCCTCGGGGCGCGTCTTGCTTGGGCTTCTCTCCTGGAGGCCCTCAGTCAGACCCATTGTTGACATGTGGCAAGACGCTCCGCGGGGCGCGTCTTGCTTGGGCCTCTCTCCTGGAGGCGCTCAGTCAGACCGAGTGCTGACATAAGGCAAGACGCTCCTCGGGGCGCGTCTTGCTGGGGCCTCACTCCTGGAGGCGCTCAGTCAGACCCAGTGCTTACATGTGGCAAGACGCTCCTCGGGGCGTGTCTTGCTGGGGCTTCTCTCCTGGAGGCGTTCAGTCAGACCGAGTGCTGACATGTGGTAAGACGCTCCTCGGGGCGCGTCTTGCTCGGGCTTCTCTCATGGAGGCCCTCAGTCAGACCCATTGCTGATTAGTGGCAAGACGCTCCTCGGGGCGCGTCTTGCTTGGGCCTCTCTCCTGGAGGCGCTCAGTCAGACCGAGTGCTGACATGTGGCAAGACGCTCCTCGGGGCGCGTCTTGCTTGGGCTTCTCTCCTGGAGGCCCTCAGTCAGACCCATTGTTTACATGTGGCAAGACGCTCCTTTGGGCGCATCTTGCTTGGGCTTCTCTCCTGGAGGCCCTCAGTCAGACCCATTGTTGACATGTGGCAAGACGCTCCTCGGGGCGCGTCTTGCTTCGGCCTCTCTCCTGGAGGCGCTCAGTCAGACCGAGTGCTGACATTAGGCAAGACGCTCCTCGGGGCGCGTCTTGCTGGGGCCTCTCTCCTGGAGGCGCTCAGTGAGACCCAGTGCTTACATGTGGCAAGACGCTCCTCGGGGCGCGTCTTGCTGGGGCTTCTCTTCTGGAGGCGTTCAGTCAGACCGAGTGCTGACATGTGGCAAGACGCTCCTCGGGACGCGTCTTGCTTGGGCTTCTCTCCTGGAGGCCCTCAGTCAGACTCATTGTTGACATGTGGCAAGACGATCCTCGGGGCGCGTCTTGCTTGGGCCTCTCTCCTGGAGGCGCTCAGTTTGACCCAGTGGTGACATGTGGCAAGGCGTTCCTCGGGGCGCGTCTTGCTTGGGCCTCTCTCCTGGAGGCGCTCAGTCAGACCCAGTGGTGACATGTGACAAGACGCTCCTCGGGGCGCGTCTTGCTTGGGCTTCTCTCATGGAGGCCCTCAGTCAGATCCATTGTTTATATGTGGCAAGACGCTCCTCGGGGCGCGTCTTGCTTGGGCCTCTCTCCTGGAGGAGCTCAGTCAGACCGAGTGCTGACATGTGGCAAGACGCTCCTCGGGGCGCGTCTTGCTGGGGCTTCTCTCCTAGAGGCGTTCAGTCAGACCGAGTACTGACATGTGGCAAGACGCTCCTCGGGGCGCGTGTTGCTTGGGCTTCTCTCCTGGAGGCCCTCAGTCAGACCCATTGTTGACATGTGGCATGACGCTCCGTGGGGCGCGTCTTGCTTGGGCCTCTCTCCTGGAGGCGCTCAGTCAGACCGAGTGCTGACATAAGGCAAGACGCTCCTCGGGGCGCGTCTTGCTGGGGCCTCTCTCCTGGAGGCGCTCAGTCAGACCCAGTGCTTACATGTGGCAAGACGCTCCTCGGGGCGTGTCTTGCTGGTGCTTCTCTCCTGGAGGCGTTCAGTCAGACCGAGTGCTGACATGTGGCAAGACGCTCCTCGGGGCGCGTCTTGCTTGGGCTTCTCTCCTGGAGGCGCTCAGTCAGACCGAGTGCTGACATTTGGTAAGACGCTCCTCGGGGCGCGTCTTGCTGGGGCTTCTCTCCTGGAGGCGCTCAGTCAGACCCTGTGCTTACATGTGGCAAGACGCTCCTCGGGGCGCGTCTTGCTTGGGCCTCTCTCCTGGAGGCGCTCAGTCAGACCCAGTGCTGACATTTGGCAAGACGCTGCTCGGGGCGCGTTTTGCTTGAGCCTCTCTCCTGGAGACGCTCAGTCAGACCCAGTGTTGACACGTGGCAAGACGCTCCTCGGGGCGCGTCTTACTTGGGCCTCTCTCCTGGAGGCGCTCAGTCAGACCCAGTGGTGACATGTGGCAAGACGCTCCTCGGGGCGCGTCTTGCTTGGGCTTCTCTCATGGAGGCCCTCAGTCAGACCCATTGCTGATATGTGGCAAGACGCTCTTTGGGGCGCGTCTTGCTTGGGCCTCTCTCCTGGAGGCGCTCAGTCAGACCGAGTGCTGACATGTGGCAAGACGCTCCTCGGGGCGCGTCTTGCTTGGGCTTCTCTCCTGGAGGCCCTCAGTCAGACCCATTGTTTACATGTGGCAAGACGCTCCTTTGGGCGCATCTTGCTTGGGCTTCTCTCCTGGAGGCCCTCAGTCAGACCCATTGTTGACATGTGGCAAGACTCTCCTCGGGGCGCGTCTTGCTTGGGCCTCTCTCCTGGAGGCGCTCAGTCAGACCGAGTGCTGACATAAGGCAAGACGCTCCTCGGGGCGCGTCTTGCTGGGGCCTCTCTCCTGGAGGCGCTCATTCAGACCCAGTGCTTACATGTGGCAAGACGCTCCCCGGGGCGCGTCTTGCTGGGGCTTCTCTCCTGGAGGCGTTCAGTCAGACCGAGTGCTGACATGTGGCAAGACGCTCCTCGGGACGCGTCTTGCTTGGGCTTCTCTCCTGGAGGCCCTCAGTCAGACTCATTGTTGACATGTGGCAAGACGCTCCTCGGGGCGCGTCTTGCTTGGGCCTCTCTCCTGGAGGCGCTCAGTCAGACCCAGCGGTGACATGTGGCAAGACGCTCCTCGGGGCGCGTCTTGCTTGGGCCTCTCTCCTGGAGGCGCTCAGTCAGACCCAGTGGTGACATGTGACAAGACGCTCCTCGGGGCGCGTCTTGCTTGGGCTTCTCTCATGGAGGCCCTCAGTCAGATCCATTGTTGATATGTGGCAAGACGCTCCTCGGGGCGCGTCTTGCTTGGGCCTCTCTCTTGGAGGAGCTCAGTCAGACCGAGTGCTGACATGTGGCAAGACGCTCCTCGGGGCGCGTCTTGCTGGGGCTTCTCTCCTAGAGGCGTTCAGTCAGACCGAGTGCTGACATGTGGCAAGACGCTCCTCGGGGCGCGTCTTGCTTGGGCTTCTCTCCTGGAGGCCCTCAGTCAGACTCATTGTTGACATGTGGCAAGATGCTCCTCGGGGCGCGTCTTGCTTGGGGCCTCTCTCCTGGAGGCGCACAGTCAGACAGAGTGCTGACATGTGGCCAGACGCTCCTCGGGGCGCGTCTTGCTGGGGCCTCTCTCCTGGAGGCGCTCAGTCAGACCGAGTGCTGACATGTGGCAAGACGCTCCTCGGGGCGCGTCTTGCTTGGGCTTCTCTCCTGGAGGCCCTCAGTCAGACCCATTGTTTACATGTGGCAAGACGCTCCTCGGGGCGCATCTTGCTTGGGCCTCTCTCCTGGAGGCCCTCTGTCAGCCCCAGTGTTGACATGTGTCAAGACGCTCCTCGGGGCGAGTCTTGCTTGGGCCTCTCTCCTGGAGGTGCTCAGTCAGACCCAGTGTTGACATGTTGCAAGACGCTCTTCGGGGCGCATCTTGCTTGGGCTTCTCTCTTGGAGGCCCTCGGTCAGACCCATTGTTGACATGTGGCAAGACGCTCCTCAGGGCGCGTCTTGCTTGGGCTTCTCTCCTGGAGGCCCTCAGTCAGACCCATTGTTGACATGTGGCAAGACGCTCCTCGGGGCGCGTCTTGCTTGGGCCTCTCTCCTGGAGGCGCTCAGTCAGACCGAGTGCTGACATAAGGCAAGACGCTCCTCGGTGCGCGTCTTGCTGGGGCCTCTCTCCTGGAGGCGCTCAGTCAGACCCAGTGCTTACATGTGGCAAGACGCACCTCGGGGTGTGTCTTGCTGGGGCTTCTCTCCTGGAGGCATTCAGTCAGACCGAGTGCTGACATGTGGCAAGGAGCTCCTCGGGGCGCGTCTTGCTTGGGCTTCTCTCCTGGAGGCGCTCAGTCAGACCCAGTGGTGACATGTGACAAGACGCTCCTCGGGGCGCGTCTTGCTTGGGCTTTTCTCATGGAGGCCCTCAGTCAGATCCATTGTTGATATGTGGCAAGACGCTCCTCGGGGCGCGTCTTGCTTGGGCCTCTCTCCTGGAGGCGCTCAGTCAGACCCAGTGCTTACATGTGGCAAGACGCACCTCGGGGTGTGTCTTGCTGGGGCTTCTCTCCTGGAGGCATTCAGTCAGACCGAGTGCTGACATGTGGCAAGGAGCTCCTCGGGGCGCGTCTTGCTTGGGCTTCTCTCCTGGAGGCGCTCAGTCAGACCCAGTGGTGACATGTGACAAGACGCTCCTCGGGGCGCGTCTTGCTTGGGCTTTTCTCATGGAGGCCCTCAGTCAGATCCATTGTTGATATGTGGCAAGACGCTCCTCGGGGCGCGTCTTGCTTGGGCCTCTCTCCTGGAGGAGCTCAGTCAGACCGAGTGCTGACATGTGGCAAGACGCTCCTCGGGGCGCGTCTTGCTGGGGCTTCTCTCCTGGAGGCGTTCAGTCAGACCGAGTGCTGACATGTGGCAAGACGCTCCTCGGGGCGCGTCTTGCTTGGGCTTCTCTCCTGGAGGCCCTCAGTCAGACTCATTGTTGCCATGTGGCAAGATGCTCCTCGGGGCCCGTCTTGATTGGGGCCTCTCTCCTGGAGGCGCACAGTCAGACAGAGTGCTGACATGTGGCCAGACGCTCCTCGGGGCGCATCTTGCTGGGGCCTCTCTCCTGGAGGCGCTCAGTCAGACCGAGTGCTGACACGTGGCAAGACGCTCCTCGGGGCGCGTCTTGCTTGGGCTTCTCTCCTGGAGGCCCTCAGTCAAACCCATTGTTTACATGTGGCAAGACGCTCCTCGGGGCGCATCTTGCTTGGGCCTCTCTCCTGGAGGCCCTCTGTCAGCCCCAGTGTTGACATGAGTCAAGACGCTCCTCGGGGCGAGTCTTGCTTGGGCCTCTCTCCTGGAGGTGCTCAGTCAGACCCAGTGTTGACATGGTGCAAGAAGCTCCTCGGGGCGCGTCTTGCTTGGGGCCTCTCTCCTGGAGGCGCACAGTCAGACAGAGTGCCGACATGTGGCCAGACGCTCCTCGGGGCGCGTCTTGCTGGGGCTTCTCTCCTGGAGGCGCTCAGTCAGACCCAGTGTTGACATGTGACAAGACGCTCCTCGGGGCACGTCTTGCTTGGGGCCTCTCTCCTGGAGGCGCACAGTCAGACAGAGTGCTGACATGTGGCCAGACGCTCCTCGGGGCGCGTCTTGCTGGGGCTTCTCTCCTGGAGGCCCTCAGTCAGACTCATTGTTGACATGTGGCAAGACGCTCCTCGGGGCGCGTCTTGCTTGGGCCTCTCTCCTGGAGGCGCACAGACAGACAGAGTGCTGACATGTGGCAAGACGCTCCTCGGGGCGCGTCTTGCTTGGGCTTCTCTACTGGAGGCCCTAAGTTCAGACCCATTGTTGACATGTGGCAAGACGCTCCTCGGCGCGCGTCTTGCTTGGGCCTCTCTCCTGGAGGCGCTCAGTCAGACCAAGTGCTGACATGCAGCAAGATGCTCCTCAGGGCGCGTCTTGCTTGGGCTTCTCTCCTGGAGGCCCTCAGTCAGACCCATTGTTGACATGTGGCAAGATGCTCCTCGGGGCGCGTCTTGCTTGGGCTTCTCTCATGGAGGCCCTCAGTCAGACCCATTGTTGATATGTGGCAAGACGCTCCTCGGGGAGAGTCTTGCTTGGGCCTCTCTCCTGGAGGTGCTCAGTCAGACCCAGTGTTGACATGGTGCAAGACACTCCTCGGGGCGCGTCTTGCTTGGGCTTCTCTCTTGGAGGCCCTCAGTCAGACCCATTGTTTACATGTGGCAAGACGCTCCTCGGGGCGCATCTTGCTTGGGCCTCTCTCCTGGAGGCCCTCTGTCAGCCCCAGTGTTGACATGTGTCAAGACGCTCCCCGGGGTGCGTCTTGCTTGGGCCTCTCTCCTGGAGTCGCTCAGTCAGACCGAGTGCTGACATGTGGCAAGACGCTCCTCGGGGCGCGTCTTGCTTGGGCTTCTCTCCTGGAGGCCCTCAGTCAGACCCATTGTTGACATGTGGCAAGACGCTCCGCGGGGCGCGTCTTGCTTGGGCCTCTCTCCTGGAGGCGCTCAGTCAGACCGAGTGCTGACATAAGGCAAGACGCTCCTCGGGGCGCGTCTTGCTGGGGCCTCTCTCCTGGAGGCGCTCAGTCAGACCCAGTGCTTACATGTGGCAAGACGCTCCTCGGGGCGTGTCTTGCTGGGGCTTCTCTCCTGGAGGCGCTCAGTCAGACCCAGTGCTTACATGTGGCAAGACGCTCCTCGGGGCGCGTCTTGCTTAGGCCTCTCTCCTGGAGGCGCTCAGTCAGACCCAGTGCTGACATGTGGCAAGACGCTCCTCGGGGCGCGTCTTGCTTGGGCCTCTCTCCTGGAGACGCTCAGTCAGACCCAGTGTTGACACGTGGCAAGACGCTCCTCGGGGCGCGTCCTGCTTGGGCCTCTCTCCTGGAGGCGCTCAGTCAGACCCAGTGGTGACATGTGGCAAGACGCTCCTCGGGGCGCGTCTTGCTTGGGCTTCTCTCATGGAGGCCCTCAGTCAGACCCATTGCTGATATGTGGCAAGACGCTCCTCGGGGCGCGTCTTGCTTGGGCCTCTCTCCTGGAGGCGCTCAGTCAGACCGAGTGCTGACATGTGGCAAGACGCTCCTCGGGGCGCGTCTTGCTTGGGCTTCTCTCCTGGAGGCCCTCAGTCAGACCCATTGTTTACATGTGGCAAGACGCTCCTTTGGGCGCATCTTGCTTGGGCTTCTCTCCTGGAGGCCCTCAGTCAGACCCATTGTTGACATGTGGCAAGACGCTCCTCGGGGCGCGTCTTGCTTCGGCCTCTCTCCTGGAGGCGCTCAGTCAGACCGAGTGCTGACATAAGGCAAGACGCTCCTCGGGGCGCGTCTTGCTGGGGCCTCTCTCCTGGAGGCGCTCAGTCAGACCCAGTGCTTACATGTGGCAAGACGCTCCTCGGGGCGCGTCTTGCTGGGGCTTCTCTTCTGGAGGCGTTCAGTGAGACCGAGTGCTGACATGTGGCAAGACGCTCCTCGGGACGCGTCTTGCTTGGGCTTCTCTCCTGGAGGCCCTCAGTCAGACTCATTGTTGACATGTGGCAAGACGATCCTCGGGGCGCGTCTTGCTTGGGCCTCTCTCCTTGAGGCGCTCAGTCAGACCCAGTGGTGACATGTGGCAAGACGCTCCTCGGGGCGCGTCTTGCTTGGGCCTCTCTCCTGGAGGCGCTCAGTCAGACCCAGTGGTGACATGTGACAAGACGCTCCTCGGGGCGCGTCTTGCTTGGGCTTCTCTCATGGAGGCCCTCAGTCAGATCCATTGTTGATATGTGGCAAGACGCTCCTCGGGGCGCGTCTTGCTTGGGCCTCTCTCCTGGAGGAGCTCAGTCAGACCGAGTGCTGACATGTGGCAAGACGCTCCTCGGGGCGCGTCTTGCTGGGGCTTCTCTCCTAGAGGCGTTCAGTCAGACCGAGTACTGACATGTTTGCAAGACGCTCCTCGGGGCGCATCTTGCTTGGGCCTCTCTCCTGGAGGCCCTCTGTCAGCCCCAGTGTTGACATGTGTCAAGACGCTCCCTGGGGTGCGTCTTGCTTGGGCCTCTCTCCTGGAGTCGCTCAGTCAGACCGAGTGCTGACATGTGGCAAGACGCTCCTCGGGGCGCGTCTTGCTTGGGCTTCTCTCCTGGAGGCCCTCAGTCAGACCGAGTGCTGACATAAGGCAAGACGCTCCTCGGGGCGCGTCTTGCTGGAGCCTCTCTCCTGGAGGTGCTCAGTCAGACCCAGTGCTTACATGTGGCAAGACGCTCCTCGGGGCGTGTCTTGCTGGGGCTTCTCTCCTGGAGGCGTTCAGTCAGACCGAGTGCTGACATGTGGTAAGACGCTCCTCGGGGCGCGTCTTGCTGGGGCTTCTCTCCTGGAGGCGCTCAGTCAGACCCAGTGCTTACATGTGGCAAGACGCTCCTCGGGGCGCGTCTTGCTTGGGCCTCTCTCCTGGAGGCGCTCAGTCAGACCCAGTGCTGACATGTGGCAAGACGCTCCTCGGGGCGCGTCTTGCTTGGGCCTCTCTCCTGGAGACGCTCAGTCAGACCCAGTGTTGACACGTGGCAAGACGCTCCTCGGGGCGCGTCTTGCTTGGGCCTCTCTCCTGGAGGCGCTCAGTCAGACCCAGTGGTGACATGTGGCAAGACGCTCCTCGGGGCGCGTCTTGCTTGGGCTTCTCTCATGGAGGCCCTCAGTCAGACCCATTGCTGATATGTGGCAAGACGCTCCTCGGGGCGCTTCTTGCTTGGGCCTCTCTCCTGGAGGCGCTCAGTCAGACCGAGTGCTGACATGTTGCAAGACGCTCCTCGGGGCGCGTCTTGCTTGGGCTTCTCTCCTGGAGGCCCTCAGTCAGACCCATTGTTTACATGTGGCAAGACGCTCCTCGGGGCGCGTCTTGCTTCGGCCTCTCTCCTGGAGGCGCTCAGTCAGACCGAGTGCTGACATAAGGCAAGACACTCCTCGGGGCGCGTCTTGCTGGGGCCTCTCTCCTGGAGGCGCTCAGTCAGACCCAGTGCTTACATGTGGCAAGACGCTCCTCGGGGCGCGTCTTGCTGGGGCTTCTCTTCTGGAGGCGTTCAGTCAGACCGAGTGCTGACATGTGGCAAGACGCTCCTCGGGGCGCGTCTTGCTTGGGCCTCTCTCCTGGAGACGCTCAGTCAGACCCAGTGTTGACACGTGGCAAGACGCTCCTCGGGGCGTGTCTTACTTGGGCCTCTCTCCTGGAGGCGCTCAGTCAGACCCAGTGGTGACATGTGGCAAGACGCTCCTCGGGGCGCGTCTTGCTTGGGCTTCTCTCATGGAGGCCCTCAGTCAGACCCATTGCTGATATGTGGCAAGACGCTCCTCGGGGCGCGTCTTGCTTGGGCCTCTCTCCTGGAGGCGCTCAGTCAGACCGAGTGCTGACACGTAGCAAGACGCTCCTCGGGGCGCGTCTTGCTTGGGCTTCTCTCCTGGAGGCCCTCAGTCAGACCCATTGTTTACATGTGGCAAGACGCTCCTTTGGGCGCATCTTGCTTGGGCTTCTCTCCTGGAGGCCCTCAGTCAGACCCATTGTTGACATGTGGCAAGACGCTCCTCGGGGCGCGTCTTGCTTGGGCCTCTCTCCTAGAGGCGCTCAGTCAGACCGAGTGCTGACATAAGGCAAGACGCTCACTCGGGGCGCGTCTTGCTGGGGCCTCTCTCCTGGAGGCGCTCAGTCAGACCCAGTGCTTACATGTGGCAAGACGCTCCTCGGGGCGTGTCTTGCTGGGGCTTCTCTCCTGGAGGCGTTCAGTCAGACCGAGTGCTGACATGTGGTAAGACGCTCCTCGGGGCGCGTCTTGCTGGGGCTTCTCTCCTGGAGGCGCTCAGTCAGACCCAGTGCTTACATGTGGCAAGACGCTCCTCGGGGCGCGTCTTGCTTGGGCCTCTCTCCTGGAGGCGCTCAGTCAGACCCAGTGCTGACATGTGGCAAGACGCTCCTCGGGGCGCGTCTTGCTTGGGCCTCTCTCCTGGAGACGCTCAGTCAGACCCAGTGTTGACACGTGGCAAGACGCTCCTCGGGGCGCGTCTTGCTTGGGCCTCTCTCCTGGAGGCGCTCAGTCAGACCCAGTGGTGACATGTGGCAAGACGCTCCTCGGGGCGCGTCTTGCTTGGGCTTCTCTCATGGAGGCCCTCAGTCAGACCCATTGCTGATATGTGGCAAGACGCTCCTCGGGGCGCTTCTTGCTTGGGCCTCTCTCCTGGAGGCGCTCAGTCAGACCGAGTGCTGACATGTTGCAAGACGCTCCTCGGGGCGCGTCTTGCTTGGGCTTCTCTCCTGGAGGCCCTCAGTCAGACCCATTGTTTACATGTGGCAAGACGCTCCTCGGGGCGCGTCTTGCTTCGGCCTCTCTCCTGGAGGCGCTCAGTCAGACCGAGTGCTGACATAAGGCAAGACACTCCTCGGGGCGCGTCTTGCTGGGGCCTCTCTCCTGGAGGCGCTCAGTCAGACCCAGTGCTTACATGTGGCAAGACGCTCCTCGGGGCGCGTCTTGCTGGGGCTTCTCTTCTGGAGGCGTTCAGTCAGACCGAGTGCTGACATGTGGCAAGACGCTCCTCGGGGCGCGTCTTGCTTGGGCCTCTCTCCTGGAGACGCTCATTCAGACCCAGTGTTGACACGTGGCAAGACGCTCCTCGGGGCGCGTCTTACTTGGGCCTCTCTCCTGGAGGCGCTCAGTCAGACCCAGTGGTGACATGTGGCAAGACGCTCCTCGGGGCGCGTCTTGCTTGGGCTTCTCTCATGGAGGCCCTCAGTCAGACCCATTGCTGATATGTGGCAAGACGCTCCTCGGGGCGCGTCTTGCTTGGGCCTCTCTCCTGGAGGCGCTCAGTCAGACCGAGTGCTGACACGTAGCAAGACGCTCCTCGGGGCGCGTCTTGCTTGGGCTTCTCTCCTGGAGGCCCTCAGTCAGACCCATTGTTTACATGTGGCAAGACGCTCCTTTGGGCGCATCTTGCTTGGGCTTCTCTCCTGGAGGCCCTCAGTCAGACCCATTGTTGACATGTGGCAAGACGCTCCTCGGGGCGCGTCTTGCTTGGGCCTCTCTCCTAGAGGCGCTCAGTCAGACCGAGTGCTGACATAAGGCAAGACGCTCCTCGGGGCGCGTCTTGCTGGGGCCTCTCTCCTGGAGGCGCTCAGTCAGACCCAGTGCTTACATGTGGCAAGACGCTCCTCGGGGCGCGTCTTGCTGGGGCTTCTCTCCTGGAGGCGTTCAGTCAGACCGAGTGCTGACATGTGGCAAGACGCTCCTCGGGACGCGTCTTGCTTGGGCTTCTCTCCTGGAGGCCCTCAGTCAGACTCATTGTTGACATGTGGCAAGACGCTCCCCGGGGCGCGTCTTGCTTGGGCCTCTCTCCTGGAGGCGCTCAGTCAGACCCAGTGGTGACATGTGGCAAGACGCTCCTCGGGGCGCGTCTTGCTTGGGCCTCTCTCCTGGAGGCGCTCAGTCAGACCCAGTGGTGACATGTGACAAGACGCTCCTCGGGGCGCGTCTTGCTTGGGCTTCTCTCATGGAGGCCCTCAGTCAGATCCATTGTTGATATGTGGCAAGATGCTCCTCGGGGCGCGTCTTGCTTGGGCCTCTCTCCTGGAGGAGCTCAGTCAGACCGAGTGCTGACATGTGGCAAGACGCTCCTCGGGGCGCGTCTTGCTGGGGCTTCTCTCCTAGAGGCGTTCAGTCAGACCGAGTGCTGACATGTGGCAAGACGCTCCTCGGGGCGCGTCTTGCTTGGGCTTCTCTCCTGGAGGCCCTCAGTCAGACTCATTGTTGACATGTGGCAAGATGCTCCTCGGGGCGCGTCTTGCTTGGGGCCTCTCTCCTGGAGGCGCACAGTCAGACAGAGTGCTGACATGTGGCCAGACGCTCCTCGGGGCGCGTCTTGCTGGGGCCTCTCTCCTGGAGGCGCTCAGTCAGACCGAGTGCTGACATGTGGCAAGACGCTCCTCGGGGCGCGTCTTGCTTGGGCTTCTCTCCTGGAGGCCCACTGTCAGCCCCAGTGTTGACATGTGTCAAGACGCTCCTCGGGGCGAGTCTTGCTTTGGCCTCTCTCCTGGAGGTGCTCAGTCAGACCCAGTGTTGACATGTTGCAAGACGCTCTTCGGGGCACATCTTGCTTGGGCTTCTCTCTTGGAGGCCCTCAGTCAGACCCATTGTTGACATGTGGCAAGAAGCTCCTCGGGGCGCGTCTTGCTTGGGCTTCTCTCCTGGAGGCCCTCAGTCAGACCCATTGTTGACATGTGGCAAGACGCTCCTCGGGGCGCGTCTTGCTTGGGCCTCTCTCCTGGAGGCGCTCAGTCAGACCGAGTGCTGACATAAGGCAAGACGCTCCTCGGTGCGCGTCTTGCTGGGGCCTCTCTCCTGGAGGTGCTCAGTCAGACCCAGTGCTTACATGTGGCAAGACGCACCTCGGGGTGTGTCTTGCTGGGGCTTCTCTCCTGGAGGCGTTCAGTCAGACCGAGTGCTGACATGTGGCAAGGAGCTCCTCGGGGCGCGTCTTGCTTGGGCTTCTCTCCTGGAGGCGTTCAGTAAGACCGAGTGCTGACATGTGGTAAGACGCTCCTCGGGGCGCGTCTTGCTGGGGCTTCTCTCCTGGAGGCGCTCAGTCAGACCCAGTGGTGACATGTGACAAGACGCTCCTCGGGGCGCGTCTTGCTTGGGCTTCTCTCATGGAGGCCCTCAGTCAGATCCATTGTTGATATGTGGCAAGACGCTCCTCGGGGCGCGTCTTGCTTGGGCCTCTCTCCTGGAGGAGCTCAGTCAGACCGAGTGCTGACATTTGGCAAGACGCTCCTCGGGGCGCGTCTTGCTGGGGCTTCTCTCCTGGAGGCGTTCAGTCAGACCGAGTGCTGACATGTGGCAAGACGCTCCTCGGGGCGCGTCTTGCTTGGGCTTCTCTCCTGGAGGCCCTCAGTCAGACTCATTGTTGACATGTGGCAAGATGCTCCTCGGGGCGCATCTTGCTTGGGCCTCTCTCCTGGAGGCCCTCTGTCAGCCCCAGTGTTGACATGTGTCAAGACGCTCCTCGGGGCGAGTCTTGCTTGGGCCTCTCTCCTGGAGGTGCTCAGTCAGACCCAGTGTTGACATGTTGCAAGACGCTCTTCGGGGCGCATCTTGCTTGGGCTTCTCTCTTGGAGGCCCTCAGTCAGACCCATTGTTGACATGTGGCAAGACGCTCCTCGGGGCGCGTCTTGCTTGGGCTTCTCTCCTGGAGGCCCTCAGTCAGACCCATTGTTGACATGTGGCAAGACGCTCCTCGGGGCGCGTCTTGCTTGGGCCTCTCTCCTGGAGGCGCTCAGTCAGACCGAGTGCTGACATAAGGCAAGACGCTCCTCGGTGCGCGTCTTGCTGGGGCCTCTCTCCTGGAGGCGCTCAGTCAGACCCAGTGCTTACATGTGGCAAGACGCACCTCGGGGTGTGTCTTGCTGGGGCTTCTCTCCTGGAGGCGTTCAGTCAGACCGAGTGCTGACATGTGGTAAGACGCTCCTCGGGGCGCGTCTTGCTGGGGCTTCTCTCCTGGAGGCGCTCAGTCAGACCCAGTGCTTACATGTGGCAAGACGCTCCTCGGGGCGCGTCTTGCTTGGGCCTCTCTCCTGGAGGCGCTCAGTCAGACCCAGTGCTGACATGTGGCAAGACGCTCCTCGGGGCGCGTCTTGCTTGGGCCTCTCTCCTGGAGACGCTCAGTCAGACCCAGTGTTGACACGTGGCAAGACGCTCCTCGGGGCGCGTCTTGCTTGGGCCTCTCTCCTGGAGGCGCTCAGTCAGACCCAGTGGTGACATGTGGCAAGACGCTCCTCGGGGCGCGTCTTGCTTGGGCTTCTCTCATGGAGGCCCTCAGTCAGACCCATTGCTGATATGTGGCAAGACGCTCCTCGGGGCGCTTCTTGCTTGGGCCTCTCTCCTGGAGGCGCTCAGTCAGACCGAGTGCTGACATGTTGCAAGACGCTCCTCGGGGCGCGTCTTGCTTGGGCTTCTCTCCTGGAGGCCCTCAGTCAGACTCATTGTTGACATGTGGCAAGACGCTCCTCGGGGCGCGTCTTGCTTGGGCCTCTCTCCTGGAGGCGCTCAGTCAGACCCAGTGGTGACATGTGGCAAGACGCTCCTCGGGGCGCGTCTTGCTTGGGCCTCTCTCCTGGAGGCGCTCAGTCAGACCCAGTGGTGACATGTGACAAGACGCTCCTCGGGGCGCGTCTTGCTTGGGCTTCTCTCATGGAGGCCCTCAGTCAGATCCATTGTTGATATGTGGCAAGACGCTCCTCGGGGCGCGTCTTGCTTGGGCCTCTCTCCTGGAGGAGCTCAGTCAGACCGAGTGCTGACATGTGGCAAGACGCTCCTCGGGGCGCGTCTTGCTGGGGCTTCTCTCCTAGAGGCGTTCAGTCAGACCGAGTGCTGACATGTGGCAAGACGCTCCTCGGGGCGCGTCTTGCTTGGGCTTCTCTCCTGGAGGCCCTCAGTCAGACTCATTGTTGACATGTGGCAAGATGCTCCTCGGGGCGCGTCTTGCTTGGGGCCTCTCTCCTGGAGGCGCACAGTCAGACAGAGTGCTGACATGTGGCCAGACGCTCCTCGGGGCGCGTCTTGCTGGGGCCTCTCTCCTGGAGGCGCTCAGTCAGACCGAGTGCTGACATGTGGCAAGACGCTCCTCGGGGCGCGTCTTGCTTGGGCTTCTCTCCTGGAGGCCCACTGTCAGCCCCAGTGTTGACATGTGTCAAGACGCTCCTCGGGGCGAGTCTTGCTTTGGCCTCTCTCCTGGAGGTGCTCAGTCAGACCCAGTGTTGACATGTTGCAAGACGCTCTTCGGGGCACATCTTGCTTGGGCTTCTCTCTTGGAGGCCCTCAGTCAGACCCATTGTTGACATGTGGCAAGAAGCTCCTCGGGGCGCGTCTTGCTTGGGCTTCTCTCCTAGAGGCCCTCAGTCAGACCCATTGTTGACATGTGGCAAGACGCTCCTCGGGGCGCGTCTTGCTTGGGCCTCTCTCCTGGAGGCGCTCAGTCAGACCGAGTGCTGACATAAGGCAAGACGCTCCTCGGTGCGCGTCTTGCTGGGGCCTCTCTCCTGGAGGTGCTCAGTCAGACCCAGTGCTTACATGTGGCAAGACGCACCTCGGGGTGTGTCTTGCTGGGGCTTCTCTCCTGGAGGCGTTCAGTCAGACCGAGTGCTGACATGTGGCAAGGAGCTCCTCGGGGCGCGTCTTGCTTGGGCTTCTCTCCTGGAGGCGTTCAGTAAGACCGAGTGCTGACATGTGGTAAGACGCTCCTCGGGGCGCGTCTTGCTGGGGCTTCTCTCCTGGAGGCGCTCAGTCAGACCCAGTGGTGACATGTGACAAGACGCTCCTCGGGGCGCGTCTTGCTTGGGCTTCTCTCATGGAGGCCCTCAGTCAGATCCATTGTTGATATGTGGCAAGACGCTCCTCGGGGCGCGTCTTGCTTGGGCCTCTCTCCTGGAGGAGCTCAGTCAGACCGAGTGCTGACATTTGGCAAGACGCTCCTCGGGGCGCGTCTTGCTGGGGCTTCTCTCCTGGAGGCGTTCAGTCAGACCGAGTGCTGACATGTGGCAAGACGCTCCTCGGGGCGCGTCTTGCTTGGGCTTCTCTCCTGGAGGCCCTCAGTCAGACTCATTGTTGACATGTGGCAAGATGCTCCTCGGGGCGCATCTTGCTTGGGCCTCTCTCCTGGAGGCCCTCTGTCAGCCCCAGTGTTGACATGTGTCAAGACGCTCCTCGGGGCGAGTCTTGCTTGGGCCTCTCTCCTGGAGGTGCTCAGTCAGACCCAGTGTTGACATGTTGCAAGACGCTCTTCGGGGCGCATCTTGCTTGGGCTTCTCTCTTGGAGGCCCTCAGTCAGACCCATTGTTGACATGTGGCAAGACGCTCCTCGGGGCGCGTCTTGCTTGGGCTTCTCTCCTGGAGGCCCTCAGTCAGACCCATTGTTGACATGTGGCAAGACGCTCCTCGGGGCGCGTCTTGCTTGGGCCTCTCTCCTGGAGGCGCTCAGTCAGACCGAGTGCTGACATAAGGCAAGACGCTCCTCGGTGCGCGTCTTGCTGGGGCCTCTCTCCTGGAGGCGCTCAGTCAGACCCAGTGCTTACATGTGGCAAGACGCACCTCGGGGTGTGTCTTGCTGGGGCTTCTCTCCTGGAGGCGTTCAGTCAGACCGAGTGCTGACATGTGGTAAGACGCTCCTCGGGGCGCGTCTTGCTGGGGCTTCTCTCCTGGAGGCGCTCAGTCAGACCCAGTGCTTACATGTGGCAAGACGCTCCTCGGGGCGCGTCTTGCTTGGGCCTCTCTCCTGGAGGCGCTCAGTCAGACCCAGTGCTGACATGTGGCAAGACGCTCCTCGGGGCGCGTCTTGCTTGGGCCTCTCTCCTGGAGACGCTCAGTCAGACCCAGTGTTGACACGTGGCAAGACGCTCCTCGGGGCGCGTCTTGCTTGGGCCTCTCTCCTGGAGGCGCTCAGTCAGACCCAGTGGTGACATGTGGCAAGACGCTCCTCGGGGCGCGTCTTGCTTGGGCTTCTCTCATGGAGGCCCTCAGTCAGACCCATTGCTGATATGTGGCAAGACGCTCCTCGGGGCGCTTCTTGCTTGGGCCTCTCTCCTGGAGGCGCTCAGTCAGACCGAGTGCTGACATGTTGCAAGACGCTCCTCGGGGCGCGTCTTGCTTGGGCTTCTCTCCTGGAGGCCCTCAGTCGGACCCATTGTTTACATGTGGCAAGACGCTCCTCGGGGCGCGTCTTGCTTCGGCCTCTCTCCTGGAGGCGCTCAGTCAGACCGAGTGCTGACATAAGGCAAGACACTCCTCGGGGCGCGTCTTGCTGGGGCCTCTCTCCTGGAGGCGCTCAGTCAGACCCAGTGCTTACATGTGGCAAGACGCTCCTCGGGGCGCGTCTTGCTGGGGCTTCTCTTCTGGAGGCGTTCAGTCAGACCGAGTGCTGACATGTGGCAAGACGCTCCTCGGGGCGCGTCTTGCTTGGGCCTCTCTCCTGGAGACGCTCATTCAGACCCAGTGTTGACACGTGGCAAGACGCTCCTCGGGGCGCGTCTTACTTGGGCCTCTCTCCTGGAGGCGCTCAGTCAGACCCAGTGGTGACATGTGGCAAGACGCTCCTCGGGGCGCGTCTTGCTTGGGCTTCTCTCATGGAGGCCCTCAGTCAGACCCATTGCTGATATGTGGCAAGACGCTCCTCGGGGCGCGTCTTGCTTGGGCCTCTCTCCTGGAGGCGCTCAGTCAGACCGAGTGCTGACACGTAGCAAGACGCTCCTCGGGGCGCGTCTTGCTTGGGCTTCTCTCCTGGAGGCCCTCAGTCAGACCCATTGTTTACATGTGGCAAGACGCTCCTTTGGGCGCATCTTGCTTGGGCTTCTCTCCTGGAGGCCCTCAGTCAGACCCATTGTTGACATGTGGCAAGACGCTCCTCGGGGCGCGTCTTGCTTGGGCCTCTCTCCTAGAGGCGCTCAGTCAGACCGAGTGCTGACATAAGGCAAGACGCTCCTCGGGGCGCGTCTTGCTGGGGCCTCTCTCCTGGAGGCGCTCAGTCAGACCCAGTGCTTACATGTGGCAAGACGCTCCTCGGGGCGCGTCTTGCTGGGGCTTCTCTCCTGGAGGCGTTCAGTCAGACCGAGTGCTGACATGTGGCAAGACGCTCCTCGGGACGCGTCTTGCTTGGGCTTCTCTCCTGGAGGCCCTCAGTCAGACTCATTGTTGACATGTGGCAAGACGCTCCTCGGGGCGCGTCTTGCTTGGGCCTCTCTCCTGGAGGCGCTCAGTCAGACCCAGTGGTGACATGTGGCAAGACGCTCCTCGGGGCGCGTCTTGCTTGGGCCTCTCTCCTGGAGGCGCTCAGTCAGACCCAGTGGTGACATGTGACAAGACGCTCCTCGGGGCGCGTCTTGCTTGGGCTTCTCTCATGGAGGCCCTCAGTCAGATCCATTGTTGATATGTGGCAAGACGCTCCTCGGGGCGCGTCTTGCTTGGGCCTCTCTCCTGGAGGAGCTCAGTCAGACCGAGTGCTGACATGTGGCAAGACGCTCCTCGGGGCGCGTCTTGCTGGGGCTTCTCTCCTAGAGGCGTTCAGTCAGACCGAGTGCTGACATGTGGCAAGACGCTCCTCGGGGCGCGTCTTGCTTGGGCCTCTCTCCTGGAGGCCCTCAGTCAGACTCATTGTTGACATGTGGCAAGATGCTCCTCGGGGCGCGTCTTGCTTGGGGCCTCTCTCCTGGAGGCGCACAGTCAGACAGAGTGCTGACATGTGGCCAGACGCTCCTCGGGGCGCGTCTTGCTGGGGCCTCTCTCCTGGAGGCGCTCAGTCAGACCGAGTGCTGACATGTGGCAAGACGCTCCTCGGGGCGCGTCTTGCTTGGGCTTCTCTCCTGGAGGCCCACTGTCAGCCCCAGTGTTGACATGTGTCAAGACGCTCCTCGGGGCGAGTCTTGCTTTGGCCTCTCTCCTGGAGGTGCTCAGTCAGACCCAGTGTTGACATGTTGCAAGACGCTCTTCGGGGCACATCTTGCTTGGGCTTCTCTCTTGGAGGCCCTCAGTCAGACCCATTGTTGACATGTGGCAAGAAGCTCCTCGGGGCGCGTCTTGCTTGGGCTTCTCTCCTGGAGGCCCTCAGTCAGACCCATTGTTGACATGTGGCAAGACGCTCCTCGGGGCGCGTCTTGCTTGGGCCTCTCTCCTGGAGGCGCTCAGTCAGACCGAGTGCTGACATAAGGCAAGACGCTCCTCGGTGCGCGTCTTGCTGGGGCCTCTCTCCTGGAGGTGCTCAGTCAGACCCAGTGCTTACATGTGGCAAGACGCACCTCGGGGTGTGTCTTGCTGGGGCTTCTCTCCTGGAGGCGTTCAGTCAGACCGAGTGCTGACATGTGGCAAGGAGCTCCTCGGGGCGCGTCTTGCTTGGGCTTCTCTCCTGGAGGCGTTCAGTAAGACCGAGTGCTGACATGTGGTAAGACGCTCCTCGGGGCGCGTCTTGCTGGGGCTTCTCTCCTGGAGGCGCTCAGTCAGACCCAGTGGTGACATGTGACAAGACGCTCCTCGGGGCGCGTCTTGCTTGGGCTTCTCTCATGGAGGCCCTCAGTCAGATCCATTGTTGATATGTGGCAAGACGCTCCTCGGGGCGCGTCTTGCTTGGGCCTCTCTCCTGGAGGAGCTCAGTCAGACCGAGTGCTGACATTTGGCAAGACGCTCCTCAGGGCGCGTCTTGCTGGGGCTTCTCTCCTGGAGGCGTTCAGTCAGACCGAGTGCTGACATGTGGCAAGACGCTCCTCGGGGCGCGTCTTGCTTGGGCTTCTCTCCTGGAGGCCCTCAGTCAGACTCATTGTTGACATGTGGCAAGATGCTCCTCGGGGCGCATCTTGCTTGGGCCTCTCTCCTGGAGGCCCTCTGTCAGCCCCAGTGTTGACATGTGTCAAGACGCTCCTCGGGGCGAGTCTTGCTTGGGCCTCTCTCCTGGAGGTGCTCAGTCAGACCCAGTGTTGACATGTTGCAAGACGCTCTTCGGGGCGCATCTTGCTTGGGCTTCTCTCTTGGAGGCCCTCAGTCAGACCCATTGTTGACATGTGGCAAGACGCTCCTCGGGGCGCGTCTTGCTTGGGCTTCTCTCCTGGAGGCCCTCAGTCAGACCCATTGTTGACATGTGGCAAGACGCTCCTCGGGGCGCGTCTTGCTTGGGCCTCTCTCCTGGAGGCGCTCAGTCAGACCGAGTGCTGACATAAGGCAAGACGCTCCTCGGTGCGCGTCTTGCTGGGGCCTCTCTCCTGGAGGCGCTCAGTCAGACCCAGTGCTTACATGTGGCAAGACGCACCTCGGGGTGTGTCTTGCTGGGGCTTCTCTCCTGGAGGCGTTCAGTCAGACCGAGTGCTGACATGTGGCAAGGAGCTCCTCGGGGCGCGTCTTGCTTGGGCTTCTCTCCTGGAGGCGTTCAGTCAGACCGAGTGCTGACATGTGGTAAGACGCTCCTTGGGGCGCGTCTTGCTGGGGCTTCTCTCCTGGAGGCGCTCAGTCAGACCCAGTGGTGACATGTGACAAGACGCTCCTCGGGGCGCGTCTTGCTTGGGCTTCTCTCATGGAGGCCCTCAGTCAGATCCATTGTTGATATGTGGCAAGACGCTCCTCGGGGCGCGTCTTGCTTGGGCCTCTCTCCTGGAGGAGCTCAGTCAGACCGAGTGCTGACATGTGGCAAGACGCTCCTCGGGGCGCGTCTTGCTGGGGCTTCTCTCCTGGAGGCGTTCAGTCAGACCGAGTGCTGACATGTGGCAAGACGCTCCTCGGGGCGCGTCTTGCTTGGGCTTCTCTCCTGGAGGCCCTCAGTCAGACTCATTGTTGACATGTGGCAAGATGCTCCTCGGGGCGCGTCTTGATTGGGGCCTCTCTCCTGGAGGCGCACAGTCAGACAGAGTGCTGACATGTGGCCAGACGCTCCTCGGGGCACGTCTTGCTGGGGCCTCTCTCCTGGAGGCGCTCAGTCAGACCGAGTGCTGACATGTTTCAAGACGCTCCTCGGGGCGCGTCTTGCTTGGGCTTCTCTCCTGGAGGCCCTCAGTCAAACCCATTGTTTACATGTGGCAAGACGCTCCTCGGGGCGCATCTTGCTTGGGCCTCTCTCCTGGAGGCCCTCTGTCAGCCCCAGTGTTGACATGAGTCAAGACGCTCCTCGGGGCGAGTCTTGCTTGGGACTCTCTCCTGGAGGTGCTCAGTCAGACCCAGTGTTGACATGGTGCAAGAAGCTCCTCGGGGCGCGTCTTGCTTGGGCTTCTCTCTTGGAGGCCCTCAATCAGACCCATTGTTGACATGTGGCAAGACGCTCCTCGGGGCGCGTCTTGCTTGGGCTTCTCTCCTGGAGGCCCTCAGTCAGACCCATTGTTGACATGTGGAAAGACGCTCCTCGGGGCGCGTCTTGCTTGGGCCTCTCTCCTGGAGGCGCTCAGTCAGACCGAGTGCTGACATAAGGCAAGACGCTCCTCGGGGCGCGTCTTGCTGGGGCCTCTCTCCTGGAGGCGCTCAGTCAGACCCAGTGCTTACATGTGGCAAGACGCTCCTCGGGGTGTGTCTTGCTGGGGCTTCTCTCCTGGAGGCGTTCAGTCAGACCGAGTGCTGACATGTGGCAAGGAGCTCCTCGGGGCGCGTCTTGCTTGGGCTTCTCTCCTGGAGGCGTTCAGTCAGACCGAGTGCTGACATGTGGTAAGACGCTCCTCGGGGCGCGTCTTGCTGGGGTTTCTCTCCTGGAGGCGCTCAGTCAGACCCAGTGCTTACATGTGGCAAGGCGCTCCTCGGGGCGCGTCTTGCTTGGGCCTCTCTCCTGGAGGCGCTCAGTCAGACCCAGTGGTGACATGTGGCAAGACGCTCCTCGGGGCGCGTCTTGCTTGGGCCTCTCTCCTGGAGACGCTCAGTCAGACCCAGTGTTGACACGTGGCAAGACGCTCCTCGGGGCGCGTCTTGCTTGGGGCCTCTCTCCTGGAGGCGCACAGTCAGACAGAGTGCTGACATGTGGCCAGACGCTCCTCGGGGCGCGTCTTGCTGGGGCTTCTCTCCTGGAGGCGCTCGGTCAGACCCAGTGTTGACATGTGACAAGACGCTCCTCGGGGCGCGTCTTGCTGGGGCTTCTCTCCTGGAGGCGTTCAGTCAGACCGAGTGCTGACATGTGGCAAGACGCTCCTCGGGGCGCGTCTTGCTTGGGCTTCTCTCCTGGAGGCCCTCAGTCAGACTCATTGTTGACATGTGGCAAGACGCTCCTCGGGGCGCGTCTTGCTTGGGCCTCTCTCCTGGAGGCGCACAGACAGACAGAGTGCTGACATGTGGCAAGACGCTCCTCGGGGCGCGTCTTGCTTGGGCTTCTCTCCTGGAGGCCCTAAGTTCAGACCCATTGTTGACATGTGGCAAGACGCTCCTCGGGGCGCGTCTTGCTTGGGCCTCTCTCCTGGAGGCGCTCAGTCAGACCAAGTGCTGACATGCAGCAAGACGCTCCTCAGGGCGCGTCTTGCTTGGGCTTCTCTCCTGGAGGCCCTCAGTCGGACCCATTGTTGACATGTGGCAAGATGCTCCTCGGGGCGCGTCTTGCTTGGGCTTCTCTCATGGAGGCCCTCAGTCAGACCCATTGTTGATATGTGGCAAGACGCTCCTCGGGGCGAGTCTTGCTTGGGCCTCTCTCCTGGAGGTGCTCAGTCAGACCCAGTGTTGACATGGTGCAAGACGCTCCTCGGGGCGCGTCTTGCTTGGGCTTCTCTCTTGGAGGCCCTCAGTCAGACCCATTGTTTACATGTGGCAAGACGCTCCTCGGGGCGCATCTTGCTTGGGCCTCTCTCCTGGAGGCCCTCTGTCAGCCCCAGTGTTGACATGTGTCAAGACGCTCCCCGGGGTGCGTCTTGCTTGGGCCTCTCTCCTGGAGTCGCTCAGTCAGACCGAGTGCTGACATGTGGCAAGACGCTCCTCGGGGCGCGTCTTGCTTGGGCTTCTCTCCTGGAGGCCCTCAGTAAGACCCATTGTTGACATGTGGCAAGACGCTCCGCGGGGCGCGTCTTGCTTGGGCCTCTCTCCTGGAGAAGCTCAGTCAGACCCAGTGTTGACACGTGGCAAGACTTTCCTCGGGGCGTGTCTTGCTTGGGCCCCTCTCCTGGAGGCGCTCAGTCAGACCCAGTGGTGACATGTGGCAAGACGCTCCTCGGGGCGCGTCTTGCTTGGGCTTCTCTCATGGAGGCCCTCAGTCAGACCCATTGTTGATATGTGGCAAGACGCTCCTCGGGGCGCGTCTTGCTTGGGCCTCTCTCCTGGAGGCGCTCAGTCAGACCGAGTGCTGACATGTGGCAGACGCTGCTCGGGGCGCGTCTTGCTTGGGCTTCTCTCCTGGAGGCCCTGAGTCAGACCCATTGTTTACATGTGGCAAGACGCTCCTTTGGGCGCATCTTGCTTGGGCTTCTCTCCTGGAGGCCCTCAGTCAGACCCATTGTTTACATGTGGCAAGACCCTCCTCGGGGCGCGTCTTGCTTGGGCCTCTCTCCTGGAGGCGCTCAGTCAGACCCAGTGCTTACATGTGGCAAGACGCTCCTCGGGGCGCGTCTTGCTTGGGCCTCTCTCCTGGAGGCGCTCAGTCAGACCCAGTGGTGACATGTGGCAAGACGCTCTTCGGGGCGCGTCTTGCTTGAGCCTCTCTCCTGGAGGCCCTCAGTCAGACCCATTGTTTACATGTGTCAAGACGCTCCTCGGGGTGCGTCTTGCTTGGGCCTCTCTCCTGGAGGCGCTCAGTCAGACCGAGTGCTGACATGTGGCAAGACGCTCCTCGGGGCGCTTCTTGCTTGGGCTTCTCTCCTGGAGGCCCTCAGTCAGACCCATTGTTGACATGTGGCAAGACGCTCCTCGGGGCGCGTCTTGCTTGTGCTTCTCTCCTGGAGGCCCTCAGTCAGACCCATTGTTTACATGTGGCAAGACGCTCCTCGGGGCGCATCTTGCTTGGGCCTCTCTCCTGGAGGCCCTATGTCAGCCCCAGTGTTGACATGTGTCAAGACGCTCCTCGGGGCGCGTCTTGCTGGGGCTTCTCTCCTGGAGGCGTTCAGTCAGACCGAGTGCTGACATGTGGCAAGACACTCCTCGGGACGCGTCTTGCTTGGGCTTCTCTCCTGGAGGCCCTCAGTCAGACTCATTGTTGACATGGGGCAAGACGCTCCTCGGGGCGCGTCTTGCTTGGGCCTCTCTCCTGGAGGCGCTCAGTCAGACCCAGTGGTGACATGTGGCAAGACGCTCCTCGGGGCGCGTCTTGCTTGGGCTTCTCTCATGGAGGCCCTCAGTCAGACCCATTGTTGATATGTGGCAAGACGCTCCTCGGGGCGCGTCTTGCTTGGGCCTCTCTCTTGGAGGCGCTCAGTCAGACCGAGTGCTGACATGTGGCAAGACGCTCCTCGGGGCGCGTCTTGCTTGGGCTTCTCTCATGGAGGCCCTCAGTCAGACCCATTGTTGACATGGTGCAAGACGCTCCTCGGGGCGCGTCTTGCTTGGGCTTCTCTCTTGGAGGCCCTCAGTCAGACCCATTGTTTACATGTGGCAAGACGCTCCTCGGGGCGCATCTTGCTTGGGCCTCTCTCCTGGCGGCCCTCTGTCAGCCCCAGTGTTGACATGTGTCAAGACGCTCCCCGGGGTGCGTCTTGCTTGGGCCTCTCTCCTGGAGTGGCTCAGTCAGACCGAGTGCTGACATGTGGCAAGACGCTCCTCGGGGCGCGTCTTGCTTGGGCTTCTCTCCTGGAGGCCCTCAGTCAGACCCATTGTTGACATGTGGCAAGACGCTCCGCGGGGCGCGTCTTGCTTGGGCCTCTCTCCTGGAGGCGCTCAGTCAGACCGAGTGCTGACATAAGGCAAGACGCTCCTCGGGGCGCGTCTTGCTGGGGCCTCTCTCCTGGAGGCGCTCAGTCAGACCCAGTGCTTACATGTGGCAAGACGCTCCTCGGGGCTTGTCTTGCTGGGGCTTCTCTCCTGGAGGCGTTCAGTCAGACCGAGTGCTGACATGTGGCAAGACGCTCCTCGGGGCGCGTCTTGCTTGAGCTTCTCTCCTGGAGGCGTTCAGTCAGACCGAGTGCTGACATGTGGTAAGACGCTCCTCGGGGCGCGTCTTGCTGGGGCTTCTCTCCTGGAGGCGCTCAGTCAGACCCAGTGCTTACATGTGGCAAGACGCTCCTCGGGGCGCGTCTTGCTTGGGCCTCTCTCCTGGAGGCGCTCAGTCAGACCCAGTGCTTACATGTGGCAAGACGCTCCTCGGGGCGCGTCTTGCTGGGGCTTCTCTCCTGGAGGCGCTCAGTCAGACCCAGTGCTTACATGTGGCAAGACGCTCCTCGGGGCGCGTCTTGCTGGGGCTTCTCTCCTGGAGGCGCTCAGTCAGACCCAGTGGTGACATGTGGCAAGACGCTCCTCGGGGCGCGTCTTGCTTGGGCCTCTCTCCTGGAGGCGCTCAGTCAGACCCATTGTTGACATGTGGCAAGACGCTCCTCGGGGCACGTCTTGCTTGAGGCATCTCTCCTGGAGGCCCTCAGTCAGACCCATTGTTGACATGTGGCAAGACGCTCCTCGTGGCGCGTCTTGCTTGGGCCTTTCTCCTGGAGGCGCTCAGTCAGACCCAGTGCTTACATGTGGCAAGATGCTCCTCGGGGCGCGTCTTGCTTTGGCCTCTCTCCTGGAGACTCTCAGTCAGACCCAGTGTTGACACATGACAAGACGCTCCTCGGGGCGCGTCTTGCTTGGGCTTCTCTCATGGAGGCCCTCTGTCAGACCCATTGTTGATATGTGGCAAGACGCTCCTCGGGGCGCGTCTTGCTTGGGCCTCTCTCCTGGAGGCGCTCAGTCAGACCGAGTGCTAACATGTGGCAAGACGCTCCTCGGGGCGCGTCTTGCTTGTGCTTCTCTCCTGGAGGCCCTCAGTCAGACCCATTGTTTACATGTGGCAAGACGCTCCTCGGGGCGCATCTTGCTTGGGCCTCTCTCCTGGAGTTCCTCTGTCAGCCCCAGTGTTGACATGTGTGAAGACGCTCCTCGGGGCGCGTCTTGCTTGGGCTTCTCTCCTGGAGGCCCTCCGTCAGACCCATTGTTGACATGTGGCAAGACACTCCTCGGGACGCGTCTTGCCTGGGCTTCTCTCCTGGAGGCCCTCAGTCGGACTCATTGTTGACATGTGGCAAGACACTCCTCGGGACGCGTCTTGCTTGGGCCTCTCTCCTGGAGGCGCTCAGTCAGACCGAGTGCTGACATAAGGCAAGACGCTCCTCGGGGCGCGTCTTGCTGGGGCCTCTCTCCTGGAGGCGCTCAGTCAGACCCAGTGCTTACATGTGGCAAGACGCTCCTCGGGGCGCGTCTTGCTGGGGCTTCTCTCCTGGAGGCGTTCAGTCAGACCGAGTGCTGACATGTGGCAAGACACTCCTCGGGACGCGTCTTGCTTGGGCTTCTCTCCTGGAGGCCCTCAGTCAGACTCATTGTTGACATGTGGCAAGACGCTCCTCGGGGCGCGTCTTGCTTGGGCCTCTCTCCTGGAGGCGCTCAGTCAGACCCAGTGGTGACATGTGGCAAGACGCTCCTCGGGGCGCGTCTTGCTTGGGCTTCTCTCATGGAGGCCCGCAGTCAGACCCATTGTTGATATGTGGCAAGACGCTCCTCGGGGCGAGTCTTGCTTGGGCTTCTCTCTTGGAGGCCCTCAGTCAGACCCATTGTTGACATGTGGCAAGACGCTCCTCGGGGCGCATCTTGCTTGGGCCTCTCTCCTGGAGGCCCTCTGTCAGCCCCAGTGTTGACATGTGTCAAGACGCTCCTCGGGGTGCGTCTTGCTTGGGCTTCTCTCATGGAGGCCCTCAGTCAGACCCATTGTTGATTTGTGGCAAGACGCTCCTCGGGGCGAGTCTTGCTTGGGCCTCTCTCCTGGAGGTGCTCAGTCAGACACAGTGTTGACATGGTGCAAGACGCTCCTCGGGGCGCGTCTTGCTTGAGCTTCTCTCTTGGAGGCCCTCAGTCAGACCCATTGTTTACATGTGGCAAGACGCTCCTCGGGGTGCATCTTGCTTGGGCCTCTCTCCTGGAGGCCCTCTGTCAGCCCCAGTGTTGACATGTGGCAAGACGCTCCGCGGGGCGCGTCTTGCTTGGGCCTCTCTCCTGGAGGCGCTCAGTCAGACCGAGTGCTGACATAAGGCAAGACGCTCCTCGGGGCGCGTCTTGCTGGGGCCTCTCTCCTGGAGGCGCTCAGTCAGACCCAGTGCTTACATGTGGCAAGACGCTCCTCGGGGCGTGTCTTGCTGGGGCTTCTCTCCTGGAGGCGCTCAGTCAGACCGAGTGCTGACATAAGGCAAGACGCTCCTCGGGGCGCGTCTTGCTTGGGCTTCTCTCCTGGAGGCCCTCAGTAAGACCCATTGTTGACATGTGGCAAGACGCTCCGCGGGGCGCGTCTTGCTTGGGCCTCTCTCCTGGAGAAGCTCAGTCAGACCCAGTGTTGACACGTGGCAAGACTTTCCTCGGGGCGTGTCTTGCTTGGGCCCCTCTCCTGGAGGCGCTCAGTCAGACCCAGTGGTGACATGTGGCAAGACGCTCCTCGGGGCGCGTCTTGCTTGGGCTTCTCTCATGGAGGCCCTCAGTCAGACCCATTGTTGATATGTGGCAAGACGCTCCTCGGGGCGCGTCTTGCTTGGGCCTCTCTCCTGGAGGCGCTCAGTCAGACCGAGTGCTGACATGTGGCAAGACGCTGCTCGGGGCGCGTCTTGCTTGGGCTTCTCTCCTGGAGGCCCTGAGTCAGACCCATTGTTTACATGTGGCAAGACGCTCCTTTGGGCGCATCTTGCTTGGGCTTCTCTCCTGGAGGCCCTCAGTCAGACCCATTGTTTACATGTGGCAAGACCCTCCTCGGGGCGCGTCTTGCTTGGGCCTCTCTCCTGGAGGCGCTCAGTCAGACCCAGTGCTTACATGTGGCAAGACGCTCCTCGGGGCGCGTCTTGCTTGGGCCTCTCTCCTGGAGGCGCTCAGTCAGACCCAGTGGTGACATGTGGCAAGACGCTCTTCGGGGCGCGTCTTGCTTGAGCCTCTCTCCTGGAGGCCCTCAGTCAGACCCATTGTTTACATGTGTCAAGACGCTCCTCGGGGTGCGTCTTGCTTGGGCCTCTCTCCTGGAGGCGCTCAGTCAGACCGAGTGCTGACATAAGGCAAGACGCTCCTCGGGGCGCGTCTTGCTTGGGCCTCTCTCCTGGAGGCGCTCAGTCAGACCCAGTGGTGACATGTGGCAAGACGCTCTTCGGGGCGCGTCTTGCTTGAGCCTCTCTCCTGGAGGCCCTCTGTCAGACCCAGTGCTTACATGTGGCAAGACGCTCCTCGGGGCGCGTCTTGCTTGGGCCTCTCTCCTGGAGGCGCTCAGTCAGACCCAGTGGTGACATGTGGCAAGACGCTCTTCGGGGCGCGTCTTGCTTGAGCCTCTCTCCTGGAGGCCCTCTGTCAGCCCCAGTGTTGACATGTGTCAAGACGCTCCTCGGGGTGCGTCTTGCTTGGGCTTCTCTCATGGAGGCCCTCAGTCAGACCCATTGTTGATTTGTGGCAAGACGCTCCTCGGGGCGAGTCTTGCTTGGGCCTCTCTCCTGGAGGTGCTCAGTCAGACACAGTGTTGACATGGTGCAAGACGCTCCTCGGGGCGCGTCTTGCTTGAGCTTCTCTCTTGGAGGCCCTCAGTCAGACCCATTGTTTACATGTGGCAAGACGCTCCTCGGGGTGCATCTTGCTTGGGCCTCTCTCCTGGAGGCCCTCTGTCAGCCCCAGTGTTGACATGTGGCAAGACGCTCCGCGGGGCGCGTCTTGCTTGGGCCTCTCTCCTGGAGGCGCTCAGTCAGACCGAGTGCTGACATAAGGCAAGACGCTCCTCGGGGCGCGTCTTGCTGGGGCCTCTCTCCTGGAGGCGCTCAGTCAGACCCAGTGCTTACATGTGGCAAGACGCTCCTCGGGGCGTGTCTTGCTGGGGCTTCTCTCCTGGAGGCGCTCAGTCAGACCGAGTGCTGACATAAGGCAAGACGCTCCTCGGGGCGCGTCTTGCTTGGGCTTCTCTCCTGGAGGCCCTCAGTAAGACCCATTGTTGACATGTGGCAAGACGCTCCGCGGGGCGCGTCTTGCTTGGGCCTCTCTCCTGGAGAAGCTCAGTCAGACCCAGTGTTGACACGTGGCAAGACTTTCCTCGGGGCGTGTCTTGCTTGGGCCCCTCTCCTGGAGGCGCTCAGTCAGACCCAGTGGTGACATGTGGCAAGACGCTCCTCGGGGCGCGTCTTGCTTGGGCTTCTCTCATGGAGGCCCTCAGTCAGACCCATTGTTGATATGTGGCAAGACGCTCCTCGGGGCGCGTCTTGCTTGGGCCTCTCTCCTGGAGGCGCTCAGTCAGACCGAGTGCTGACATGTGGCAAGACGCTGCTCGGGGCGCGTCTTGCTTGGGCTTCTCTCCTGGAGGCCCTGAGTCAGACCCATTGTTTACATGTGGCAAGACGCTCCTTTGGGCGCATCTTGCTTGGGCTTCTCTCCTGGAGGCCCTCAGTCAGACCCATTGTTTACATGTGGCAAGACCCTCCTCGGGGCGCGTCTTGCTTGGGCCTCTCTCCTGGAGGCGCTCAGTCAGACCCAGTGCTTACATGTGGCAAGACGCTCCTCGGGGCGCGTCTTGCTTGGGCCTCTCTCCTGGAGGCGCTCAGTCAGACCCAGTGGTGACATGTGGCAAGACGCTCTTCGGGGCGCGTCTTGCTTGAGCCTCTCTCCTGGAGGCCCTCAGTCAGACCCATTGTTTACATGTGTCAAGACGCTCCTCGGGGTGCGTCTTGCTTGGGCCTCTCTCCTGGAGGCGCTCAGTCAGACCGAGTGCTGACATGTGGCAAGACGCTCCTCGGGGCGCTTCTTGCTTGGGCTTCTCTCCTGGAGGCCCTCAGTCAGACCCATTGTTGACATGTGGCAAGACGCTCCTCGGGGCGCGTCTTGCTTGTGCTTCTCTCCTGGAGGCCCTCAGTCAGACCCATTGTTTACATGTGGCAAGACGCTCCTCGGGGCGCATCTTGCTTGGGCCTCTCTCCTGGAGGCCCTATGTCAGCCCCAGTGTTGACATGTGTCAAGACGCTCCTCGGGGCGCGTCTTGCTGGGGCTTCTCTCCTGGAGGCGTTCAGTCAGACCGAGTGCTGACATGTGGCAAGACACTCCTCGGGACGCGTCTTGCTTGGGCTTCTCTCCTGGAGGCCCTCAGTCAGACTCATTGTTGACATGGGGCAAGACGCTCCTCGGGGCGCGTCTTGCTTGGGCCTCTCTCCTGGAGGCGCTCAGTCAGACCCAGTGGTGACATGTGGCAAGACGCTCCTCGGGGCGCGTCTTGCTTGGGCTTCTCTCATGGAGGCCCTCAGTCAGACCCATTGTTGATATGTGGCAAGACGCTCCTCGGGGCGCGTCTTGCTTGGGCCTCTCTCTTGGAGGCGCTCAGTCAGACCGAGTGCTGACATGTGGCAAGACGCTCCTCGGGGCGCGTCTTGCTTGGGCTTCTCTCATGGAGGCCCTCAGTCAGACCCATTGTTGACATGGTGCAAGACGCTCCTCGGGGCGCGTCTTGCTTGGGCTTCTCTCTTGGAGGCCCTCAGTCAGACCCATTGTTTACATGTGGCAAGACGCTCCTCGGGGCGCATCTTGCTTGGGCCTCTCTCCTGGCGGCCCTCTGTCAGCCCCAGTGTTGACATGTGTCAAGACGCTCCCCGGGGTGCGTCTTGCTTGGGCCTCTCTCCTGGAGTGGCTCAGTCAGACCGAGTGCTGACATGTGGCAAGACGCTCCTCGGGGCGCGTCTTGCTTGGGCTTCTCTCCTGGAGGCCCTCAGTCAGACCCATTGTTGACATGTGGCAAGACGCTCCGCGGGGCGCGTCTTGCTTGGGCCTCTCTCCTGGAGGCGCTCAGTCAGACCGAGTGCTGACATAAGGCAAGACGCTCCTCGGGGCGCGTCTTGCTGGGGCCTCTCTCCTGGAGGCGCTCAGTCAGACCCAGTGCTTACATGTGGCAAGACGCTCCTCGGGGCTTGTCTTGCTGGGGCTTCTCTCCTGGAGGCGTTCAGTCAGACCGAGTGCTGACATGTGGCAAGACGCTCCTCGGGGCGCGTCTTGCTTGAGCTTCTCTCCTGGAGGCGTTCAGTCAGACCGAGTGCTGACATGTGGTAAGACGCTCCTCGGGGCGCGTCTTGCTGGGGCTTCTCTCCTGGAGGCGCTCAGTCAGACCCAGTGCTTACATGTGGCAAGACGCTCCTCGGGGCGCGTCTTGCTTGGGCCTCTCTCCTGGAGGCGCTCAGTCAGACCCAGTGCTTACATGTGGCAAGACGCTCCTCGGGGCGCGTCTTGCTGGGGCTTCTCTCCTGGAGGCGCTCAGTCAGACCCAGTGCTTACATGTGGCAAGACGCTCCTCGGGGCGCGTCTTGCTGGGGCTTCTCTCCTGGAGGCGCTCAGTCAGACCCAGTGGTGACATGTGGCAAGACGCTCCTCGGGGCGCGTCTTGCTTGGGCCTCTCTCCTGGAGGCGCTCAGTCAGACCCATTGTTGACATGTGGCAAGACGCTCCTCGGGGCACGTCTTGCTTGAGGCTTCTCTCCTGGAGGCCCTCAGTCAGACCCATTGTTGACATGTGGCAAGACGCTCCTCGTGGCGCGTCTTGCTTGGGCCTTTCTCCTGGAGGCGCTCAGTCAGACCCAGTGCTTACATGTGGCAAGATGCTCCTCGGGGCGCGTCTTGCTTTGGCCTCTCTCCTGGAGACTCTCAGTCAGACCCAGTGTTGACACATGACAAGACGCTCCTCGGGGCGCGTCTTGCTTGGGCTTCTCTCATGGAGGCCCTCTGTCAGACCCATTGTTGATATGTGGCAAGACGCTCCTCGGGGCGCGTCTTGCTTGGGCCTCTCTCCTGGAGGCGCTCAGTCAGACCGAGTGCTAACATGTGGCAAGACGCTCCTCGGGGCGCGTCTTGCTTGTGCTTCTCTCCTGGAGGCCCTCAGTCAGACCCATTGTTTACATGTGGCAAGACGCTCCTCGGGGCGCATCTTGCTTGGGCCTCTCTCCTGGAGTTCCTCTGTCAGCCCCAGTGTTGACATGTGTGAAGACGCTCCTCGGGGCGCGTCTTGCTTGGGCTTCTCTCCTGGAGGCCCTCCGTCAGACCCATTGTTGACATTTGGCAAGACACTCCTCGGGACGCGTCTTGCTTGGGCTTCTCTCCTGGAGGCCCTCAGTCGGACTCATTGTTGACATGTGGCAAGACACTCCTCGGGACGCGTCTTGCTTGGGCCTCTCTCCTGGAGGCGCTCAGTCAGACCGAGTGCTGACATAAGGCAAGACGCTCCTCGGGGCGCGTCTTGCTGGGGCCTCTCTCCTGGAGGCGCTCAGTCAGACCCAGTGCTTACATGTGGCAAGACGCTCCTCGGGGCGCGTCTTGCTGGGGCTTCTCTCCCGGAGGCGTTCAGTCAGACCGAGTGCTGACATGTGGCAAGACACTCCTCGGGACGCGTCTTGCTTGGGCTTCTCTCCTGGAGGCCCTCAGTCAGACTCATTGTTGACATGTGGCAAGACGCTCCTCGGGGCGCGTCTTGCTTGGGCCTCTCTCCTGGAGGCGCTCAGTCAGACCCAGTGGTGACATGTGGCAAGACGCTCCTCGGGGCGCGTCTTGCTTGGGCTTCTCTCATGGAGGCCCGCAGTCAGACCCATTGTTGATATGTGGCAAGACGCTCCTCGGGGCGAGTCTTGCTTGGGCTTCTCTCTTGGAGGCCCTCAGTCAGACCCATTGTTGACATGTGGCAAGACGCTCCTCGGGGCGCATCTTGCTTGGGCCTCTCTCCTGGAGGCCCTCTGTCAGCCCCAGTGTTGACATGTGTCAAGACGCTCCTCGGGGTGCGTCTTGCTTGGGCTTCTCTCATGGAGGCCCTCAGTCAGACCCATTGTTGATTTGTGGCAAGACGCTCCTCGGGGCGAGTCTTGCTTGGGCCTCTCTCCTGGAGGTGCTCAGTCAGACACAGTGTTGACATGGTGCAAGACGCTCCTCGGGGCGCGTCTTGCTTGAGCTTCTCTCTTGGAGGCCCTCAGTCAGACCCATTGTTTACATGTGGCAAGACGCTCCTCGGGGTGCATCTTGCTTGGGCCTCTCTCCTGGAGGCCCTCTGTCAGCCCCAGTGTTGACATGTGGCAAGACGCTCCGCGGGGCGCGTCTTGCTTGGGCCTCTCTCCTGGAGGCGCTCAGTCAGACCGAGTGCTGACATAAGGCAAGACGCTCCTCGGGGCGCGTCTTGCTGGGGCCTCTCTCCTGGAGGCGCTCAGTCAGACCCAGTGCTTACATGTGGCAAGACGCTCCTCGGGGCGTGTCTTGCTGGGGCTTCTCTCCTGGAGGCGTTCAGTCAGACCGAGTGCTGACATGTGGCAAGACGCTCCTCGGGGCGCGTCTTGCTTGGGCTTCTCTCCTGGAGGCGTTCAGTCAGACCGAGTGCTGACATGTGGTAAGACGCTCCTCGGGGTGTGTCTTGCTGGGGCTTCTCTCCTGGAGGCGCTCAGTCAGACCCAGTGCTTACATGTGGCAAGACGCTCCTCGGGGCGCGTCTTGCTTGGGCCTCTCTCCTGGAGGCGCTCAGTCAGACCCAGTGCTTACATGTGGCAAGACGCTCCTCGGGGCGCGTCTTGCTGGGGCTTCTCTCCTGGAGGCGCTCAGTCAGACCCAGTGCTTACATGTGGCAAGACGCTCCTCGGGGCGCGTCTTGCTGGGGCTTCTCTTCTGGAGGCGTTCAGTCAGACCGAGTGCTGACATGTGGCAAGACGCTCCTCGGGACGCGTCTTGCTTGGGCTTCTCTCCTGGAGGCCCTCAGTCAGACCCATTGTTGACATGTGGCAAGACGCTCCTCGGGGCGCGTCTTGCTTGGGCCTCTCTCCTGGAGGCGCTCAGTCAGACCCAGTGGTGACATGTGGCACGACGCTCCTCGGGGCGCGTCTTGCTTGGGCCTCTCTCCTGGAGGCGCTCAGTCAGACCCATTGTTGACATGTGGCAAGACGCTCCTCGGGGCGCGTCTTGCTTGGGCTTCTCTCCTGGAGGCCCTCAGTCAGACCCATTGTTGACATGTGGCAAGACGCTCCTCGGGGCGCGTCTTGCTTGGGCCTCTCTCCTGGAGGCGCTCAGTCAGACCGAGTGCTGACATAAGGCAAGACGCTCCTCGGGGCGCGTCTTGCTGGGGCCTCTCTCCTGGAGGCGCTCAGTCAGACCCAGTGCTTACATGTGGCAAGACGCTCCTCGGGGCGCGTCTTGCTTGGGCTTCTCTCATGGAGGCCCTCAGTCAGACCCATTGTTGATATGTGGCAAGACGCTCCTCGGGGCGCGTCTTGCTTGGGCCTCTCTCCTGGAGGCGCTCAGTCAGACCGAGTGCTGACATGTGGCAAGACGCTCCTCGGGGCGTGTCTTGCTTGGGCTTCTCTCCTGGAGGCCCTCAGTCAGACCCATTGTTTACATGTGGCAAAACGCTCCTTGGGGCGCATCTTGCTTGGGCCTCTCTCCTGGAGTTCCTCTGTCAGCCCCAGTGTTGACATGTGTCAAGACGCTCCTCGGGGTGCGTCTTGCTTGGGCCTCTCTCCTGGAGGCGCTCAGTCAGACCGAGTGCTGACATGTGGCAAGACGCTCCTCGGGGCGCGTCTTGCTTGGGCTTCTCTCCTGGAGGCCCTCAGTCAGACCCATTGTTGACATGTGGCAAGACACTCCTTGGGACGCGTCTTGCTTGGGCTTCTCTCCTGGAGGCCCTCAGTCAGACTCATTGTTGACATGTGGTAAGACACTCCTCGGGACGCGTCTTGCTTGGGCCTCTCTCCTGGAGGCGCTCAGTCAGACCGAGTGCTGACATAAGGCAAGACGCTCCTCGGGGCGCGTCTTGCTGCGGCCTCTCTACTGGAGGCGCTCAGTCAGACCCAGTGCTTACATGTGGCAAGACGCTCCTCGGGGCGCGTCTTGCTGGGGCTTCTCTCCTGGAGGCGTTCAGTCAGACCGAGAGCTGACATGTGGCAAGACACTCCTCGGGACGCGTCTTGCTTGGGCTTCTCTCCTCGAGGCCCTCAGTCAGACTCATTGTTGACATGTGGCAAGACGCTCCTCGGGGCGCGTCTTGCTTGGGCCTCTCTCCTGGAGGCGCTCAGTCAGACCCAGTGGTGACATGTGGCAAGACGCTCCTCGGGGCGCGTCTTGCTTGGGCCTCTCTCCTGGAGATGCTCAGTCAGACCCAGTGTTGACACGTGACAAGACGCTCCTCGGGGCGCGTCTTGCTTGGGCTTCTCTCATGGAGGCCCTCTGTCAGACCCATTGTTGATATGTGGCAACACGCTCCTCGGGGCGCGTCTTGCTTGGGCCTCTCTCCTGGAGGCGCTCAGTCAGACCGAGTGCTGACATGTGGCAAGATGCTCCTCGGGGCGCGTCTTGCTTGGGCTTCTCTCATGGAGGCCCTCAGTCAGACCCATTGTTGATATGTGGCAAGACGCTCCTCGGGGCGAGTCTTGCTTGGGCCTCTCTCCTGGAGGTGCTCAGTCAGACCCAGTGTTGACATGGTGCAAGACGCTCCTCGGGGCGCGTCTTGCTTGGGCTTCTCTCTTGGAGGCCCTCAGTCAGACCCATTGTTGACATGTGGCAAGACGCTCCTCGGGGCGCATCTTGCTTGGGCCTCTCTCCTGGAGGCCCTCTGTCAGCCCCAGTGTTGACATGTGTCAAGACGCTCCTCGGGGTGCTTCTTGCTTGGGCCTCTCTCCTGGAGTCGCTCAGTCAGACCGAGTGCTGACATGTGGCAAGACGCTCCTCGGGGCGCGTCTTGCTTGGGCCTCTCTCCTGGAGGCGCTCAGTCAGACCGAGTGCTGACAAGTGGCAAGACGCTCCTCGGGGCGCGTCTTGCTTGGGCTTCTCTCATGGAGGCCCTCAGTCAGACCCATTGTTTATATGTGGCAAGACGCTCCTCGGGGCGAGTCTTGCTTGGGCCTCTCTCCTGGAGGTGCTCAGTCAGACCCAGTGTTGACATGGTGCAAGACGCTCCTCGGGGCGCGTCTTGCTTGGGCTTCTCTCTTGGAGGCCCTCAGTCAGACCCATTGTTGACATGTGGCAAGACGCTCCTCGGGGCGCATCTTGCTTGGGCCTCTCTCCTGGAGGCCCTCTGTCAGCCCCAGTGTTGACATGTGTCAAGACGCTCCTCGGGGTGCTTCTTGCTTGGGCCTCTCTCCTGGAGTCGCTCAGTCAGACCGAGTGCTGACATGTGGCAAGATGCTCCTCGGGGCGCGTCTTGCTTGGGCTTCTCTCATGGAGGCCCTCAGTCAGACCCATTGTTGATATGTGGCAAGACGCTCCTCGGGGCGAGTCTTGCTTGGGCCTCTCTCCTGGAGGTGCTCAGTCAGACCCAGTGTTGACATGGTGCAAGACGCTCCTCGGGGCGCATCTTAATTGGGCCTCTCTCCTGGAGGCCCTCTGTCAGCCCCAGTGTTGACATGTGTCAAGACGCTCCCCGGGGTGCGTCTTGCTTGGGCCTCTCTCCTGGAGTCGCTCAGTCAGACCGAGTGCTGACATGTGGCAAGACGCTCCTCGGGGCGCGTCTTGCTTGGGCTTCTCTCCTGGAGGCGTTCAGTCAGACCGAGTGCTGACATGTGGTAAGACGCTCCTCGGGGCGCGTCTTGCTGGGGCTTCTCTCCTGGAGGCGCTCAGTCAGACCCAGTGCTTACATGTGGCAAGACGCTCCTCGGGGCGCGTCTTGCTTGGGCCTCTCTCCTGGAGGCGCTCAGTCAGACCCAGTGCTGACATGTGGCAAGACGCTCCTCGGGACGCGTCTTGCTTGGGCTTCTCTCCTGGAGGCCCTCAGTCAGACCCATTGTTGACATGTGGCAAGACGCTCCTCGGGGCGCGTCTTGCTTGGGCCTCTCTCCTGGAGGCGTTCAGTCAGACCGAGTGCTGACATGTGGCAAGACGCTCCTCGGGACGCGTCTTGCTTGGGCTTCTCTCCTGGAGGCCCTCAGTCAGACCCATTGTTGACATGTGGCAAGACGCTCCTCGGGGCGCGTCTTGCTTGGGCTTCTCTCATGGAGGCCCTCAGTTAGACCCATTGCTGATATGTGGCAAGACGCTCCTCGGGGCGCGTCTTGCTTGGGCCTCTCTCCTGGAGGCGCTCAGTCAGACCGAGTGCTGACATGTGGCAAGACGCTCCTCGGGGCGCGTCTTGCTTGGGCTTCTCTCCTGGAGGCCCTCAGTCAGACCCATTGTTTACATGTGGCAAGACGCTCCTTTGGGCGCATCTTGCTTGGGCTTCTCTCCTGGAGGCCCTCAGTCAGACCCACTGTTGACATGTGGCAAGATGCTCCTCGGGGCGCGTCTTGCTTGGGCCTCTCTCCTGGAGGCGCTCAGTCAGACCGAGTGCTGACATAAGGCAAGACGCTCCTCGGGGCGCGTCTTGCTGGGGCCTCTCTCCTGGAGGCGCTCAGTCAGACCCAGTGCTTACATGTGGCAAGACGCTCCTCGGGGCGCGTCTTGCTGGGGCTTCTCTCCTGGAGGCGTTCAGTCAGACCGAGTGCTGACATGTGGCAAGACGCTCCTCGGGACGCGTCTTGCTTGGGCTTCTCTCCTGGAGGCCCTCAGTCAGACTCATTGTCGACATGTGGCAAGACGCTCCTCGGGGCGCGTCTTGCTTGGGCCTCTCTCCTGGAGGCGCTCAGTCAGACCCAGTGGTGACATGTGGCAAGACGCTCCTCGGGGCGCGTCTTGCTTGGGCCTCTCTCCTGGAGGCGCTCAGTCAGACCCAGTGGTGACATGTGACAAGACGCTCCTCGGGGCGCGTCTTGCTTGGGCTTCTCTCATGGAGGCCCTCAGTCAGATCCATTGTTGATAAGTGGCAAGACGCTCCTCGGGGCGCGTCTTGCTTGGGCCTCTCTCCTGGAGGAGCTCAGTCAGACCGAGTGCTGACATGTGGCAAGACGCTCCTCGGGGCGCGTCTTGCTGGGGCTTCTCTCCTAGAGGCGTTCAGTCAGACCGAGTGCTGACATGTGGCAAGACGCTCCTCGGGGCGCGTCTTGCTTGGGCTTGTCTCCTGGAGGCCCTCAGTCAGACTCATTGTTGACATGTGGCAAGATGCTCCTCGGGGCGCATCTTAATTGGGCCTCTCTCCTGGAGGCCCTCTGTCAGCCCCAGTGTTGACATGTGTCAAGACGCTCCCCGGGGTGCGTCTTGCTTGGGCCTCTCTCCTGGAGTCGCTCAGTCAGACCGAGTGCTGACATGTGGCAAGACGCTCCTCGGGGCGCGTCTTGCTTGGGCTTCTCTCCTGGAGGCGTTCAGTCAGACCGAGTGCTGACATGTGGTAAGACGCTCCTCGGGGCGCGTCTTGCTGGGGCTTCTCTCCTGGAGGCGCTCAGTCAGACCCAGTGCTTACATGTGGCAAGACGCTCCTCGGGGCGCGTCTTGCTTGGGCCTCTCTCCTGGAGGCGCTCAGTCAGACCCAGTGCTGACATGTGGCAAGACGCTCCTCGGGACGCGTCTTGCTTGGGCTTCTCTCCTGGAGGCCCTCAGTCAGACCCATTGTTGACATGTGGCAAGACGCTCCTCGGGGCGCGTCTTGCTTGGGCCTCTCTCCTGGAGGCGTTCAGTCAGACCGAGTGCTGACATGTGGCAAGACGCTCCTCGGGACGCGTCTTGCTTGGGCTTCTCTCCTGGAGGCCCTCAGTCAGACCCATTGTTGACATGTGGCAAGACGCTCCTCGGGGCGCGTCTTGCTTGGGCTTCTCTCATGGAGGCCCTCAGTTAGACCCATTGCTGATATGTGGCAAGACGCTCCTCGGGGCGCGTCTTGCTTGGGCCTCTCTCCTGGAGGCGCTCAGTCAGACCGAGTGCTGACATGTGGCAAGACGCTCCTCGGGGCGCGTCTTGCTTGGGCTTCTCTCCTGGAGGCCCTCAGTCAGACCCATTGTTTACATGTGGCAAGACGCTCCTTTGGGCGCATCTTGCTTGGGCTTCTCTCCTGGAGGCCCTCAGTCAGACCCACTGTTGACATGTGGCAAGATGCTCCTCGGGGCGCGTCTTGCTTGGGCCTCTCTCCTGGAGGCGCTCAGTCAGACCGAGTGCTGACATAAGGCAAGACGCTCCTCGGGGCGCGTCTTGCTGGGGCCTCTCTCCTGGAGGCGCTCAGTCAGACCCAGTGCTTACATGTGGCAAGACGCTCCTCGGGGCGCGTCTTGCTGGGGCTTCTCTCCTGGAGGCGTTCAGTCAGACCGAGTGCTGACATGTGGCAAGACGCTCCTCGGGACGCGTCTTGCTTGGGCTTCTCTCCTGGAGGCCCTCAGTCAGACTCATTGTCGACATGTGGCAAGACGCTCCTCGGGGCGCGTCTTGCTTGGGCCTCTCTCCTGGAGGCGCTCAGTCAGACCCAGTGGTGACATGTGGCAAGACGCTCCTCGGGGCGCGTCTTGCTTGGGCCTCTCTCCTGGAGGCGCTCAGTCAGACCCAGTGGTGACATGTGACAAGACGCTCCTCGGGGCGCGTCTTGCTTGGGCTTCTCTCATGGAGGCCCTCAGTCAGATCCATTGTTGATATGTGGCAAGACGCTCCTCGGGGCGCGTCTTGCTTGGGCCTCTCTCCTGGAGGAGCTCAGTCAGACCGAGTGCTGACATGTGGCAAGACGCTCCTCGGGGCGCGTCTTGCTGGGGCTTCTCTCCTAGAGGCGTTCAGTCAGACCGAGTGCTGACATGTGGCAAGACGCTCCTCGGGGCGCGTCTTGCTTGGGCTTGTCTCCTGGAGGCCCTCAGTCAGACTCATTGTTGACATGTGGCAAGATGCTCCTCGGGGCGCGTCTTGCTTGGGGCCTCTCTCCTGGAGGCGCACAGTCAGACAGAGTGCTGACATGTGGCCAGACGCTCCTCGGGGCGCGTCTTGCTGGGGCCTCTCTCCTGGAGGCGCTCAGTCAGACCGAGTGCTGACATGTGGCAAGACGCTCCTCGGGGCGCGTCTTGCTTGGGCTTCTCTCCTGGAGGCCCTCAGTCAGACCCATTGTTTACATGTGGCAAGACGCTCCTCGGGGCGCATCTTGCTTGGGCCTCTCTCCTGGAGGCCCTCTGTCAGCCCCAGTGTTGACATGTGTCAAGACGCTCCTCGGGGCGAGTCTTGCTTGGGCCTCTCTCCTGGAGGTGCTCAGTCAGACCCAGTGTTGACATGTTGCAAGACGCTCTTCGGGGCGCATCTTGCTTGGGCTTCTCTCTTGGAGGCCCTCAGTCAGACCCATTGTTGACATGTGGCAAGACGCTCCTCGGGGCGCGTCTTGCTTGGGCTTCTTTCCTGGAGGCCCTCAGTCAGACCCATTGTGGACATGTGGCAAGACGCTCCTCGGGGCGCGTCTTGCTTGGGCCTCTCTCCTGGAGGCGCTCAGTCAGACCGAGTGCTGACATAAGGCAAGACGCTCCTCGGTGCGCGTCTTGCTGGGGCCTCTCTCCTGGAGGCGCTCAGTCAGACCCAGTGCTTACATGTGGCAAGACGCACCTCGGGGTGTGTCTTTGCTGGGGCTTCTCTCCTGGAGGCGTTCAGTCAGACCGAGTGCTGACATGTGGCAAGGAGCTCCTCGGGGCGCGTCTTGCTTGGGCTTCTCTCCTGGAGGCGTTCAGTCAGACCGAGTGCTGACATGTGGTAAGACTCTCCTCGGGGCGCGTCTTGCTGGGGCTTCTCTCCTGGAGGCGCTCAGTCAGACCCAGTGGTGACATGTGACAAGACGCTCCTCGGGGCGCGTCTTGCTTGGGCTTCTCTCATGGAGGCCCTCAGTCAGATCCATTGTTGATATGTGGCAAGACGCTCCTCGGGGCGCGTCTTGCTTGGGCCTCTCTCCTGGAGGAGCTCAGTCAGACCGATTGCTGACATGTGGCAAGACGCTCCTAGGGGCGCGTCTTGCTGGGGCTTCTCTCCTGGAGGCGTTCAGTCAGACCGAGTGCTGACATGTGGCAAGACGCTCCACGGGGTGCGTCTTGCTTGGGCTTCTCTCCTGGAGGCCCTCAGTCAGACTCATTGTTGACATGTGGCAAGATGCTCCTCGGGGCGCGTCTTGATTGGGGCCTCTCTCCTGGAGGCGCACAGTCAGACAGAGTGCTGACATGTGGCCAGACGCTCCTCGGGGCGCGTCTTGCTGGGGCCTCTCTCCTTGAGGCGCTCAGTCAGACCGAGTGCTGACATGTGGCAAGACGCTCCTCGGGGCGCGTCTTGCTTGGGCTTCTCTCCTGGAGGCCCTCAGTCAAACCCATTGTTTACATGTGGCAAGACGCTCCTCGGGGCGCATCTTGCTTGGGCCTCTCTCCTGGAGGCCCTCTGTCAGCCCCAGTGTTGACATGAGTCAAGACGCTCCTCGGGGCGAGTCTTGCTTGGGCCTCTCTCCTGGAGGTGCTCAGTCAGACCCAGTGTTGACATGGTGCAAGAAGCTCCTCGGGGCGCGTCTTGCTTGGGCTTCTCTCTTGGAGGCCCTCAGTCAGACCCATTGTTGACATGTGGCAAGACGCTCCTCGGGGCGCATCTTGCTTGGGCCTCTCTCCCGGAGGCCCTCTGTCAGCCCCAGTGTTGACATGTGTCAAGACGCTCCTCGGGGTGCTTCTTGCTTGGGCCTCTCTCCTGGAGTCGCTCAGTCAGACCGAGTGCTGACATGTGGCAAGATGCTCCTCGGGGCGCGTCTTGCTTGGGCTTCTCTCATGGAGGCCCTCAGTCAGACCCATTGTTGATATGTGGCAAGACGCTCCTCGGGGCGAGTCTTGCTTGGGCCTCTCTCCTGGAGGTGCTCAGTCAGACCCAGTGTTGACATGGTGCAAGACGCTCCTCGGGGCGCGTCTTGCTTGGGCTTCTCTCTTGGAGGCCCTCAGTCAGACCCATTGTTTACATGTGGCAAGACGCTCCTCGGGGTGCATCTTAATTGGGCCTCTCTCCTGGAGGCCCTCTGTCAGCCCCAGTGTTGACATGTGTCAAGACGCTCCCCGGGGTGCGTCTTGCTTGGGCCTCTCTCCTGGAGTCGCTCAGTCAGACCGAGTACTGACATGTGGCAAGACGCTCCTCGGGGCGCGTCTTTCTTGGGCTTCTCTCCTGGAGGCCCTCAGTCAGACCCATTGTTGACATGTGGCAAGACGCTCCGCGGGGCGCGTCTTGCTTGGGCCTCTCTCCTGGAGGCGCTCAGTCAGACCGAGTGCTGACATAAGGCAAGAAGCTCCTCGGGGCGCGTCTTGCTGGGGCCTCTCTCCTGGAGGCGCTCAGTCAGACCCAGTGCTTACATGTGGCAAGACGCTCCTCGGGGCGTGTCTTGCAGGTGCTTCTCTCCTGGAGGAGTTCAGTCAGACCGAGTGCTGACATGTGGCAAGACGCTCCTCGGGGCGCGTCTTGCTTGGGCTTCTCTCCTGGAGGCGTTCAGTCAGACCGAGTGCTGACATGTGGTAAGACGCTCCTCGGGGCGCGTCTTGCTGGGGCTTCTCTCCTGGAGGCGCTCAGTCAGACCCAGTGCTTACATGTGGCAAGACGCTCCTCGGGGCGCGTCTCGCTTGGGCCTCTCTCCTGGAGGCGCTCAGTCAGACCCAGTGCTGACATGTGGCAAGACGCTCCTCGGGGCGCGTCTTACTTGGGCCTCTCTCCTGGATGCGCTCAGTCAGACCCAGTGGTGACATGTGGCAAGACGCTCCTCGGGGCGCGTATTGCTTGGGCTTCTCTCATGGAGGCCCTCAGTCAGACCCATTGCTGATATGTGGCAAGACGCTCCTCGGGGCGCGTCTTGCTTGGGCCTCTCTCCTGGAGGCGCTCAGTCAGACCGAGTGCTGACATGTGGCAAGACGCTCCTCGGGGCGCGTCTTGCTTGGGCTTCTCTCCTGGAGGCCCTCAGTCAGACCCATTGTTTACATGTGGCAAGACGCTCCTTTGGGCGCATCTTGCTTGGGCTTCTCTCCTGGAGGCCCTCAGTCAGACCCATTGTTGACATGTGGCAAGACGCTCCTCGGGGCTCGTCTTTCTTGGGCCTCTCTCCTGGAGGCGCTCAGTCAGACCCAGTGCTTACATGTGGCAAGACGCTCCTCGGGGCGCGTCTTGCTGGGGCTTCTTTCCTGGAGGCGTTCAGTCAGACCGAGTGCTGACATGTGGCAAGACGCTCCTCGGGACGCGTCTTGCTTGGGCTTCTCTCCTGGAGGCCCTCAGTCAGACTCATTGTCGACATGTGGCAAGACGCTCCTCGGGGCGCGTCTTGCTTGGGCCTCTCTCCTGGAGGCGCTCAGTCAGACCCAGTGGTGACATGTGGCAAGACGCTCCTCGGGGCGCGTCTTGCTTGGGCCTCTCTCCTGGAGGCGCTCAGTCAGACCCAGTGGTGACATGTGACAAGACTTTCCTCGGGGCGCGTCTTGCTTGGGCTTCTCTCATGGTGGCCCTCAGTCAGATCCATTGTTGATATGTGGCAAGACGCTCCTCGGGGCGCGTCTTGCTTGGGCCTCTCTCCTGGAGGAGCTCAGTCAGACCGAGTGCTGACATGTGGCAAGACGCTCCTCGGGGCGCTTCTTGCTGGGGCTTCTCTCCTAGAGGCGCTCAGTCAGACCCAGTGGTGACATTTGGCAAGACGCTCCTCGGGGCGCGTCTTGCTTGGGCCTCTCTCCTGGAGGCGCTCAGTCAGACCCAGTGGTGACATGTGACAAGACTTTCCTCGGGGCGCGTCTTGCTTGGGCTTCTCTCCTGGAGGCCCTCAGTCAGACTCATTGTTGACATGTGGCAAGATGCTCCTCGGGGCGCGTCTTGCTTGGGGCCTCTCTCCTGGAGGCGCACAGTCAGACAGTGTGCTGACATGTGGCCAGACGCTACTCGGGGCGCGTCTTGCTGGGGCCTCTCTCCTGGAGGCGCTCAGTCAGACCGAGTGCTGACATGTGGCAAGACGCTCCTCGGTGCGCGTCTTGCTTGGGCTTCTCTCCTGGAGGCCCTCAGTCAGACCCATTGTTTACATGTGGCAAGACGCTCCTCGGGGCGAATCTTGCTTGGGCCTCTCTCCTGGAAGCCCTCTGTCAGCCCCAGTGTTGACATGTGTCAAGACGCTCCTCGGGGCGAGTCTTGCTTGGGCCTCTCTCCTGGAGGTGCTCAGTCAGACCCAGTGTTGACATGTTGCAAGACGCTCTTCGGGGCGCATCTTGCTTGGGCTTCTCTCTTGGAGGCCCTCAGTCAGACCCATTGTTGACATGTGGCAAGACGCTCCTCGGGGCGCGTCTTGCTTGGGCTTCTTTCCTGGAGGCCCTCAGTCAGACCCATTGTTGACATGTGGCAAGACGCTCCTCGGCGCGCGTCTTGCTTGGGCCTCTCTCCTGGAGGCGCACAGTCAGACAGAGTGCTGACATGTGGCCAGACGCTCCTCGGGGCGCGTCTTGCTGGGGCCTCTCTCCTTGAGGCGCTCAGTCAGACCGAGTGCTGACATGTGGCAAGACGCTCCTCGGGGCGCTTCTTGCTGGGGCTTCTCTCCTAGAGGCCCTCAGTCAAACCCATTGTTTACATGTGGCAAGACGCTCCTCGGGGCGCATCTTGCTTGGGCCTCTCTCCTGGAGGCCCTCTGTCAGCCCCAGTGTTGACATGAGTCAAGACGCTCCTCGGGGCGAGTCTTGCTTGGGCCTCTCTCCTGGAGGTGCTCAGTCAGACCCAGTGTTGACATGGTGCAAGAAGCTCCTCGGGGCGCGTCTTGCTTGGGCTTCTCTCTTGGAGGCCCTCAGTCAGACCCATTGTTGACATGTGGCAAGACGCTCCTCGGGGCGCATCTTGCTTGGGCCTCTCTCCCGGAGGCCCTCTGTCAGCCCCAGTGTTGACATGTGTCAAGACGCTCCTCGGGGTGCTTCTTGCTTGGGCCTCTCTCCTGGAGTCGCTCAGTCAGACCGAGTGCTGACATGTGGCAAGATGCTCCTCGGGGCGCGTCTTGCTTGGGCTTCTCTCATGGAGGCCCTCAGTCAGACCCATTGTTGATATGTGGCAAGACGCTCCTCGGGGCGAGTCTTGCTTGGGCCTCTCTCCTGGAGGTGCTCAGTCAGACCCAGTGTTGACATGGTGCAAGACGCTCCTCGGGGCGCGTCTTGCTTGGGCTTCTCTCTTGGAGGCCCTCAGTCAGACCCATTGTTTACATGTGGCAAGACGCTCCTCGGGGTGCATCTTAATTGGGCCTCTCTCCTGGAGGCCCTCTGTCAGCCCCAGTGTTGACATGTGTCAAGACGCTCCCCGGGGTGCGTCTTGCTTGGGCCTCTCTCCTGGAGTCGCTCAGTCAGACCGAGTACTGACATGTGGCAAGACGCTCCTCGGGGCGCGTCTTTCTTGGGCTTCTCTCCTGGAGGCCCTCAGTCAGACCCATTGTTGACATGTGGCAAGACGCTCCGCGGGGCGCGTCTTGCTTGGGCCTCTCTCCTGGAGGCGCTCAGTCAGACCGAGTGCTGACATAAGGCAAGAAGCTCCTCGGGGCGCGTCTTGCTGGGGCCTCTCTCCTGGAGGCGCTCAGTCAGACCCAGTGCTTACATGTGGCAAGACGCTCCTCGGGGCGTGTCTTGCAGTTGCTTCTCTCCTGGAGGAGTTCAGTCAGACCGAGTGCTGACATGTGGCAAGACGCTCCTCGGGGCGCGTCTTGCTTGGGCTTCTCTCCTGGAGGCGTTCAGTCAGACCGAGTGCTGACATGTGGTAAGACGCTCCTCGGGGCGCGTCTTGCTGGGGCTTCTCTCCTGGAGGCGCTCAGTCAGACCCAGTGCTTACATGTGGCAAGACGCTCCTCGGGGCGCGTCTCGCTTGGGCCTCTCTCCTGGAGGCGCTCAGTCAGACCCAGTGCTGACATGTGGCAAGACGCTCCTCGGGGCGCGTCTTGCTTGGGCCTCTCTCCTGGAGACGCTCAGTCAGACCCAGTGTTGACACGTGGCAAGACGCTCCTCGGGGCGCGTCTTACTTGGGCCTCTCTCCTGGATGCGCTCAGTCAGACCCAGTGGTGACATGTGGCAAGACGCTCCTCGGGGCGCGTCTTGCTTGGGCTTCTCTCATGGAGGCCCTCAGTCAGACCCATTGCTGATATGTGGCAAGACGCTCCTCGGGGCGCGTCTTGCTTGGGCCTCTCTCCTGGAGGCGCTCAGTCAGACCGAGTGCTGACATGTGGCAAGACGCTCCTCGGGGCGCGTCTTGCTTGGGCTTCTCTCCTGGAGGCCCTCAGTCAGACCCATTGTTTACATGTGGCAAGACGCTCCTTTGGGCGCATCTTGCTTGGGCTTCTCTCCTGGAGGCGCAAAGTCAGACAGAGTGCTGACATGTGGCCAGACGCTCCTCGGGGCGCGTCTTGCTGGGGCCTCTCTCCTTGAGGCGCTCAGTCAGACCGAGTGCTGACATGTGGCAAGACGCTCCTCGGGGCGCGTCTTGCTTGGGCTTCTCTCCTGGAGGCCCTCAGTCAAACCCATTGTTTACATGTGGCAAGACGCTCCTCGGGGCGCATCTTGCTTGGGCCTCTCTCCTGGAGGCCCTCTGTCAGCCCCAGTGTTGACATGAGTCAAGACGCTCCTCGGGGCGAGTCTTGCTTGGGCCTCTCTCCTGGAGGTGCTCAGTCAGACCCAGTGTTGACATGGTGCAAGAAGCTCCTCGGGGCGCGTCTTGCTTGGGCTTCTCTCTTGGAGGCCCTCAGTCAGACCCATTGTTGACATGTGGCAAGACGCTCCTCGGGGCGCATCTTGCTTGGGCCTCTCTCCCGGAGGCCCTCTGTCAGCCCCAGTGTTGACATGTGTCAAGACGCTCCTCGGGGTGCTTCTTGCTTGGGCCTCTCTCCTGGAGTCGCTCAGTCAGACCGAGTGCTGACATGTGGCAAGATGCTCCTCGGGGCGCGTCTTGCTTGGGCTTCTCTCATGGAGGCCCTCAGTCAGACCCATTGTTGATATGTGGCAAGACGCTCCTCGGGGCGAGTCTTGCTTGGGCCTCTCTCCTGGAGGTGCTCAGTCAGACCCAGTGTTGACATGGTGCAAGACGCTCCTCGGGGCGCGTCTTGCTTGGGCTTCTCTCTTGGAGGCCCTCAGTCAGACCCATTGTTTACATGTGGCAAGACGCTCCTCGGGGTGCATCTTAATTGGGCCTCTCTCCTGGAGGCCCTCTGTCAGCCCCAGTGTTGACATGTGTCAAGACGCTCCCCGGGGTGCGTCTTGCTTGGGCCTCTCTCCTGGAGTCGCTCAGTCAGACCGAGTACTGACATGTGGCAAGACGCTCCTCGGGGCGCGTCTTTCTTGGGCTTCTCTCCTGGAGGCCCTCAGTCAGACCCATTGTTGACATGTGGCAAGACGCTCCGCGGGGCGCGTCTTGCTTGGGCCTCTATCCTGGAGGCGCTCAGTCAGACCGAGTGCTGACATAAGGCAAGAAGCTCCTCGGGGCGCGTCTTGCTGGGGCCTCTCTCCTGGAGGCGCTCAGTCAGACCCAGTGCTTACATGTGGCAAGACGCTCCTCGGGGCGTGTCTTGCAGGTGCTTCTCTCCTGGAGGAGTTCAGTCAGACCGAGTGCTGACATGTGGCAAGACGCTCCTCGGGGCGCGTCTTGCTTGGGCTTCTCTCCTGGAGGCGTTCAGTCAGACCGAGTGCTGACATGTGGTAAGACGCTCCTCGGGGCGCGTCTTGCTGGGGCTTCTCTCCTGGAGGCGCTCAGTCAGACCCAGTGCTTACATGTGGCAAGACGCTCCTCGGGGCGCGTCTCGCTTGGGCCTCTCTCCTGGAGGCGCTCAGTCAGACCCAGTGCTGACATGTGGCAAGACGCTCCTCGGGGCGCGTCTTACTTGGGCCTCTCTCCTGGATGCGCTCAGTCAGACCCAGTGGTGACATGTGGCAAGACGCTCCTCGGGGCGCGTATTGCTTGGGCTTCTCTCATGGAGGCCCTCAGTCAGACCCATTGCTGATATGTGGCAAGACGCTCCTCGGGGCGCGTCTTGCTTGGGCCTCTCTCCTGGAGGCGCTCAGTCAGACCGAGTGCTGACATGTGGCAAGACGCTCCTCGGGGCGCGTCTTGCTTGGGCTTCTCTCCTGGAGGCCCTCAGTCAGACCCATTGTTTACATGTGGCAAGACGCTCCTTTGGGCGCATCTTGCTTGGGCTTCTCTCCTGGAGGCCCTCAGTCAGACCCATTGTTGACATGTGGCAAGACGCTCCTCGGGGCTCGTCTTTCTTGGGCCTCTCTCCTGGAGGCGCTCAGTCAGACCCAGTGCTTACATGTGGCAAGACGCTCCTCGGGGCGCGTCTTGCTGGGGCTTCTTTCCTGGAGGCGTTCAGTCAGACCGAGTGCTGACATGTGGCAAGACGCTCCTCGGGACGCGTCTTGCTTGGGCTTCTCTCCTGGAGGCCCTCAGTCAGACTCATTGTCGACATGTGGCAAGACGCTCCTCGGGGCGCGTCTTGCTTGGGCCTCTCTCCTGGAGGCGCTCAGTCAGACCCAGTGGTGACATGTGGCAAGACGCTCCTCGGGGCGCGTCTTGCTTGGGCCTCTCTCCTGGAGGCGCTCAGTCAGACCCAGTGGTGACATGTGACAAGACTTTCCTCGGGGCGCGTCTTGCTTGGGCTTCTCTCATGGTGGCCCTCAGTCAGATCCATTGTTGATATGTGGCAAGACGCTCCTCGGGGCGCGTCTTGCTTGGGCCTCTCTCCTGGAGGAGCTCAGTCAGACCGAGTGCTGACATGTGGCAAGACGCTCCTCGGGGCGCTTCTTGCTGGGGCTTCTCTCCTAGAGGCGCTCAGTCAGACCCAGTGGTGACATGTGGCAAGACGCTCCTCGGGGCGCGTCTTGCTTGGGCCTCTCTCCTGGAGGCGCTCAGTCAGACCCAGTGGTGACATGTGACAAGACTTTCCTCGGGGCGCGTCTTGCTTGGGCTTCTCTCCTGGAGGCCCTCAGTCAGACTCATTGTTGACATGTGGCAAGATGCTCCTCGGGGCGCGTCTTGCTTGGGGCCTCTCTCCTGGAGGCGCACAGTCAGACAGTGTGCTGACATGTGGCCAGACGCTACTCGGGGCGCGTCTTGCTGGGGCCTCTCTCCTGGAGGCGCTCAGTCAGACCGAGTGCTGACATGTGGCAAGACGCTCCTCGGTGCGCGTCTTGCTTGGGCTTCTCTCCTGGAGGCCCTCAGTCAGACCCATTGTTTACATGTGGCAAGACGCTCCTCGGGGCGAATCTTGCTTGGGCCTCTCTCCTGGAAGCCCTCTGTCAGCCCCAGTGTTGACATGTGTCAAGACGCTCCTCGGGGCGAGTCTTGCTTGGGCCTCTCTCCTGGAGGTGCTCAGTCAGACCCAGTGTTGACATGTTGCAAGACGCTCTTCGGGGCGCATCTTGCTTGGGCTTCTCTCTTGGAGGCCCTCAGTCAGACCCATTGTTGACATGTGGCAAGACGCTCCTCGGGGCGCGTCTTGCTTGGGCTTCTTTCCTGGAGGCCCTCAGTCAGACCCATTGTTGACATGTGGCAAGACGCTCCTCGGCGCGCGTCTTGCTTGGGCCTCTCTCCTGGAGGCGCACAGTCAGACAGAGTGCTGACATGTGGCCAGACGCTCCTCGGGGCGCGTCTTGCTGGGGCCTCTCTCCTTGAGGCGCTCAGTCAGACCGAGTGCTGACATGTGGCAAGACGCTCCTCGGGGCGCTTCTTGCTGGGGCTTCTCTCCTAGAGGCCCTCAGTCAAACCCATTGTTTACATGTGGCAAGACGCTCCTCGGGGCGCATCTTGCTTGGGCCTCTCTCCTGGAGGCCCTCTGTCAGCCCCAGTGTTGACATGAGTCAAGACGCTCCTCGGGGCGAGTCTTGCTTGGGCCTCTCTCCTGGAGGTGCTCAGTCAGACCCAGTGTTGACATGGTGCAAGAAGCTCCTCGGGGCGCGTCTTGCTTGGGCTTCTCTCTTGGAGGCCCTCAGTCAGACCCATTGTTGACATGTGGCAAGACGCTCCTCGGGGCGCATCTTGCTTGGGCCTCTCTCCCGGAGGCCCTCTGTCAGCCCCAGTGTTGACATGTGTCAAGACGCTCCTCGGGGTGCTTCTTGCTTGGGCCTCTCTCCTGGAGTCGCTCAGTCAGACCGAGTGCTGACATGTGGCAAGATGCTCCTCGGGGCGCGTCTTGCTTGGGCTTCTCTCATGGAGGCCCTCAGTCAGACCCATTGTTGATATGTGGCAAGACGCTCCTCGGGGCGAGTCTTGCTTGGGCCTCTCTCCTGGAGGTGCTCAGTCAGACCCAGTGTTGACATGGTGCAAGACGCTCCTCGGGGCGCGTCTTGCTTGGGCTTCTCTCTTGGAGGCCCTCAGTCAGACCCATTGTTTACATGTGGCAAGACGCTCCTCGGGGTGCATCTTAATTGGGCCTCTCTCCTGGAGGCCCTCTGTCAGCCCCAGTGTTGACATGTGTCAAGACGCTCCCCGGGGTGCGTCTTGCTTGGGCCTCTCTCCTGGAGTCGCTCAGTCAGACCGAGTACTGACATGTGGCAAGACGCTCCTCGGGGCGCGTCTTTCTTGGGCTTCTCTCCTGGAGGCCCTCAGTCAGACCCATTGTTGACATGTGGCAAGACGCTCCGCGGGGCGCGTCTTGCTTGGGCCTCTCTCCTGGAGGCGCTCAGTCAGACCGAGTGCTGACATAAGGCAAGAAGCTCCTCGGGGCGCGTCTTGCTGGGGCCTCTCTCCTGGAGGCGCTCAGTCAGACCCAGTGCTTACATGTGGCAAGACGCTCCTCGGGGCGTGTCTTGCAGTTGCTTCTCTCCTGGAGGAGTTCAGTCAGACCGAGTGCTGACATGTGGCAAGACGCTCCTCGGGGCGCGTCTTGCTTGGGCTTCTCTCCTGGAGGCGTTCAGTCAGACCGAGTGCTGACATGTGGTAAGACGCTCCTCGGGGCGCGTCTTGCTGGGGCTTCTCTCCTGGAGGCGCTCAGTCAGACCCAGTGCTTACATGTGGCAAGACGCTCCTCGGGGCGCGTCTCGCTTGGGCCTCTCTCCTGGAGGCGCTCAGTCAGACCCAGTGCTGACATGTGGCAAGACGCTCCTCGGGGCGCGTCTTGCTTGGGCCTCTCTCCTGGAGACGCTCAGTCAGACCCAGTGTTGACACGTGGCAAGACGCTCCTCGGGGCACGTCTTACTTGGGCCTCTCTCCTGGATGCGCTCAGTCAGACCCAGTGGTGACATGTGGCAAGACGCTCCTCGGGGCGCGTCTTGCTTGGGCTTCTCTCATGGAGGCCCTCAGTCAGACCCATTGCTGATATGTGGCAAGACGCTCCTCGGGGCGCGTCTTGCTTGGGCCTCTCTCCTGGAGGCGCTCAGTCAGACCGAGTGCTGACATGTGGCAAGACGCTCCTCGGGGCGCGTCTTGCTTGGGCTTCTCTCCTGGAGGCCCTCAGTCAGACCCATTGTTTACATGTGGCAAGACGCTCCTTTGGGCGCATCTTGCTTGGGCTTCTCTCCTGGAGGCCCTCAGTCAGACCCATTGTTGACATGTGGCAAGACGCTCCTCGGGGCTCGTCTTTCTTGGGCCTCTCTCCTGGAGGCGCTCAGTCAGACCCAGTGCTTACATGTGGCAAGACGCTCCTCGGGGCGCGTCTTGCTGGGGCTTCTTTCCTGGAGGCGTTCAGTCAGACCGAGTGCTGACATGTGGCAAGACGCTCCTCGGGACGCGTCTTGCTTGGGCTTCTCTCCTGGAGGCCCTCAGTCAGACTCATTGTCGACATGTGGCAAGACGCTCCTCGGGGCGCGTCTTGCTTGGGCCTCTCTCCTGGAGGCGCTCAGTCAGACCCAGTGGTGACATGTGGCAAGACGCTCCTCGGGGCGCGTCTTGCTTGGGCCTCTCTCCTGGAGGCGCTCAGTCAGACCCAGTGGTGACATGTGACAAGACTTTCCTCGGGGCGCGTCTTGCTTGGGCTTCTCTCATGGTGGCCCTCAGTCAGATCCATTGTTGATATGTGGCAAGACGCTCCTCGGGGCGCGTCTTGCTTGGGCCTCTCTCCTGGAGGAGCTCAGTCAGACCGAGTGCTGACATGTGGCAAGACGCTCCTCGGGGCGCTTCTTGCTGGGGCTTCTCTCCTAGAGGCGCTCAGTCAGACCCAGTGGTGACATGTGGCAAGACGCTCCTCGGGGCGCGTCTTGCTTGGGCCTCTCTCCTGGAGGCGCTCAGTCAGACCCAGTGGTGACATGTGACAAGACTTTCCTCGGGGCGCGTCTTGCTTGGGCTTCTCTCCTGGAGGCCCTCAGTCAGACTCATTGTTGACATGTGGCAAGATGCTCCTCGGGGCGCGTCTTGCTTGGGGCCTCTCTCCTGGAGGCGCACAGTCAGACAGAGTGCTGACATGTGGCCAGACGCTACTCGGGGCGCGTCTTGCTGGGGCCTCTCTCCTGGAGGCGCTCAGTCAGACCGAGTGCTGACATGTGGCAAGACGCTCCTCGGGGCGCGTCTTGCTTGGGCTTCTCTCCTGGAGGCCCTCAGTCAGACCCATTGTTTACATGTGGCAAGACGCTCCTCGGGGCGAATCTTGCTTGGGCCTCTCTCCTGGAAGCCCTCTGTCAGCCCCAGTGTTGACATGTGTCAAGACGCTCCTCGGGGCGAGTCTTGCTTGGGCCTCTCTCCTGGAGGTGCTCAGTCAGACCCAGTGTTGACATGTTGCAAGACGCTCTTCGGGGCGCATCTTGCTTGGGCTTCTCTCTTGGAGGCCCTCAGTCAGACCCATTGTTGACATGTGGCAAGACGCTCCTCGGGGCGCGTCTTGCTTGGGCTTCTTTCCTGGAGGCCCTCAGTCAGACCCATTGTTGACATGTGGCAAGACGCTCCTCGGCGCGCGTCTTGCTTGGGCCTCTCTCCTGGAGGCGCTCAGTCAGACCGAGTGCTGACATAAGGCAAGACGCTCCTCGGTTCGCGTCTTGCTGGGGCCTCTCTCCTGGAGGCGCTCAGTCAGACCCAGTGCTTACATGTGGCAAGACGCACCTCGGGGTGTGTCTTGCTGGGGCTTCTCTCCTGGAGGCGTTCAGTCAGACCGAGTGCTGACATGTGGCAAGGAGCTCCTCGGGGCGCGTCTTGCTTGGGCTTCTCTCCTGGAGGCGTTCAGTCAGACCGAGTGCTGACATGTGGTAAGACGCTCCTCGGGGCGCGTCTTGCTGGGGCTTCTCTCCTGGAGGCGCTCAGTCAGACCCAGTGGTGACATGTGACAAGACGCTCCTCGGGGCGCGTCTTGCTTGGGCTTCTCTCATGGAGGCCCTCAGTCAGATCCATTGTTGATATGTGGCAAGACGCTCCTCGGGGCGCGTCTTGCTTGGGCCTCTCTCCTGGAGGAGCTCAGTCAGACCGAGTGCTGACATGTGGCAAGACGCTCCTCGGGGCGCGTCTTGCTGGGGCTTCTCTCCTGGAGGCGTTCAGTCAGACCGAGTGCTGACATGTGGCAAGACGCTCCTCGGGGTGCGTCTTGCTTGGGCTTCTCTCCTGGAGGCCCTCAGTCAGACTCATTGTTGACATGTGGCAAGATGCTCCTCGGGGCGCGTCTTGATTGGGGCCTCTCTCCTGGAGGCGCACAGTCAGACAGAGTGCTGACATGTGGCCAGACGCTCCTCGGGGCGCGTCTTGCTGGGACCTCTCTCCTGGAGGTGCTCAGTCAGACCCAGTGTTGACATGGTGCAAGAAGCTCCTCGGGGCGCGTCTTGCTTGGGCTTCTCTCTTGGAGGCCCTCAGTCAGACCCATTGTTGACATGTGGCAAGACGCTCCTCGGGGTGCGTCTTGCTTGGGCTTCTCTCCTGGAGGCCCTCAGTCAGACCCATTGTTGACATGTGGCAAGACGCTCCTCGGGGCGCGTCTTGCTTGGGCCTCTCTCCTGGAGGCGCTCAGTCAGACCGAGTGCTGACATAAGGCAAGACGCTCTTCGGGGCGCGTCTTGCTGGGGCCTCTCTCCTGGAGGCGCTCAGTCAGACCCAGTGCTTACATGTGGCAAGACGCTCCTCGGGGTGTGTCTTGCTGGGGCTTCTCTCCTGGAGGCGTTCAGTCAGACCGAGTGCTGACATGTGTTAAGACGCTCCTCGGGGCGCGTCTTGCTGGGGTTTCTCTCCTGGAGGCGCTCAGTCAGACCCAGTGCTTACATGTGGCAAGACGCTCCTCGGGGCGCGTCTTGCTTGGGCCTCTCTCCTTGAGGCGCTCAGTCAGACCGAGTGCTGACATGTGGCAAGACTCTCCTCGGGGCGCGTCTTGCTTGGTCTTCTCTCCTGGAGGCCCTCAGTCAAACCCATTGTTTACATGTGGCAAGACGCTCCTCGGGGCGCATCTTGCTTGGGCCTCTCTCCTGGAGGCCCTCTGTCAGCCCCAGTGTTGACATGAGTCAAGACGCTCCTCGGGGCGAGTCTTGCTTGGGCCTCTCTCCTGGAGGTGCTCAGTCAGACCCAGTGTTGACATGGTGCAAGAAGCTCCTCGGGGCGCGTCTTGCTTGGGCTTCTCTCTTGGAGGCCCTCAGTCAGACCCATTGTTGACATGTGGCAAGACGCTCCTCGGGGCGCGTCTTGCTTGGGCTTCTCTCCTGGAGGCCCTCAGTCAGACCCATTGTTGACATGTGGCAAGACGCTCCTCGGGGCGCGTCTTGCTTGGGCCTCTCTCCTGGAGGCGCTCAGTCAGACCGAGTGCTGACATAAGGCAAGACGCTCCTCGGGGCGCGTCTTGCTGGGGCCTCTCTCCTGGAGGCGCTCAGTCAGACCCAGTGCTTACATGTGGCAAGACGCTCCTCGGGGTGTGTCTTGCTGGGGCTTCTCTCCTGGAGGCGTTCAGTCAGACCGAGTGCTGACATGTGGTAAGACGCTCCTCGGGGCGCGTCTTGCTGGGGTTTCTCTCCTGGAGGCGCTCAGTCAGACCCAGTGCTTACATGTGGCAAGACGCTCCTCGGGGCGCGTCTTGCTTGGGCCTCTCTCCTGGAGGCGCTCAGTCAGACCCAGTGGTGACATGTGGCAAGACGCTCCTCGGGGCGCGTCTTGCTTGGGCCTCTCTCCTGGAGACGCTCAGTCAGACCCAGTGTTGACACGTGGCAAGACGCTCCTCGGGGTGCGTCTTGCTTGGGGCCTCTCTCCTGGAGGCGCACAGTCAGACAGAGTGCTGACATGTGGCCAGACGCTCCTCGGGGCGCGTCTTGCTGGGACTTCTCTCCTGGAGGCGCTCAGTCAGACCCAGTGTTGACATGTGACAAGACGCTCCTCGGGGCGCGTCTTGCTGTGGCTTCTCTCCTGGAGGCGTTCAGTCAGACCGAGTGCTGACATGTGGCAAGACGCTCCTCGGGGCGCGTCTTGCTTGGGCTTCTCTCCTGGAGGCCCTCAGTCAGACTCATTGTTGACATGTGGCAAGACGCTCCTCGGGGCTCGTCTTGCTTGGGCCTATCTCCTGGAGGCGCACAGACAGACAGAGTGCTGACATGTGGCAAGACGCTCCTCGGGGCGCGTCTTGCTTGGGCTTCTCTACTGGAGGCCCTAAGTTCAGACCCATTGTTGACATGTGGCAAGACGCTCCTCAGGGCGCGTCTTGCTTGGGCTTCTCTCCTGGAGGCCCTCAGTCAAACCCATTGTTGACATGTGGCAAGATGCTCGTCGGGGCGCGTCTTGCTTGGGCTTCTCTCATGGAGGCCCTCAGTCAGACCCATTGTTGATATGTGGCAAGACGCTCCTCGGGGCGAGTCTTGCTTGGGCCTCTCTCCTGGAGGTGCTCAGTCAGACCCAGTGTTGACATGGTGCAAGACGCTCCTCGGGGCGCGTCTTGCTTGGGCTTCTCTCTTGGAGGCCCTCAGTCAGACCCATTGTTTACATGTGGCAAGACGCTCCTCGGGGCGCATCTTGCTTGGGCCTCTCTCCTGGAGGCCCTCTGTCAGCCCCAGTGTTGACATGTGTCAAGACGCTCCCCGGGGTGCGTCTTGCTTGGGCCTCTCTCCTGGAGTCGCTCAGTCAGACCGAGTGCTGACATGTGGCAAGACGCTCCTCGGGGCGCGTCTTGCTGGGGCTTCTCTCCTGGAGGCGCTCAGTCAGACCCAGTGCTTACATGTGGCAAGACGCTCCTCGGGGCGCGTCTTGCTTGGGCCTCTCTCCTGGAGGCGCTCAGTCAGACCCAGTGCTGACATGTGGCAAGACGCTCCTCGGGGCGCGTCTTGCTTGGGCCTCTCTCCTGGAGACGCTCAGTCAGACCCAGTGCTGACACGTGGCAAGACGCTCCTCGGGGCGCGTCTTGCTTGGGCCTCTCTCCTGGAGGCGCTCAGTCAGACCGAGTGCTGACATGTGGCAAGACGCTCCTCGGGGCGCGTCTTGCTTGGGCTTCTCTCCTGGAGGCCCTCAGTCAGACCCATTGTTTACATGTGGCAAGACGCTCCTTTGGGCGCATCTTGCTTGGGCTTCTCTCCTGGAGGCCCTCAGTCAGACCCATTGTTGACATGTGGCAAGACGCTCCTCGGGGCGCGTCTTGCTGGGGCCTCTCTCCTGGAGGCGCTCAGTGAGACCCAGTGCTTACATGTGGCAAGACGCTCCTCGGGGCGCGTCTTGCTGGGGCTTCTCTTCTGGAGGCGTTCAGTCAGACCGAGTGCTGACATGTGGCAAGACGCTCCTCGGGACGCGTCTTGCTTGGGCTTCTCTCCTGGAAGCCCTCAGTCAGACTCATTGTTGACATGTGGCAAGACGATCCTCGGGGCGCGTCTTGCTTGGGCCTCTCTCCTGGAGGCGCTCAGTCAGACCCAGTGGTGACATGTGGCAAGACGCTCCTCGGGGCGCGTATTGCTTGGGCCTCTCTCCTGGAGGCGCTCAGTCAGACCCAGTGGTGACATGTGACAAGACGCTCCTCGGGGCGCGTCTTGCTTGGGCTTCTCTCATGGAGGCCCTCAGTCAGATCCATTGTTGATATGTGGCAAGACGCTCCTCGGGGCGCGTCTTGCTTGGGCCTCTCTCCTGGAGGAGCTCAGTCAGACCAAGTGCTGACATGTGGCAAGACGCTCCTCGGGGCGCGTCTTGCTGGGGCCTCTCTCCTGGAGGCGCTCAGTCAGACCCAGTGGTGACATGTGGCAAGACGCTCCTCGGGGCGCGTATTGCTTGGGCCTCTCTCCTGGAGGCGCTCAGTCAGACCCAGTGGTGACATGTGACAAGACGCTCCTCGGGGCGCGTCTTGCTTGGGCTTCTCTCATGGAGGCCCTCAGTCAGATCCATTGTTGATATGTGGCAAGACGCTCCTCGGGGCGCGTCTTGCTTGGGCCTCTCTCCTGGAGGAGCTCAGTCAGACCAAGTGCTGACATGTGGCAAGACGCTCCTCGGGGCGCGTCTTGCTTGGGCTTCTCTCATGGAGGCCCTCTGTCAGCCCCAGTGTTGACATGAGTCAAGACGCTCCTCGGGGCGAGTCTTGCTTGGGCCTCTCTCCTGGAGGTGCTCAGTCAGACCCAGTGTTGACATGGTGCAAGAAGCTCCTCGGGGCGCGTCTTGCTTGGGCTTCTCTCTTGGAGGCCCTCAGTCAGACCCATTGTTGACATGTGGCAAGACGCTCCTCGGGGCGCGTCTTGCTTGGGCTTCTCTCCTGGAGGCCCTCAGTCAGACCCATTGTTGACATTTTGCAAGACGCTCCTCGGGGCGCGTCTTGCTTGGGCCTCTCTCCTGGAGGCGCTCAGTCAGACTGAGTGCTGACATAAGGCAAGACGCTCCTCGGGGCGCGTCTTGCTGGGGCCTCTCTCCTGGAGGCGCTCAGTCAGACCCAGTGCTTACATGTGGCAAGACGCTCCTCGGGGTGTGTCTTGCTGGGGCTTCTCTCCTGGAGGCGTTCAGTCAGACCGAGTGCTGACATGTGGCAAGGAGCTCCTCGGGGCGCGTCTTGCTTGGGCTTCTCTCCTGGAGGCGTTCAGTCAGACCGAGTGCTGACATGTGGTAAGACGCTCCTCGGGGCGCGTCTTGCTGGGGTTTCTCTCCTGGAGGCGCTCAGTCAGACCCAGTGCTTACATGTGGCAAGACGCTCCTCAGGGCGCGTCTTGCTTGGGCCTCTCTCCTGGAGGCGCTCAGTCAGACCCAGTGGTGACATGTGGCAAGACGCTCCTCGGGGCGCGTCTTGCTTGGGCCTCTCTCCTGGAGACGCTCAGTCAGACCCAGTGTTGACACGTGGCAAGACGCTCCTCGGGGCGCGTCTTGCTTGGGGCCTCTCTCCTGGAGGCGCACAGTCAGACAGAGTGCTGACATGTAGCCAGACGCTCCTCGGGGCGCGTCTTGCTGGGGCTTCTCTCCTGGAGGCGCTCAGTCAGACCCAGTGTTGACATGTGACAAGACGCTCCTCGGGGCGCGTCTTGCTGGGGCTTCTCTCCTGGAGGCGTTCAGTCAGACCGAGTGCTGACATGTGGCAAGACGCTCCTCGGGGCGCGTCTTGCTTGGGCTTCTCTCCTGGAGGCCCTCAGTCAGACTCATTGTTGACATGTGGCAAGACGCTCCTCGGGGCGCGTCTTGCTTGGGCCTCTCTCCTGGAGGCGCACAGACAGACAGAGTGCTGACATGTGGCAAGACGCTCCTCGGGGCGCGTCTTGCTTGGGCTTCTCTACTGGAGGCCCTAAGTTCAGACCCATTGTTGACATGTGGCAAGACGCTCCTCGTCTTGCCACATGTCACCACTGGGTCTGACTGAGCGCCTCCAGGAGAGAGGCCCAAGCAAGACGCGCCCCGAGGAGCGTCTTGCCACGTGTCAGCACTGGGTCTGACTGAGCGTCTCCAGGAGAGAGGCCCAAGCAAGACGCGCCCCGAGGAGCGTCTTGCCACATGTCAGCACTGGGTCTGACTGAGCGCCTCCAGGAGAGAGGCCCAAGCAAGACGCGCCCCGAGGAGCGTCTTGCCACATGTAAGCACTGGGTCTGACTGAGCGCCTCCAGGAGAGAAGCCCCAGCAAGACGCGCCCCGAGGAGCGTCTTACCACATGTCAGCACTCGGTCTGACTGAACGCCTCCAGGAGAGAAGCCCCAGCAAGACACGCCCCGAGGAGCGTCTTGCCACATGTAAGCACTGGGTCTGACTGAGCGCCTCCAGGAGAGAGGCCCCAGCAAGACGCGCCCCGAGGAGCGTCTTGCCTTATGTCAGCACTCGGTCTGACTGAGCGCCTCCAGGAGAGAGGCCCAAGCAAGACGCCCCCCGCGGAGCGTCTTGCCACATGTCAACAATGGGTCTGACTGAGGGCCTCCAGGAGAGAAGCCCAAGCAAGACGCGCCCCGAGGAGCGTCTTGCCACATGTCAGCACTCGGTCTGACTGAGCGACTCCAGGAGAGAGGCCCAAGCAAGACGCACCCCGGGGAGCGTCTTGACACATGTCAACACTGGGGCTGACAGAGGGCCTCCAGGAGAGAGGCCCAAGCAAGATGCGCCCCGAGGAGCGTCTTGCCACATGTAAACAATGGGTCTGACTGAGGGCCTCCAAGAGAGAAGCCCAAGCAAGACGCGCCCCGAGGAGCGTCTTGCACCATGTCAACACTGGGTCTGACTGAGCACCTCCAGGAGAGAGGCCCAAGCAAGACTCGCCCCGAGGAGCGTCTTGCCACATATCAACAATGGGTCTGACTGAGGGCCTCCATGAGAGAAGCCCAAGCAAGACGCGCCCCGAGGAGCATCTTGCCACATGTCAACAATGGGTCTGACTGAGGGCCTCCAGGAGAGAAGCCCAAGCAAGACGCGCCCTGAGGAGCGTCTTGCTGCATGTCAGCACTTGGTCTGACTGAGCGCCTCCAGGAGAGAGGCCCAAGAAAGACGCGCCCCGAGGAGCGTCTTGCCACATGTCAACAATGGGTCTGAACTTAGGGCCTCCAGTAGAGAAGCCCAAGCAAGACGCGCCCCGAGGAGCGTCTTGCCACATGTCAGCACTCGGTCTGACTGAACGCCTCCAGGAGAGAAGCCCCAGCAAGACGCGCCCCGAGGAGCGTCTTGTCACATGTCAACACTGGGTCTGACTGAGCGCCTCCAGGAGAGAAGCCCCAGCAAGACGCGCCCCGAGGAGCGTCTGGCCACATGTCAGCACTCTGTCTGACTGTGCGCCTCCAGGAGAGAGGCCCCAAGCAAGACGCGCCCCGAGGAGCGTCTTGCCACGTGTCAACACTGGGTCTGACTGAGCGTCTCCAGGAGAGAGGCCCAAGCAAGACGCGCCCCGATGAGCGTCTTGCCACATGTCACCACTGGGTCTGACTGAGCGCCTCCAGGAGAGAGGCCCAAGCAAGACGCGCCCTGAGGAGCGTCTTGCCACATGTAAGAACTGGGTCTGACTGAGCGCCTCCAGGAGAGAAACCCCAGCAAGACGCGCCCCGAGGAGCGTCTTACCACATGAGAGCACTCGGTCTGACTGAACGCCTCCAGGAGAGAAGCCCAAGCAAGACGCGCCCCGAGGAGCTCCTTGCCACATGTCAGCACTCGGTCTGACTGAACGCCTCCAGGAGAGAAGCCCCAGCAAGACACACCCTGAGGAGCGTCTTGCCACATGTAAGCACTGGGTCTGACTGAGCGCCTCCAGGAGAGAGGCCCCAGCAAGACGCGCCCCGAGGAGCGTCTTGCCTTATGTCAGCACTCAGTCTGACTGAGCGCCTCCAGGAGAGAGGCCCAAGCAAGACGCGCCCCGAGGAGCGTCTTGCCAAATGTCAACAATGGGTCTGACTGAGGGCCTCCAGGAGAGAAGCCCAAGCAAGACGCGCCCCGAGGAGCGTCTTGCCACATGTCAACAATGGGTCTGACTGAGGGCCTCCAAGAGAGAAGCCCAAGCAAGACGCGCCCCGAGGAGCTTCTTGCACCATGTCAACACTGGGTCTGACTGAGCACCTCCAGGAGAGAGGCCCAAGCAAGACTCGCCCCGAGGAGCGTCTTGACTCATGTCAACACTGGGGCTGACAGAGGGCCTCCATGAGAGAAGCCCAAGCAAGACGCGCCCCGAGGAGCGTCTTGCCACATGTCAGTACTCGGTATGACTGAACGCCTCTAGGAGAGAAGCCCCAGCAAGACGCGCCCCGAGGAGCGTCTTGCCACATGTCAGCACTTGGTCTGACTGAGCTCCTCCAGGAGAGAGGCCCAAGCAAGACGCGCCCCGAGGAGCGTCTTGCCACATATCAACAATGGATCTGACTGAGGGCCTCCATGAGAGAAGCCCAAGCAAGACGCGCCCCGAGGAGCGTCTTGTCACATGTCACCACTGGGTCTGACTGAGCGCCTCCAGGAGAGAGGCCCAAGCAAGACGCGCCCCGAGGAGCGTCTTGCCACATGTCACCACTGGGTCTGACTGAGCGCCTCCAGGAGAGAGGCCCAAGCAAGACGCGCCCCGAGGATCGTCTTGCCACATGTCAACAATGAGTCTGACTGAGGGCCTCCAGGAGAGAAGCCCAAGCAAGACGCGTCCCGAGGAGCGTCTTGCCACATGTCAGCACTCGGTCTGACTGAATGCCTCCAGAAGAGAAGCCCCAGCAAGACGCGCCCCGAGGAGCGTCTTGCCACATGTAAGCACTGGGTCTCACTGAGCGCCTCCAGGAGAGAGGCCCCAGCAAGACGCGCCCCGAGGAGCGTCTTGCCACATGTCAACAATGGGTCTGACTGAGGGCCTCCAGGAGAGAAGCCCAAGCAAGATGCGCCCAAAGGAGCGTCTTGCCACATGTAAACAATGGGTCTGACTGAGGGCCTCCAGGAGAGAAGCCCAAGCAAGACGCGCCCCGAGGAGCGTCTTGCCACATGTCAGCACTCGGTCTGACTGAGCGCCTCCAGGAGAGAGGCCCAAGCAAGACGCGCCCCGAGGAGCGTCTTGCCACGTGTCAGCACTGGGTCTGACTGAGCGTCTCCAGGAGAGAGGCCCAAGCAAGACGCGCCCCGAGGAGCGTCTTGCCACATGTCAGCACTGGGTCTGACTGAGCGCCTCCAGGAGAGAGGCCCAAGCAAGACGCGCCCCGAGGAGCGTCTTGCCACATGTAAGCACTGGGTCTGACTGAGCGCCTCCAGGAGAGAAGCCCCAGCAAGACGCGCCCCGAGGAGCGTCTTGCCACATGTCAGCACTCGGTCTGACTGAACGCCTCCAGGAGAGAAGCCCCAGCAAGACGCGCCCCGAGGAGCGTCTTGTCACATGTCAACACTGGGTCTGACTGAGCGCCTCCAGGAGAGAAGCCCCAGCAAGACGCGCCCCGAGGAGCGTCTGGCCACATGTCAGCACTCTGTCTGACTGTGCGCCTCCAGGAGAGAGGCCCCAAGCAAGACGCGCCCCGAGGAGCGTCTTGCCACGTGTCAACACTGGGTCTGACTGAGCGTCTCCAGGAGAGAGGCCCAAGCAAGACGCGCCCCGATGAGCGTCTTGCCACATGTCACCACTGGGTCTGACTGAGCGCCTCCAGGAGAGAGGCCCAAGCAAGACGCGCCCTGAGGAGCGTCTTGCCACATGTAAGAACTGGGTCTGACTGAGCGCCTCCAGGAGAGAAACCCCAGCAAGACGCGCCCCGAGGAGCGTCTTACCACATGACAGCACTCGGTCTGACTGAACGCCTCCAGGAGAGAAGCCCAAGCAAGACGCGCCCCGAGGAGCTCCTTGCCACATGTCAGCACTCGGTCTGACTGAACGCCTCCAGGAGAGAAGCCCCAGCAAGACACACCCTGAGGAGCGTCTTGCCACATGTAAGCACTGGGTCTGACTGAGCGCCTCCAGGAGAGAGGCCCCAGCAAGACGCGCCCCGAGGAGCGTCTTGCCTTATGTCAGCACTCAGTCTGACTGAGCGCCTCCAGGAGAGAGGCCCAAGCAAGACGCGCCCCGAGGAGCGTCTTGCCAAATGTCAACAATGGGTCTGACTGAGGGCCTCCAGGAGAGAAGCCCAAGCAAGACGCGCCCCGAGGAGCGTCTTGCCACATGTCAACAATGGGTCTGACTGAGGGCCTCCAAGAGAGAAGCCCAAGCAAGACGCGCCCCGAGGAGCTTCTTGCACCATGTCAACACTGGGTCTGACTGAGCACCTCCAGGAGAGAGGCCCAAGCAAGACTCGCCCCGAGGAGCGTCTTGACTCATGTCAACACTGGGGCTGACAGAGGGCCTCCATGAGAGAAGCCCAAGCAAGACGCGCCCCGAGGAGCGTCTTGCCACATGTCAGTACTCGGTATGACTGAACGCCTCTAGGAGAGAAGCCCCAGCAAGACGCGCCCCGAGGAGCGTCTTGCCACATGTCAGCACTTGGTCTGACTGAGCTCCTCCAGGAGAGAGGCCCAAGCAAGACGCGCCCCGAGGAGCGTCTTGCCACATATCAACAATGGATCTGACTGAGGGCCTCCATGAGAGAAGCCCAAGCAAGACGCGCCCCGAGGAGCGTCTTGTCACATGTCACCACTGGGTCTGACTGAGCGCCTCCAGGAGAGAGGCCCAAGCAAGACGCGCCCCGAGGAGCGTCTTGCCACATGTCACCACTGGGTCTGACTGAGCGCCTCCAGGAGAGAGGCCCAAGCAAGACGCGCCCCGAGGATCGTCTTGCCACATGTCAACAATGAGTCTGACTGAGGGCCTCCAGGAGAGAAGCCCAAGCAAGACGCGTCCCGAGGAGCGTCTTGCCACATGTCAGCACTCGGTCTGACTGAATGCCTCCAGAAGAGAAGCCCCAGCAAGACGCGCCCCGAGGAGCGTCTTGCCACATGTAAGCACTGGGTCTCACTGAGCGCCTCCAGGAGAGAGGCCCCAGCAAGACGCGCCCCGAGGAGCGTCTTGCCACATGTCAACAATGGGTCTGACTGAGGGCCTCCAGGAGAGAAGCCCAAGCAAGATGCGCCCAAAGGAGCGTCTTGCCACATGTAAACAATGGGTCTGACTGAGGGCCTCCAGGAGAGAAGCCCAAGCAAGACGCGCCCCGAGGAGCGTCTTGCCACATGTCAGCACTCGGTCTGACTGAGCGCCTCCAGGAGAGAGGCCCAAGCAAGACGCGCCCCGAGGAGCGTCTTGCCACGTGTCAGCACTGGGTCTGACTGAGCGTCTCCAGGAGAGAGGCCCAAGCAAGACGCGCCCCGAGGAGCGTCTTGCCACATGTCAGCACTGGGTCTGACTGAGCGCCTCCAGGAGAGAGGCCCAAGCAAGACGCGCCCCGAGGAGCGTCTTGCCACATGTAAGCACTGGGTCTGACTGAGCGCCTCCAGGAGAGAAGCCCCAGCAAGACGCGCCCCGAGGAGCGTCTTGCCACATGTCAGCACTCGGTCTGACTGAGCGACTCCAGGAGAGAGGCCCAAGCAAAACGCACCCCGGGGAGCGTCTTGACACATGTCAACACTGGGGCTGACAGAGGGCCTCCAGGAGAGAGGCCCAAGCAAGATGCGCCCCGAGGAGCGTCTTGCCACATGTAAACAATGGGTCTGACTGAGGGCCTCCAAGAGAGAAGCCCAAGCAAGACGCGCCCCGAGGAGCGTCTTGCACCATGTCAACACTGGGTCTGACTGAGCACCTCCAGGAGAGAGGCCCAAGCAAGACTCGCCCCGAGGAGCGTCTTGCCACATATCAACAATGGGTCTGACTGAGGGCCTCCATGAGAGAAGCCCAAGCAAGACGCGCCCCGAGGAGCATCTTGCCACATGTCAACAATGGGTTTGACTGAGGGCCTCCAGGAGAGAAGCCCAAGCAAGACGCGCCCTGAGGAGCGTCTTGCTGCATGTCAGCACTTGGTCTGACTGAGCGCCTCCAGGAGAGAGGCCCAAGCAAGACGCGCCCCGAGGAGCGTCTTGCCACATGTCAACAATGGGTCCGAACTTAGGGCCTCCAGTAGAGAAGCCCAAGCAAGACGCGCCCCGAGGAGCGTCTTGCCACATGTCAGCACTCTGTCTGTCTGTGCGCCTCCAGGAGATAGGCCCAAGCAAGACGAGCCCCGAGGAGTGTCTTGCCACATGTCAACAATGAGTCTGACTGAGGGCCTCCAGGATAGAAGGCCAAGCAAGACGCGCCCCGAGGAGCATCTTGCCACATGTCAACAATGGGTTTGACTGAGGGCCTCCAGGAGAGAAGCCCAAGCAAGACGCGCCCCGAGGAGCGTCTTGCCACATGTCAGCACTCGGTCTGACTGAACGCCTCCAGGAGAGAAGCCACAGCAAGACGCGCCCCGAGGAGCGTCTTGTCACATGTCAACACTGGGTCTGACTGAGCGCCTCCAGGAGAGAAGTCCCAGCAAGACGCGCCCCGAGGAGCGTCTGGCCACATGTCAGCACTCTGTCTGACTGTGCGCCTCCAGGAGAGAGGCCCCAAGCAAGACGCGCCCCGAGGAGCGTCTTGCCACGTGTCAACACTGGGTCTGACTGAGCGTCTCCAGGAGAGAGGCCCAAGCAAGACGCTCCCCGAGGAGCGTCTTGCCACATGTCACCACTGGGTCTGACTGAGCGCCTCCAGGAGAGAGGCCCAAGCAAGACGCGCCCCGAGGAGCGTCTTGCCACATGTAAGCACTGGGTCTGACTGAGCGCCTCCAGGAGAGAAACCCCAGCAAGACGCGCCCCGAGGAGCGTCTTACCACATGTCAGCACTCGGTCTGACTGAACGCCTCCAGGAGAGAAGCCCCAGCAAGACACACCCCGAGGAGCGTCTTGCCACATGTAAGCACTGGGTCTGACTGAGCGCCTCCAGGAGAGAGGCCCCAGCAAGACGCGCCCCGAGGAGCGTCTTGCCTTATGTCAGCACTCGGTCTGACTGAGCGCCTCCAGGAGAGAGGCCCAAGCAAGACGCGCCCCGAGGAGCGTCTTGCCACATGTCAACAATGGGTCTGACTGAGGGCCTCCAGGAGAGAAGCCCAAGCAAGACGCGCCCCGAGGAGCATCTTGCCACATGTCAACAATGGGTCTGACTGAGGGCCTCCAAGAGAGAAGCCCAAGCAAGACGCGCCCCGAGGAGCTTCTTGCACCATGTCAACACTGGGTCTGACTGAGCACCTCCAGGAGAGAGGCCCAAGCAAGACTCGCCCCGAGGAGCGTCTTGACTCATGTCAACACTGGGGCTGACAGAGGGCCTCCAGGAGAGAGGCCCAAGCAAGATGCGCCCCGAGGAGCGTCTTGCCACATGTAAACAATGGGTTTGACTGAGGGCCTCCAGGAGAGAAGCCCAAGCAAGACGCGCCCCGAGGAGCGTCTTGCCACATGTCAGCACTCGGTCTGACTGAGCGCCTCAAGGAGAGAGGCCCCAGCAAGACGCGCCCCGAGGAGCGTCTGGCCACATGTCAGCACTCTGTCTGACTGTGCGCCTCCAGGAGAGAGGCCCCAATCAAGACGCGCCCCGAGGAGCATCTTGCCACATGTCAACAATGAGTCTGACTGAGGGCCTCCAGGAGAGAAGCCCAAGCAAGACGCACCCCGAGGAGCGTCTTGCCACATGTCAGCACTCGGTCTGACTGAACGCCTCCAGGAGAGAAGCCCCAGCAAGACGCGCCCCGAGGAGCGTCTTGCCACATGTCAGCACTCGGTCTGACTGAGCTCCTCCAGGAGAGAGGCCCAAGCAAGACGCGCCCCGAGGAGCGTCTTGCCACATATCAACAATGGATCTGACTGAGGGCCTCCATGAGAGAAGCCCAAGCAAGACGCGCCCCGAGGAGCGTCTTGTCACATGTCACCACTGGGTCTGACTGAGCGCCTCCAGGAGAGAAGCCCCAGCAAGACGCGCCCCGAGGAGCGTCTTACCACATGTCAGCACTCGGTCTGACTGAACGCCTCCAGGAGAGAAGCCCAAGCAAGACGCGCCCCGAGGAGCTCCTTGCCACATGTCAGCACTCGGTCTGACTGAACGCCTCCAGGAGAGAAGCCCCAGCAAGACACACCCCGAGGTGCGTCTTGCCACATGCAAGCACTGGGTCTGACTGAGCGCCTCCAGGAGAGAGGCCCCAGCAAGACGCGCACCGAGGAGCGTCTTGCCTTATGTCAGCACTCGGTCTGACTGAGCGCCTCCAGGAGAGAGGCCCAAGCAAGACGCGCGCCGAGGAGCGTCTTGCCACATGTCAACAATGGGTCTGACTGAGGGCCTCCAGGAAAGAAGCCCAAGCAAGACGCGCCCCGAGGAGCGTCTTGCCACATGTCAACAATGGGTCTGACTGAGGGCCTCCAAGAGAGAAGCCCAAGCAAGATGCGCCCCGAAGAGCGTCTTGCAACATGTAAACACTGGGTCTGACTGAGCACCTCCAGGAGAGAGGCCCAAGCAAGACTCGCCCCGAGGAGCGTCTTGACACATGTCAACACTGGGGCTGACAGAGGGCTTCCAGGAGAGAGGCCCAAGCAAGATTCGCCCCGAGGAGCGTCTTGCCACATGTAAACAATGGGTCTGACTGAGGGCCTCCAGGAGAGAAGCCCAAGCAAGACGCGCCCCGAGGAGCGTCTTGCCACATGTCAGCACTCGGTCTGACTGAGCGCCTCCAGGAGAGAGGCCCCAGCAAGACGCGCCCCGAGTAGCGTCTTGCCACATGTCAGCACTTGGTCTGACTGAGCTCCTCCAGGAGAGAGGCCCAAGCAAGACGCGCCCCGAGGAGCGTCTTGCCACATATCAACAATGGATCTGACTGAGGGCCTCCATGAGAGAAGCCCAAGCAAGACGCGCCCCGAGGAGCGTCTTGTCACATGTCACCACTGGGTCTGACTGAGCGCCTCCAGGAGAGAGGCCCAAGCAAGACGCGCCCCGAGGAGCGTCTTGCCACATGTCACCACTGGGTCTGACTGAGCGCCTCCAGGAGAGAGGCCCAAGCAAGACGCGCCCCGAGGATCGTCTTGCCACATGTCAACAATGAGTCTGACTGAGGGCCTCCAGGAGAGAAGTCCAAGCAAGACGCGTCCCGAGGAGCGTCTTGCCACATGTCAGCACTCGGTCTGACTGAACGCCTCCAGAAGAGAAGCCCCAGCAAGACGCGCCCCGAGGAGCGTCTTGCCACATGTAAGCACTGGGTCTGACTGAGCGCCTCCAGGAGAGAAGCCCCAGCAAGACGCGCCCCGAGGAGCGTCTTGCCACATGTCAGCACTCGGTCTGACTGAGCGACTCCAGGAGAGAGGCCCAAGCAAGACGCGCCCCGAGAAGCGTCTTGCCACATGTAAGCACTGGGTCTGACTGAGCGCCTCCAGGAGAGAAGCCCCAGCAAGACGCGCCCCGAGGAGCGTCTTGCCACATGTCAGCACTCGGTCTGACTGAGCGACTCCAGGAGAGAGGCCCAAGCAAGACGCACCCCGGGGAGCGTCTTGACACATGTCAACACTGGGGCTGACAGAGGGCCTCCAGGAGAGAGGCCCAAGCAAGATGCGCCCCGAGGAGCGTCTTGCCACATGTAAACAATGGGTCTGACTGAGGGCCTCCAAGAGAGAAGCCCAAGCAAGACGCGCCCCGAGGAGCGTCTTGCACCATGTCAACACTGGGTCTGACTGAGCACCTCCAGGAGAGAGGCCCAAGCAAGACTCGCCCCGAGGAGCGTCTTGCCACATATCAACAATGGGTCTGACTGAGGGCCTCCATGAGAGAAGCCCAAGCAAGACGCGCCCCGAGGAGCATCTTGCCACATGTCAACAATGGGTTTGACTGAGGGCCTCCAGGAGAGAAGCCCAAGCAAGACGCGCCCTGAGGAGCGTCTTGCTGCATGTCAGCACTTGGTCTGACTGAGCGCCTCCAGGAGAGAGGCCCAAGCAAGACGCGCCCCGAGGAGCGTCTTGCCACATGTCAACAATGGGTCTGAACTTAGGGCCTCCAGTAGAGAAGCCCAAGCAAGACGCGCCCCGAGGAGCGTCTTGCCACATGTCAGCACTCTGTCTGTCTGTGCGCCTCCAGGAGATAGGCCCAAGCAAGACGAGCCCCGAGGAGCGTCTTGCCACATGTCAACAATGAGTCTGACTGAGGGCCTCCAGGAGAGAAGCCCAAGCAAGACGCGCCCCGAGGAGCGTCTTGCCACATGTCAGCACTCGGTCTGACTGAACGCCTCCAGGAGAGAAGCCACAGCAAGACGCGCCCCGAGGAGCGTCTTGTCACATGTCAACACTGGGTCTGACTGAGCGCCTCCAGGAGAGAAGTCCCAGCAAGACGCGCCCCGAGGAGCGTCTGGCCACATGTCAGCACTCTGTCTGACTGTGCGCCTCCAGGAGAGAGGCCCCAAGCAAGACGCGCCCCGAGGAGCGTCTTGCCACGTGTCAACACTGGGTCTGACTGAGCGTCTCCAGGAGAGAGGCCCAAGCAAGACGCGCCCCGAGGAGCGTCTTGCCACATGTCACCACTGGGTCTGACTGAGCGCCTCCAGGAGAGAGGCCCAAGCAAGACGCTCCCCGAGGAGCGTCTTGCCACATGTCAGCACTCGGTCTGACTGAACGCCTCCAGGAGAGAAGCCCCAGCAAGACACACCCCGAGGAGCGTCTTGCCACATGTAAGCACTGGGTCTGACTGAGCGCCTCCAGGAGAGAGGCCCCAGCAAGACGCGCCCCGAGGAGCGTCTTGCCTTATGTCAGCACTCGGTCTGACTGAGCGCCTCCAGGAGAGAGGCCCAAGCAAGACGCGCCCCGAGGAGCGTCTTGCCACATGTCAACAATGGGTCTGACTGAGGGCCTCCAGGAGAGAAGCCCAAGCAAGACGCGCCCCGAGGAGCGTCTTGCCACATGTCAACAATGGGTCTGACTGAGGGCCTCCAAGAGAGAAGCCCAAGCAAGACGCGCCCCGAGGAGCTTCTTGCACCATGTCAACACTGGGTCTGACTGAGCACCTCCAGGAGAGAGGCCCAAGCAAGACTCGCCCCGAGGAGCATCTTGACTCATGTCAACACTGGGGCTGACAGAGGGCCTCCAGGAGAGAGGCCCAAGCAAGATGCGCCCCGAGGAGCGTCTTGCCACATGTAAACAATGGGTTTGACTGAGGGCCTCCAGGAGAGAAGCCCAAGCAAGACGCGCCCCGAGGAGCGTCTTGCCACATGTCAGCACTCGGTCTGACTGAGCGCCTCAAGGAGAGAGGCCCAAGCAAGACGCGCCCCGAGGAGCGTCTTGCCACATGTAAGCACTGGGTCTGACTGAGCGCCTCCAGGAGAGAAACCCCAGCAAGACGCGCCCCGAGGAGCGTCTTACCACATGTCAGCACTCGGTCTGACTGAACGCCTCCAGGAGAGAAGCCCCAGCAAGTCACACCCCGAGGAGCGTCTTGCCACATGCAAGCACTGGGTCTGACTGAGCGCCTCCAGGAGAGAGGCCCCAGCAAGACGCGCCCCGAGGAGCGTCTTGCCTTATGTCAGCACTCGGTCTGACTGAGCGCCTCCAGGAGAGAGGCCCAAGCAAGACGCGCCCCGAGGAGCGTCTTGCCACATGTCAACAATGGGTCTGACTGAGGGCCTCCAGGAGAGAAGCCCAAGCAAGACGCGCCCCGAGGAGCGTCTTGCCACATGTCAACAATGGGTCTGACTGAGGGCCTCCAAGAGAGAAGCCCAAGCAAGACGCGCCCCGAGGAGCTTCTTGCACCATGTCAACACTGGGTCTGACTGAGCACCTCCAGGAGAGAGGCCCAAGCAAGACTCGCCCCGAGGAGCATCTTGACTCATGTCAACACTGGGGCTGACAGAGGGCCTCCAGGAGAGAGGCCCAAGCAAGATGCGCCCCGAGGAGCGTCTTGCCACATGTAAACAATGGGTTTGACTGAGGGCCTCCAGGAGAGAAGCCCAAGCAAGACGCGCCCCGAGGAGCGTCTTGCCACATGTCAGCACTCGGTCTGACTGAGCGCCTCAAGGAGAGAGGCCCAAGCAAGACGCGCCCCGAGGAGCGTCTTGCCACATGTAAGCACTGGGTCTGACTGAGCGCCTCCAGGAGAGAAACCCCAGCAAGACGCGCCCCGAGGAGCGTCTTACCACATGTCAGCACTCGGTCTGACTGAACGCCTCCAGGAGAGAAGCCCCAGCAAGTCACACCCCGAGGAGCGTCTTGCCACATGTAAGCACTGGGTCTGACTGAGCGCCTCCAGGAGAGAGGCCCCAGCAAGACGCGCCCCGAGGAGCGTCTTGCCTTATGTCAGCACTCGGTCTGACTGAGCGCCTCCAGGAGAGAGGCCCAAGCAAGACGCGCCCCGAGGAGCGTCTTGCGACATGTCAACAATGGGTCTGACTGAGGGCCTCCAGGAGAGAAGCCCAAGCAAGACGCGCCCCGAGGAGCGTCTTGCCACATGTCAACAATGGGTCTGACTGAGGGCCTCCAAGAGAGAAGCCCAAGCAAGACGCGCCCCGAGGAGCTTCTTGCACCATGTCAACACTGGGTCTGACTGAGCACCTCCAGGAGAGAGGCCCAAGCAAGACTCGCCCCGAGGAGCGTCTTGACTCATGTCAACACTGGGGCTGACAGAGGGCCTCCAGGAGAGAGGCCCAAGCAAGATGCGCCCCGAGGAGCGTCTTGCCACATGTAAACAATGGGTTTGACTGAGGGCCTCCAGGAGAGAAGCCCAAGCAAGACGCGCCCCGAGGAGCGTCTTGCCACATGTCAGCACTCGGTCTGACTGAGCGCCTCAAGGAGAGAGGCCCCAGCAAGACGCGCCCCGAGGAGCGTCTGGCCACATGTCAGCACTCTGTCTGACTGTGCGCCTCCAGGAGAGAGGCCCCAATCAAGACGCGCCCCGAGGAGCATCTTGCCACATGTCAACAATGAGTCTGACTGAGGGCCTCCAGGAGAGAAGCCCAAGCAAGACGCACCCCGAGGAGCGTCTTGCCACATGTCAGCACTCGGTCTGACTGAACGCCTCCAGGAGAGAAGCCCCAGCAAGACGCGCCCCGAGGAGCGTCTTGCCACATGTCAGCACTCGGTCTGACTGAGCTCCTCCAGGAGAGAGGCCCAAGCAAGACGCGCCCCGAGGAGCGTCTTGCCACATATCAACAATGGATCTGACTGAGGGCCTCCATGAGAGAAGCCCAAGCAAGACGCGCCCCGAGGAGCGTCTTGTCACATGTCACCACTGGGTCTGACTGAGCGCCTCCAGGAGAGAAGCCCCAGCAAGACGCGCCCCGAGGAGCGTCTTACCACATGTCAGCACTCGGTCTGACTGAACGCCTCCAGGAGAGAAGCCCAAGCAAGACGCGCCCCGAGGAGCTCCTTGCCACATGTCAGCACTCGGTCTGACTGAACGCCTCCAGGAGAGAAGCCCCAGCAAGACACACCCCGAGGTGCGTCTTGCCACATGTAAGCACTGGGTCTGACTGAGCGCCTCCAGGAGAGAGGCCCCAGCAAGACGCGCACCGAGGAGCGTCTTGCCTTATGTCAGCACTCGGTCTGACTGAGCGCCTCCAGGAGAGAGGCCCAAGCAAGACGCGCGCCGAGGAGCGTCTTGCCACATGTCAACAATGGGTCTGACTGAGGGCCTCCAGGAAAGAAGCCCAAGCAAGACGCGCCCCGAGGAGCGTCTTGCCACATGTCAACAATGGGTCTGACTGAGGGCCTCCAAGAGAGAAGCCCAAGCAAGATGCGCCCCGAAGAGCGTCTTGCAACATGTCAACACTGGGTCTGACTGAGCACCTCCAGGAGAGAGGCCCAAGCAAGACTCGCCCCGAGGAGCGTCTTGACACATGTCAACACTGGGGCTGACAGAGGGCTTCCAGGAGAGAGGCCCAAGCAAGATTCGCCCCGAGGAGCGTCTTGCCACATGTAAACAATGGGTCTGACTGAGGGCCTCCAGGAGAGAAGCCCAAGCAAGACGCGCCCCGAGGAGCGTCTTGCCACATGTCAGCACTCGGTCTGACTGAGCGCCTCCAGGAGAGAGGCCCCAGCAAGACGCGCCCCGAGTAGCGTCTGGCCACATGTCAGCACTCTGTCTGACTGTGCGCCTCCAGGAGAGAGGCCCCAAGCAAGACGCGCCCCGAGGAGCATCTTGCCACATGTCAACAATGAGTCTGACTGAGGGCCTCCAGGAGAGAAGCCCAAGCAAGACGCTCCCCGAGGAGCGTCTTGCCACATGTCAGCACTCGGTCTGACTGAACGCCTCTAGGAGAGAAGCCCCAGCAAGAAGCGCCCCGAGGAGCGTCTTGCCTCATGTCAGCACTCGGTCTGACTGAGCTCCTCCAGGAGAGAGGCCCAAGCAAGACGCGCCCCGAGGAGCGTCTTGCCACATATCAACAATGGATCTGACTGAGGGCCTCCATGAGAGAAGCCCAAGCAAGACGCGCCCCGAGGAAAGTCTTGCCACATGTCAACAATGGGTCTGACTGAGGGCCTCCAAGAGAGAAGCCCAAGCAAGATGCGCCCCGAAGAGCGTCTTGCAACATGTCAACACTGGGTCTGACTGAGCACCTCCAGGAGAGAGGCCCAAGCAAGACTCGCCCCGAGGAGCGTCTTGACACATGTCAACACTGGGGCTGACAGAGGGCTTCCAGGAGAGAGGCCCAAGCAAGATTCGCCCCGAGGAGCGTCTTGCCACATGTAAACAATGGGTCTGACTGAGGGCCTCCAGGAGAGAAGCCCAAGCAAGACGCGCCCCGAGGAGCGTCTTGCCACATGTCAGCACTCGGTCTGACTGAGCGCCTCCAGGAGAGAGGCCCCAGCAAGACGCGCCCCGAGTAGCGTCTGGCCACATGTCAGCACTCTGTCTGACTGTGCGCCTCCAGGAGAGAGGCCCCAAGCAAGACGTGCCCCGAGGAGCATCTTGCCACATGTCAACAATGAGTCTGACTGAGGGCCTCCAGGAGAGAAGCCCAAGCAAGACGCTCCCCGAGGAGCGTCTTGCCACATGTCAGCACTCGGTCTGACTGAACGCCTCTAGGAGAGAAGCCCCAGCAAGAAGCGCCCCGAGGAGCGTCTTGCCTCATGTCAGCACTCGGTCTGACTGAGCTCCTCCAGGAGAGAGGCCCAAGCAAGACGCGCCCCGAGGAGCGTCTTGCCACATATCAACAATGGATCTGACTGAGGGCCTCCATGAGAGAAGCCCAAGCAAGACGCGCCCCGAGGAAAGTCTTGTCACATGTCACCACTGGGTCTGACTGAGCGCCTCCAGGAGAGAGGCCCAAGCAAGACGCGCCCCGAGGAGCGTCTTGCCACATGTCACCACTGGGTCTGACTGAACGCCTCCAGGAGAGAGGCCCAAGCAAGACGCGCCCCGAGGAGCGTCTTGCCACATGTCGACAATGAGTCTGACTGAGGGCCTCCAGGAGAGAAGCCCAAGCAAGACGCGTCCCGAGGAGCGTCTTGCCACATGTAAGCACTGGGTCTCACTGAGCGCCTCCAGGAGAGAGGCCCCAGCAAGACGCGCCCCGAGGAGCGTCTTGCCTTATGTCAGCACTCGGTCTGACTGAGCGCCTCCAGGAGAGAGGCCCAAGCAAGACGAGCCCCGAGGAGCGTCTTGCCACATGTCAACAATGGGTCTGACTGAGGGCCTCCAGGAGAGAAGCCCAAGCAAGATGCGCCCAAAGGAGCGTCTTGCCACATGTAAACAATGGGTCTGACTGAGGGCCTCCAGGAGAGAAGCCCAAGCAAGACGCGCCCCGAGGAGCGTCTTGCCACATGTCAGCACTCGGTCTGACTGAGCGCCTCCAGGAGAGAGGCCCAAGCAAGACGCGCCCCGAGGAGCGTCTTGCCACATATCAGCAATGGGTCTGACTGAGGGCCTCCATGAGAGAAGCCCAAGCAAGACGCGCCCCGAGGAGCGTCTTGCCACATGTCACCACTGGGTCTGACTGAGCGCATCCAGGAGAGAGGCCCAAGTAAGACGCGCCCCGAGGAGCGTCTTGCCACGTGTCAACACTGGGTCTGACTGAGCGTCTCCAGGAGAGAGGCCCAAGCAAGACGCGCCCCGAGGAGCGTCTTGCCACATGTCAGCACTGGGTCTGACTGAGCGCCTCCAGGAGAGAGGCCCAAGCGAGACGCGCCCCGAGGAGCGTCTTGCCACATGTAAGCACTGGGTCTGACTGAGCGCCTCCAGGAGAGAAGCCCCAGCAAGACGCGCCCCGAGGAGCGTCTTACCACATGTCAGCACTCGGTCTGACTGAACGCCTCCAGGAGAGAAGCCCAAGCAAGACGCGCCCCGAGGAGCGTCTTGCCACATGTCAGCACTCGGTCTGACTGAACTCCTCCAGGAGAGAAGCACCTGCAAGACACGCCCCGAGGAGCGTCTTGCCACATGTAAGCACTGGGTCTGACTGAGCGCCTCCAGGAGAGAGGCCCCAGCAAGACGCGCCCCGAGGAGCTTCTTGCCTTATGTCAGCACTCGGTCTGACTGAGCGCCTCCAGGAGAGAGGCCCAAGCAAGACGCGCCCCGCGGAGCGTCTTGCCACATGTCAACAAAGGGTCTGACTGAGGGCCTCCAGGAGAGAAGCCCAAGAAAGACGCGCCCCGAGGAGCGTCTTGCCACATGTCAGTACTCGGTCTGACTGAGCGACTCCAGGAGAGAGAACCAAGCAAGACGCACCCCGGGGAGCGTCTTGACACATGTCAACACTGGGGCTGACAGAGGGCCTCCAGGAGAGAGGCCCAATTAAGATGCACCCCGAGGAGCGTCTTGTCACATGTAAACAATGGGTCTGACTGAGGGCCTCCAAGAGAGAAGCCCAAGCAAGACGCGCCCCGAGGAGCGTCTTGCACCATGTCAACACTGGGTCTGACTGAGCACCTCCAGGAGAGAGGCCCAAGCAAGACTCGCCCCGAGGAGCGTCTTGCCACATATCAACAATGGGTCTGACTGAGGGCCTCCATGAGAGAAGCCCAAGCAAGACGCGCCCCGAGGAGCATCTTGCCACATGTCAGCACTCGGTCTGACTGAGCGACTCCAGGAGAGAGGCCCAAGCAAGAAGCACCCCGAGGAGCGTCTTGACACATGTCAACACTGGGGCTGACAGAGGGCCTCCGGGAGAGAGGCCCAAGCAAGATGCGCCCCGAGGAGCGTCATGCCACATGTCAACAATGGGTCTGACTGAGGGCCTCCAAGAGAGAAGCCCAAGCAAGACGCGCCCCGAGGAGCTTCTTGCACCATGTCAACACTGGGTCTGACTGAGCACCTCCAGGAGAGAGGCCCAAGCAAGACTCGCCCCGAGGAGCGTCTTGACTCATGTCAACACTGGGGCTGACAGAGGGCCTCCAGGAGAGAGGCCCAAGCAAGATGCGCCCCGAGGAGCGTCTTGCCACATGTAAACAATGGGTTTGACTGAGGGCCTCCAGGAGAGAAGCCCAAGCAAGACGCGCCCCGAGGAGCGTCTTGCCACATGTCAGCACTCGGTCTGACTGAGCGCCTCAAGGAGAGAGGCCCCAGCAAGACGCGCCCCGAGGAGCGTCTGGCCACATGTCAGCACTCTGTCTGACTGTGCGCCTCCAGGAGAGAGGCCCCAATCAAGACGCGCCCCGAGGAGCATCTTGCCACATGTCAACAATGAGTCTGACTGAGGGCCTCCAGGAGAGAAGCCCAAGCAAGACGCACCCCGTGGAGCGTCTTGCCACATGTCAGCACTCGGTCTGACTGAACGCCTCCAGGAGAGAAGCCCCAGCAAGACGCGCCCCTAGGAGCGTCTTGCCACATGTCAGCACTCGGTCTGACTGAGCTCCTCCAGGAGAGAGGCCCAAGCAAGACGCGCCCCGAGGAGCGTCTTGCCACATATCAACAATGGATCTGACTGAGGGCCTCCATGAGAGAAGCCCAAGCAAGACGCGCCCCGAGAAGCGTCTTGTCACATGTCACCACTGGGTCTGACTGAGCGCCTCCAGGAGAGAAGCCCCAGCAAGACGCGCCCCGAGGAGCGTCTTACCACATGTCAGCACTCGGTCTGACTGAACGCCTCCAGGAGAGAAGCCCAAGCAAGACGCGCCCCGAGGAGCTCCTTGCCACATGTCAGCACTCGGTCTGACTGAACGCCTCCAGGAGAGAAGCCCCAGCAAAGACACACCCCGAGGTGCGTCTTGCCACATGTAAGCACTGGGTCTGACTGAGCGCCTCCAGGAGAGAGGCCCCAGCAAGACGCGCACCGAGGAGCGTCTTGCCTTATGTCAGCACTCGGTCTGACTGAGCGCCTCCAGGAGAGAGGCCCAAGCAAGACGCGCCCCGAGGAGCGACTTGCCACATGTCCACAATGGGTCTGACTGAGGGCCTCCAGGAAAGAAGCCCAAGCAAGACGCGCCCCGAGGAGCGTCTTGCCACATGTCAACAATGGGTCTGACTGAGGGCCTCCAAGAGAGAAGCCCAAGCAAGATGCGCCCCGAAGAGCGTCTTGCAACATGTCAACACTGGGTCTGACTGAGCACCTCCAGGAGAGAGGCCCAAGCAAGACTCGCCCCGAGGAGCGTCTTGACACATGTCAACACTGGGGCTGACAGAGGGCCTCCAGGAGAGAGGCCCAAGCAAGATGCGCCCCGAGGAGCGTCTTGCCACATGTAAACAATGGGTCTGACTGAGGGCCTCCAGGAGAGAAGCCCAAGCAAGACGCGCCCCGAGGAGCGTCTTGCCACATGTCAGCACTCGGTCTGACTGAGCGCCTCCAGGAGAGAGGCCCCAGCAAGACGCGCCCCGAGGAGCGTCTGGCCACATGTCAGCACTCTGTCTGACTGTGCGCCTCCAGGAGAGAGGCCCCAAGCAAGACGCGCCCCGAGGAGCATCTTGCCACATGTCAACAATGAGTCTGACTGAGGGCCTCCAGGAGAGAAGCCCAAGCAAGACGCGCCCCGAGGAGCGTCTTGCCACATGTCAGCACTCGGTCTGACTGAACGCCTCTAGGAGAGAAGCCCCAGCAAGACGCGCCCCGAGGAGCGTCTTGCCACATGTCAGCACTCGGTCTGACTGAGCTCCTCCAGGAGAGAGGCCCAAGCAAGACGCGCCCCGAGGAGCGTCTTGCCACATATCAACAATGGATCTGACTGAGGGCCTCCATGAGAGAAGCCCAAGCAAGACGCGCCCCGAGGAGCGTCTTGTCACATGTCACCACTGGGTCTGACTGAGCGCCTCCAGGAGAGAGGCCCAAGCAAGACGCGCCCCGAGGAGCGTCTTGCCACATGTCACCACTGGGTCTGACTGAGCGCCTCCAGGAGAGAGGCCCAAGCAAGACGCTCCCCGAGGAGCGTCTTGCCACATGTCGACAATGAGTCTGACTGAGGGCCTCCAGGAGAGAAGCCCAAGCAAGACGCGTCCCGAGGAGCGTCTTGCCACATGTCAGCACTCGGTCTGACTGAACGCCTCCAGGAGAGAAGCCCCAGCAAGACGCGCCCCGAGGAGCGTCTTGCCACATGTAAGCACTGGGTCTGACTGAGCGCCTCCAGGAGAGAGGCCCCAGCAAGACGCGCCCCGAGGAGCGTCTTGCCTTATGTCAGCACTCGGTCTGACTGAGCGCCTCCAGGAGAGAGGCCCAAGCAAGACGCGCCCCGAGGAGCGTCTTGCCACATGTCAACAGTGGGTTTGACTGAGGGCCTCCAGGAGAGAAGCCCAAGCAAGATGCGCCCAAAGGAGCGTCTTGCCACATGTAAACAATGGGTCTGACTGAGGGCCTCCAGGAGAGAAGCCCAAGCAAGACGCGCCCCGAGGAGCGTCTTGCCACATGTCAGCACTCGGTCTGACTGAGCGCCTCCAGGAGAGAGGCCCAAGCAAGACGCGCCCCGAGGAGCGTCTTGCCACATATCAGCAATGGGTCTAACTGAGGGCCTCCATGAGAGAAGCCCAAGCAAGACGCGCCCCGAGGAGCGTCTTGCCACATGTCAACAATGGGTCTGACTGAGGGCCTCCAGGAGAGAAGACAAGCAAGACGCGTCCCGAGGAGCGTCTTGCCACATGTCAGCACTCGGTCTGACTGAACGCCTCCAGGAGAGAGGCCCAAGCAAGACGCGCCCCGAGGAGCGTCTTGCCACATGTCAACAATGGGTCTGACTGAGGGCCTCCAGGAGAGAAGCCCAAGCAAGACGCGTCCCGAGGAGCGTCTTGCCACATGTCAGCACTGGGTCTGACTGAGCGCCTCCAGGAGAGAGGCCCAAGCAAGACGCGCCCCGAGGAGCGTCTTGCCACATGTAAGCACTGGGTCTGACTGAGCGCCTCCAGGAGAGAAGCCCCAGCAAGACGCGCCCCGAGGAGCGTCTTACCACATGTCAGCACTCGGTCTGACTGAACGCCTCCAGGAGAGAAGCCCAAGCAAGACGCGCCCCGAGGAGCGTCTTGCCACATGTCAGCACTCGGTCTGACTGAACGCCTCCAGGAGAGAAGCACCAGCAAGACACGCCCCGAGGAGCGTCTTGCCACATGTAAGCACTGGGTCTGACTGAGCGCCTCCAGGAGAGAGGCCCCAGCAAGACGCGCCCCGAGGAGCTTCTTGCCTTATGTCAGCACTCGGTCTGACTGAGCGCCTCCAGGAGAGAGGCCCAAGCAAGACGCGCCCCGCGGAGCGTCTTGCCACATGTCAACAATGGGTCTGACTGAGGGCCTCCAGGAGAGAAGCCCAAGAAAGACGCGCCCCGAGGAGCGTCTTGCCACATGTCAGTACTCGGTCTGACTGAGCGACTCCAGGAGAGAGGCCCAAGCAAGACGCACCCCGGGGAGCGTCTTGACACATGTCAACACTGGGGCTGACAGAGGGCCTCCAGGAGAGAGGCCCAATTAAGATGCGCCCCGAGGAGCGTCTTGCACCATGTCAACACTGGATCTGACTGAGCACCTCCAGGAGAGAGGCCCAAGCAAGACTCGCCCCGAGGAGCGTCTTGCCACATATCAACAATGGGTCTGACTGAGGGCCTCCATGAGAGAAGCCCAAGCAAGACGCGCCCCGAGGAGCATCTTGCCACATGTCAGCACTCGGTCTGACTGAGCGACTCCAGGAGAGAGGCCCAAGCAAGAAGCACCCCGAGGAGCGTCTTGACACATGTCAACACTGGGGCTGACAGAGGGCCTCCAGGAGAGAGGCCCAAGCAAGATGCGCCCCGAGGAGCGTCTTGCCACATGTCAACAATGGGTCTGACTGAGGGCCTCCAAGAGAGAAGCCCAAGCAAGACGCGCCCCGAGGAGCGTCTTGCACCATGTCAACACTGGGTCTGACTGAGCACCTCCAGGAGAGAGGCCCAAGCAAGACTCGCCCCGAGGAGCGTCTTGCCACATATAAACAATGGGTCTGACTGAGGGCCTCCATGAGAGAAGCCCAAGCAAGACGCGCCCCGAGGAGCGTCTTGCCACTTGTCAGCACTCGGTCTGACTGAGCGCCTCCAGGAGAGAGGCCCAAGCAAGACGCGCCCCGAGGAGCGTCTTGCCACATGTCAGCACTCGGTCTGACTGAGCGACTCCAGGAGAGAGGCCCAAGCAAGAAGCACCCCGAGGAGCGTCTTGACACATGTCAACACTGGGGCTGACAGAGGGCCTCCAGGAGAGAGGCCCAAGCAAGATGCGCCCCGAGGAGCGTCTTGCCACATGTCAACAATGGGTCTGACTGAGGGCCTCCAAGAGAGAAGCCCAAGCAAGACGCGCCCCGAGGAGCGTCTTGCACCATGTCAACACTGGGTCTGACTGAGCACCTCCAGGAGAGAGGCCCAAGCAAGACTCGCCCCGAGGAGCGTCTTGCCACATATCAACAATGGGTCTGACTGAGGGCCTCCATGAGAGAAGCCCAAGCAAGACGCGCCCCGAGGAGCATCTTGCCACATGTCAGCACTCGGTCTGACTGAGCGCCTCCAGGAGAGAGGCCCAAGCAAGACGCGCCCCGAGGAGCGTCTTGCCACATATCAACAATGGGTCTGACAGAGGGCCTCCATGAGAGAAGCCCAAGCAAGACGCGCCCCGAGGAGCGTCTTGTCACGTGTCAACACTGGGTCTGACTGAGCATCTCCAGGAGAGAGGCCCAAGCAAGACGCGCCCCGAGGAGCGTCTTGCCACATGTCACCACTGGGTCTGACTGAGCGCCTCCAGGAGAGAGGCCCAAGCAAGACGCGCCCCGAGGAGCGTCTTGCCACATGTCAACAATGAGTCTGACTGAGGGCCTCCAGGAGAGAAGCCCAAGCAAGACGCGTCCCGAGGAGTGTCTTGCCACATGTCAGCACTCGGTCTGACTGAACGCCTCCAGGAGAGAAGCCCCAGCAAGACGCGCCCCGAGGAGCGTCTTGCCACATGTAAGCACTGGGTCTGACTGAGCGCCTCCAGTAGAGAGGCCCCAGCAAGACGCGCCCCGAGGAGCGTCTTGCCTTATGTCAGCACTCGGTCTGACTGAGCGCCTCCAGGAGAGAGGCCCAAGCAAGACGCGTCCCGAGGAGTGTCTTGCCACATGTCAACAATGAGTCTGACTGAGGGCCTCCAGGAGAGAAGCCCAAGCAAGACGCGTCCCGAGGAGTGTCTTGCCACATGTCAACAATGGGTCTGACTGAGGGCCTCCAGGAGAGAAGCCCAAGCAAGACGCGCCCCGAGGAGCGTCTTGCCACATGTCAGCACTCGGTCTGACTGAGCGCCTCCAGGAGAGAGGCCCAAGCAAGACGCACCCCGAGGAGCGTCTTGACACATGTCAACACTGGGGCTGACAGAGGAACTCCAGGAGAGAGGCCCAAGCAAGATGCGCCCCGAGGAGCGTCTTGCCACATGTAAACAATGGGTCTGACTGAGGGCCTCCAGGAGAGAAGCCCAAGCAAGACACGCCCCGAGGAGCGTCTTGCCACATGTCAGCACTCGGTCTGACTGAGCGCCTCCAGGAGAGAGGCCCAAGCAAGACGCGCCCCGAGGAGCGTCTTGCCACATATCAACAATGGGTCTGACTGAGGGCCTCCATGAGAGAAGCCCAAGCAAGACGCGCCCCGAGGAGCGTCTTGCCACATGTAAGCACTGGGTCTGACTGAGCGCCTCCAGGAGAGAGGCCCCAGCAAGACGCGCCCCGAGGAGCGTCTTGCCTTATGTCAGCACTCGGTCTGACTGAGCGCCTCCAGGAGAGAGGCCCAAGCAAGACGCGCCCCGAGGAGCGTCTTGCCACATGTCAACAATGGGTCTGACTGAGGGCCTCCAGGAGAGAAGCCCAAGCAAGACGCGCCCCGAGGAGCGTCTTGCCACATGTCAACAATGGGTCTGACTGAGCGCCTCCAGGAGAGAGGCCCAAGCAAGACGCGCCCCGAGGAGCGTCGTGCCACATGTCACCACTGGGTCTGACTGAGCGCCTCCAGGAGAGAGGCCCAAGCAAGACGCGCCCCGAGGAGCGTCTTGCCACATGTCAACAATGGGTCTGACTGAGGGCCTCCAGGAGAGAAGCCCAAGCAAGACGCGTCCCGAGGAGCGTCTTGCCACATGTCAGCACTCGGTCTGACTGAACGCCTCCAGAAGAGAAGCCCCAGCAAGACGCGCCCCGAGGAGCGTCTTGCCACATGTAAGCACTGGGTCTGACTGAGCGCCTCCAGGAGAGAAGCCCCAGCAAGACGCGCCCCGAGGAGCGTCTTGCCACATGTAAGCACTGGGTCTGACTGAGCGCCTCCAGGAGAGAGGCCCAAGCAAGACGCGCCCCGAGGAGCGTCTTGCCACATGTAAGCACTGGGTCTGACTGAGCGCCTCCAGGAGAGAAGCCCCAGCAAGACACACCCCGAGGAGCGTCTTACCACATGTCAGCACTCGGTCTGACTGAACGCCTCCAGGAGAGAAGCCCAAGCAAGACGCACCCCGAGGAGCGTCTTGCCACATGTCAGCACTCGGTCTGACTGAACGCCTCCAGGAGAGAAGCCCCAGCAAGACACGCCCCGAGGAGCGTCTTGCCACATGTAAGCACTGGGTCTGACTGAGCGCCTCCAGGAGAGAGGCCCCAGCAAGACGCGCCCCGAGGAGCGTCTTGCCTTATGTCAGCACTCGGTCTGACTGAGCGCCTCCAGGAGAGAGGCCCAAGCAAGACGCGCCCCGCGGAGCGTCTTGCCACATGTCAACACTGGGGCTGACAGAGGGCCTCCAGGAGAGAGGCCCAAGCAAGATGCACCCCGAGGAGCGTCTTGCCACATGTAAACAATGGGTCTGACTGAGGGCCTCCAAGAGAGAAGCTCAAGCAAGACGCGCCCCGAGGAGCGTCTTGCACCATGTCAACACTGTGTCTGACTGAGCACCTCCAGGAGAGAGGCCCAAGCAAGACTCGCCCCGAGGAGCGTCTTGCCACAAATCAACAATGGGTCTGACTGAGGGCCTCCATGAGAGAAGCCCAAGCAAGACGCACCCCGAGGAGCGTCTTGACACATGTCAACACTGGGGCTGACAGAGGGCCTCCAGGAGAGAGGCCCAAGCAAGATGCGCCCCGAGGAGCGTCTTGCCACATGTCAACAATGGGTCTGACTGAGGGCCTCCAAGAGAGAAGCCCAAGCAAGACTCGCCCCGAGGAGCGTCTTGCCACATATCAACAATGGGTCTGACTGCGGGCCTCCATGAGAGAAGCCCAAGCAAGACGCGCCCCGAGGAGCGTCTTGCCACATGTCACCACTGGGTCTGACTGAGCGCCTCCAGGAGAGAGGCCCAAGCAAGACGCGCCCCGAGGAGCGTCTTGCCACATGTCAACAATGAGTCTGACTGAGGGCCTCCAGGAGAGAAGCCCAAGCAAGACGCGTCCCGAGGAGTGTCTTGCCACATGTCAGCACTCGGTCTGACTGAACGCCTCCAGGAGAGAAGCCCCAGCAAGACGCGCCCCGAGGAGCGTCTTGCCACATGTAAGCACTGGGTCTGACTGAGCGCCTCCAGGAGAGAGGCCCCAGCAAGACGCGCCCCGAGGAGCGTCTTGCCTTATGTCAGCACTCGGTCTGACTGAGCGCCTCCAGGAGAGAGGCCCAAGCAAGACGCGTCCCGAGGAGTGTCTTGCCACATGTCAACAATGAGTCTGACTGAGGGCCTCCAGGAGAGAAGCCCAAGCAAGACGCGTCCCGAGGAGTGTCTTGCCACATGTCAACAATGGGTCTGACGGAGGGCCTCCAGGAGAGAAGCCCAAGCAAGACGCGCCCCGAGGAGCGTCTTCACACATGTCAACACTGGGGCTGACAGAGGAACTCCAGGAGAGAGGCCCAAGCAAGATGCGCCCCGAGGAGCGTCTTGCCACATGTAAACAATGGGTCTGACTGAGGGCCTCCAGGAGAGAAGCACAAGCAAGACGCGCCCCGAGGAGCGTCTTGCCACATGTTAGCACTCGGTCTGACTGAGCGCCTCCAGGAGAGAGGCCCAAGCAAGACGCGCCCCGAGGAGCGTCTTGCCACATATCAACAATGGGTCTGACAGAGGGCCTCCATGAGAGAAGCCCAAGCAAGACGCGCCCCGAGGAGCGTCTTGTCATGTGTCAACACTGGGTCTGACAGAGAGTCTCCAGGAGAGAGGCCAAAGCAAGACGCGCCCCGAGGAGCATCTTGCCACATGTAAGCACTGGGTCTGACTGAGCGCCTCCAGGAGAAAGGCCCAAGCAAGACGCGCCACGAGGAGCGTCTTGCCACATGTCAACAATGGGTCTGACTGAGGGCCTCCAGGAGAGAAGCCTCAAGCAAGACGTGCCCCGAGGAGCGTCTTGCCACATGTCAACAATGGGTCTGACTGAGCGCCTCCAGGAGAGAGGCCCAAGCAAGACGCGCCCCGAGGAGCGTCTTGCCACATGTCACCACTGGGTCTGACTGAGCGCCTCCAGGAGAGAAGCCCCAGCAAGACGCGCCCCGAGGAGCGTCTTGCCACATGTAAGCACTGGGTCTGACTGAGCGCCTCCAGGAGAGAAGCCCCAGCAAGACGCGCCCCGAGGAGCGTCTTTCCACATGTAAGCACTGGGTCTGACTGAGCGCCTCCAGGAGAGAGGCCCAAGCAAGACGCGCCCCGAGGAGCGTCTTGCCACATTTAAGCACTGGGTCTGACTGAGCGCCTCCAGGAGAGAAGCCCCAGCAAGACGCGCCCCGAGGAGCGTCTTACCACATGTCAGCACTCGGTCTGACTGAACGCCTCCAGGAGAGAAGCTCAAGCAAGACGCGCCCCGAGGAGCGTCTTGCCACATGTCAGCACTCGGTCTGACTGAACGCCTCCAGGAGAGAAGCCCCAGCAAGACAAGCCCCGAGGAGCGTCTTGCCACATGTAAGCACTGGGTCTGACTGAGCGCCTCCAGGAGAGAGGCCCCAGCAAGACGCGCCCCGAGGAGCGTCTTGCCTTATGTCAGCACTCGGTCTGACTGAGCGCCTCCAGGAGAGAGGCCCAAGCAAGACGCGCCCCGCGGAGCGTCTTGCCACATGTCAACAATGGGTCTGACTGAGGGCCTCCAGGAGAGAAGCCCAAGCAAGACGCGCCCCGAGGAGCGTCTTGCCACATGTCAGCACTCGGTCTGACTGAGCCACTCCAGGAGAGAGGCCCAAGCAAGACGCACCCCGGGGAGCGTCTTGACACATGTCAACACTGGGGCTGACAGAGGGCCGCCAGGAGAGAGGCCCAAGCAAGATGCGCCCCGAGGAGCGTCTTGCCACATGTAAACAATGGGTCTGACTGAGGGCCTCCAAGAGAGAAGCCCAAGCAAGACGCGCCCCGAGGAGCGTCTTGCACCATGTCAACACTGGGTCTGACTGAGGGCCTCCATGAGAGAAGCCCAAGCAAGACGCGCCCCGAGGAGCATCTTGCCACATGTCAGCACTCGGTCTGACTGAGCGACTCCAGGAGAGTGGCCCAAGCAAGACGCACCCCGAGGAGCGTCTTGACACATGTCAACACTGGGGCTGACAGAGGGCCTCCAGGAGAGAGGCCCAAGCAAGATGCATCCCGAGGAGCGTCTTGCCACATGTCAACAATGGGTCTGACTGAGGGCCTCCAAGAGAGAAGCCCAAGCAAGACGCGCCCCGAGGAGCGTCTTGCACCATGTCAACACTGGGTCTGACTGAGCACCTCCAGGAGAGAGGCCCAAGCAAGACTCGCCCCAAGGAACGTCTTGCCACATATCAACAATGGGTCTGACTGAGGGCCTCCATGAGAGAAGCCCAAGCAAGACGCGCCCCGAGGAGCGTCTTGCCACATGTCAGCACTCGGTCTGACTGAGCGCCTCCAAGAGAGAGGCCCAAGCAAGACGCGCCCCGAGGAGCGTCTTGCCACATATCAACAATGGGTCTGACTGAGGGCCTCCATGAGAGAAGCCCAAGCAAGACGCGCCCCGAGGAGCGTCTTGTCACGTGTCAACACTGGGTTTGACTGAGCGTCTCCAGGAGAGAGGCCCATGCAAGACGCGCCCCGAGGAGCGTCTTGCCACATGTCACCACTGGGTCTGACTGAGCGCCTCCAGGAGAGAGGCCCAAGCAAGACGCGCCCCGAGGAGCGTCTTGCCACATGTCAACAATGAGTCTGACTGAGGGCCTCCAGGAGAGAAGCCCAAGCAAGACGCGTCCCGAGGAGTGTCTTGCCACATGTCAGCACTCGGTCTGACTGAACGCCTCCAGGAGAGAAGCCCCAGCAAGACGCGCCCCGAGGAGCGTCTTGCCACATGTAAGCACTGGGTCTGACTGAGCGCCTCCAGGAGAGAGGCCCCAGCAAGACGCGCCCCGAGGAGCGTCTTGACACATGTCAACACTGGGGCTGACATAGGGCCTCCAGGAGAGAGGCCCAAGCAAGATGCGCCCCGAGGAGCGTCTTGCCACATGTAAACAATGGGTCTGACTGAGGGCCTCCAGGAGAGAAGCACAAGCAAGACGCGCCCCGAGGAGCGTCTTGCCACATGTCAACAATGGGTCTGACTGAGGGCCTCCAGGAGAGAAGCCCAAGCAAGACGCGCCCCGAGGAGCGTCTTGCCACATGTCAGCACTCGGTCTGACTGAGCGCCTCCAGGAGAGAGGCCCAAGCAAGACGCACCCCGAGGAGCGTCTTGACACATGTCAACACTGGGGCTGACAGAGGGCCTCCAGGAGAGAGGCCCAAGCAAGATGCGCCCCAAGGAGCGTCTTGCCACATGTAAACAATGGGTCTGACTGAGGGCCTCCAGGAGAGAGGCTCAAGCAAGACGCGCCCCGAAGAGCGTCTTGCCACATGTCACCACTGGGTCTGACTGAGCGCCTCCAGGAGAGAGGCCCAAGCAAGACGCGCCTCGGGGAGCGTCTTGCCACATGTAAGCACTGGGTCTGACTGAGCGCCTCCAGGAGAGAGGCCCAAGCAAGACGCGCCCCGAGGAGCGTCTTGCCACATGTAAACAATGGGTCTGACTGAGGGCCTCCAGGAGAGAAGCCCAAGCAAGATGCGCCCAAAGGAGCGTCTTGCCACATGTAAACAATGGGTCTGACTCAGGGCCTCCAGGAGAGAAGCCCAAGCAAGACGCGCCCCGAGCAGCGTCTTGCCACATGTCAGCACTCGGTCTGACTGAGCGCCTCCAGGAGAGAGGCCCAAGCAAGACGCGCCCCGAGGAGCGTCTTGCCACATATCAACAATGGGTCTGACTGAGGGCCTCCATGAGAGAAGCCCAAGCAAGACGCGCCCCGAGGAGCGTCTTGCCACATGTCACCACTGGGTCTGACTGAGCGCCTCCAGGAGAGGGGCCCAAGCAAGACACGCCCCGAGGAAAGTCTTGCCACGTGTCAACACTGGGTCTGACTGAGCTTCTCCAGGAGAGAGGCCCAAGCAAGACGCGCCCCGCGGAGCGTCTTGCCACATGTCAACAATGGGTCTTACTGAGGGCCTCCAGGAGAAAAGCCCAAGCAAGACGCGCCCCGAGGAGCGTCTTGCCACATGTCAGCACTCGGTCTGACTGAGCGACTCCAGGAGAGAGGCCCAAGCAAGACGCACCCCGGGGAGCGTCTTGACACATGTCAACACTGGGGCTGACAGAGGGCCTCCAGGAGAGAGGCCCAAGCAAGATGCGCCCCGAGGAGCGTCTTGCCACATGTAAACAATGGGTCTGACTGAGGGCCTCCAAGAGAGAAGCCCAAGCAAGACGCGCCCCGAGGAGCGTCTTGCACCATGTCAACACTGGGTCTGACTGAGCACCTCCAGGAGAGAGGCCCAAGCAAGACTCGCCCCGAGGAGCGTCTTGCCACATATCAACAATGGGTCTGACTGAGGGCCTCCATGAGAGAAGCCCAAGCAAGACGCGCCCCGAGGAGCATCTTGCCACATGTCAACAATGGGTCTGACTGAGGGCCTCCAGGAGAGAAGCACAAGCAAGACGCGCCCCGAGGAGCGTCTTGCCACATGTCAACAATGGGTCTGACTGAGGGCCTCCAGGAGAGAAGCCCAAGCAAGACGCGCCCCGAGGAGCGTCTTGCCACATGTCAGCACTCGGTCTGACTGAGCGCCTCCAGGAGAGAGGCCCAAGCAAGACGCACCCCGAGGAGCGTCTTGACACATGTCAACACTGGGGCTGACAGAGGGCCTCCAGGAGAGAGGCCCAAGCAAGATGCGCCCCAAGGAGCGTCTTGCCACATGTAAACAATGGGTCTGACTGAGGGCCTCCAGGAGAGAGGCTCAAGCAAGACGCGCCCCGAAGAGCGTCTTGCCACATGTCACCACTGGGTCTGACTGAGCGCCTCCAGGAGAGAGGCCCAAGCAAGACGCGCCTCGAGGAGCGTCTTGCCACATGTAAGCACTGGGTCTGACTGAGCGCCTCCAGGAGAGAGGCCCAAGCAAGACGCGCCCCGAGGAGCGTCTTGCCACATGTAAACAATGGGTCTGACTGAGGGCCTCCAGGAGAGAAGCCCAAGCAAGATGCGCCCAAAGGAGCGTCTTGTCACATGTAAACAATGGGTCTGACTCAGGGCCTCCAGGAGAGAAGCCCAAGCAAGACGCGCCCCGAGCAGCGTCTTGCCACATGTCAGCACTCGGTCTGACTGAGCGCCTCCAGGAGAGAGGCCCAAGCAAGACGCGCCCCGAGGAGCGTCTTGCCACATATCAACAATGGGTCTGACTGAGGGCCTCCATGAGAGAAGCCCAAGCAAGACGCGCCCCGAGGAGCGTCTTGCCACATGTCACCACTGGGTCTGACTGAGCGCCTCCAGGAGAGGGGCCCAAGCAAGACACGCCCCGAGGAAAGTCTTGCCACGTGTCAACACTGGGTCTGACTGAGCTTCTCCAGGAGAGAGGCCCAAGCAAGACGCGCCCCGCGGAGCGTCTTGCCACATGTCAACAATGGGTCTTACTGAGGGCCTCCAGGAGAAAAGCCCAAGCAAGACGCGCCCCGAGGAGCGTCTTGCCACATGTCAGCACTCGGTCTGACTGAGCGACTCCAGGAGAGAGGCCCAAGCAAGACGCACCCCGGGGAGCGTCTTGACACATGTCAACACTGGGGCTGACAGAGGGCCTCCAGGAGAGAGGCCCAAGCAAGATGCGCCCCGAGGAGCGTCTTGCCACATGTAAACAATGGGTCTGACTGAGGGCCTCCAAGAGAGAAGCCCAAGCAAGACGCGCCCCGAGGAGCGTCTTGCACCATGTCAACACTGGGTCTGACTGAGCACCTCCAGGAGAGAGGCCCAAGCAAGACTCGCCCCGAGGAGCGTCTTGCCACATATCAACAATGGGTCTGACTGAGGGCCTCCATGAGAGAAGCCCAAGCAAGACGCGCCCCGAGGAGCATCTTGCCACATGTCAACAATGGGTCTGACTGAGGGCCTCCAGGAGAGAAGCCCAAGCAAGACGCGCCCTGAGGAGCGTCTTGCTGCATGTCAGCACTTGGTCTGACTGAGCGCCTCCAGGAGAGAGGCCCAAGCAAGACGCGCCCCGAGGAGCGTCTTGCCACATGTCAACAATGGGTCTGAACTTAGGGCCTCCAGGAGAGAAGCCCAAGCAAGACGCGCCCCGAGGAGCGTCTTGCCACATGTCAGCACTCTGTCTGTCTGTGCGCCTCCAGGAGAGAGGCCCAAGCAAGACGCGCCCCGAGGAGCGTCTTGCCACATGTCAGCACTCGGTCTGACTGAACGCCTCCAGGAGAGAAGCCCCAGCAAGACGCGCCCCGAGGAGCGTCTTGTCACATGTCAACACTGGGTCTGACCGAGCGCCTCCAGGAGAGAAGCCCCAGCAAGACGCGCCCCGAGGAGCGTCTGGCCACATGTCAGCACTCTGTCTGACTGTGCGCCTCCAGGAGAGAGGCCCCAAGCAAGACGCGCCCCGAGGAGCGTCTTGCCACGTGTCAACACTGGGTCTGACTGAGCGTCTCCAGGAGAGAGGCCCAAGCAAGACGCGCCCCGAGGAGCGTCTTGCCACATGTCACCACTGGGTCTGACTGAGCGCCTCCAGGAGAGAGGCCCAAGCAAGACGCGCCCCGAGGAGCGCCTTGCCACATGTAAGCACTGGGTCTGACTGAGCGCCTCCAGGAGAGAAACCCCAGCAAGACGCGCCCCGAGGAGCGTCTTACCACATGTCAGCACTCGGTCTGACTGAACGCCTCCAGGAGAGAAGCCCAAGCAAGACGCGCCCCGAGGAGCTCCTTGCCACATGTCAGCACTCGGTCTGACTGAACGCCTCCAGGAGAGAAGCCCCAGCAAGACACACCCCGAGGAGCGTCTTGCCACATGTAAGCACTGGGTCTGACTGAGCGCCTCCAGGAGAGAGGCCCCAGCAAGACGCGCCCCGAGGAGCGTCTTGCCTTATGTCAGCACTCGGTCTGACTGAGCGCCTCCAGGAGAGAGGCCCAAGCAAGACGCGCCCCGAGGAGCGTCTTTCCACATGTCAACAATGGGTCTGACTGAGGGCCTCCAGGAGAGAAGCCCAAGCAAGACGCGCCCCGAGGAGCGTCTTGCCACATGTCAACAATGGGTCTGATTGAGGGCCTCCAAGAGAGAAGCCCAAGCAAGACGCGCCCCGAGGAGCTTCTTGCACCATGTCAACACTGGGTCTGACTGAGCACCTCCAGGAGAGAGTCCCAAGCAAGACTCGCCCCGAGGAGCGTCTTGACTCATGTCAACACTGGGGCTGACAGAGGGCCTCCAGGAGAGAGGCCCAAGCAAGATGCGCCCCGAGGAGCGTCTTGCCACATGTAAACAATGGGTTTGACTGAGGGCCTCCAGGAGAGAAGCCCAAGCAAGACGCGCCCCGAGGAGCGTCTTGCCACATGTCAGCACTCGGTCTGACTGAGCGCCTCCAGGAGAGAGGCCCCAGCAAGACGTGCCCCGAGGAGCGTCTGGCCACATGTCAGCACTCTGTCTGACTGTGCGCCTCCAGGAGAGAGGCCCCAATTAAGACGCGCCCCGAGGAGCATCTTGCCACATGTCAACAATGAGTCTGACTGAGGGCCTCCAGGAGAGAAGCCCATGCAAGACGCGCCCCGAGGAGCGTCTTGCCACATGTCAGCACTCGGTCTGACTGAACGCCTCCAGGAGAGAAGCCCCAGCAAGACGCGCCCCGAGGAGCGTCTTGCCACATGTCAGCACTCGGTCTGACTGAGCTCCTCCAGGAGAGAGGCCCAAGCAAGACGCGCCCCGAGGAGCGTCTTGCCACATATCAACAATGGATCTGACTGAGGGCCTCCATGAGAGAAGCCCAAGCAAGACGCGCCCCGAGGAGCGTCTTGTCACATGTCACCACTGGGTCTGACTGAGCGCCTCCAGGAGAGAAGCCCCAGCAAGACGCGCCCCAAGGAGCGTCTTACCACATGTCAGCACTCGGTCTGACTGAACGCCTCCAGGAGAGAAGCCCAAGCAAGACGCGCCCCGAGGAGCTCCTTGCCACATGTCAGCACTCGGTCTGACTGAACGCCTCCAGGAGAGAAGCCCCAGCAAGACACACCCCGAGGTGCGTCTTGCCACATGTAAGCACTGGGTCTGACTGAGCGCCTCCAGGAGAGAGGCCCCAGCAAGACGCGCACCGAGGAGCGTCTTGCCTTATGTCAGCACTCGGTCTGACTGAGCGCCTCCAGGAGAGAGGCCCAAGCAAGACGCGCCCCGAGGAGCGTCTTGCCACATGTCAACAATGGGTCTGACTGAGGGCCTCCAGGAGAGAAGCCCAAGCAAGACGCGCCCCGAGGAGCGTCGTGCCACATGTCAACAATGGGTCTGACTGAGGGCCTCCAAGAGAGAAGCCCAAGCAAGATGCGCCCCGAAGAGCGTCTTGCAACATGTCAACACTGGGTCTGACTGAGCACCTCCAGGAGAGAGGCCCAAGCAAGACTCGCCCCGAGGAGCGTCTTGACACATGTCAACACTGGGGCTGACAGAGGGCCTCCAGGAGAGAGGCCCAAGCAAGATGCGCCCCGAGGAGCATCTTGCCACATGTCAACAATGAGTCTGACTGAGGGCCTCCAGGAGAGAAGCCCAAGCAAGACGCGCCCCGAGGAGCGTCTTGCCACATGTCAGCACTCGGTCTGACTGAACGCCTCCAGGAGAGAAGCCCCAGCAAGACGCGCCCCGAGGAGCGTCTTGCCAAATGTCAGCACTCGGTCTGACTGAGCTCCTCCAGGAGAGAGGCCCAAGCAAGACGCGCCCCGAGGAGCGTCTTGCCACATATCAACAATGGATCTGACTGAGGGCCTCCATGAGAGAAGCCCAAGCAAGACGCGCCGCGAGGAGCGTCTTGTCACATGTCACCACTGGGTCTGACTGAGCGCCTCCAGGAGAGAAGCCCCAGCAAGACGCGCCCCGAGGAGCGTCTTACCACATGTCAGCACTCGGTCTTACTGAACGCCTCCAGGAGAGAAGCCCAAGCAAGACGCGCCCCGAGGAGCTCCTTGCCACATGTCAGCACTCGGTCTGACTGAACGCCTCCAGGAGAGAAGCCCCAGCAAGACACACCCCGAGGTGCGTCTTGCCACATGTAAGCACTGGGTCTGACTGAGCACCTCCAGGAGAGAGGCCCCAGCAAGACGCGCACCGAGGAGCGTCTTGCCTTATTTCAGCACTCGGTCTGACTGAGCGCCTCCAGGAGAGAGGCCCAAGCAAGACGCGCCCCGAGGAGCGTCTTGCCACATGTCAACAATGGGTCTGACTGAGGGCCTCCAGGAGAGAAGCCCAAGCAAGACGCGCCCCGAGGAGCGTCTTGCCACATGTCAACAATGGGTCTGACTGAGGGCCTCCAAGAGAGAAGCCCAAGCAAGATGTGCCCCGAAGAGCGTCTTGCAACATGTCAACACTGGGTCTGACTGAGCACCTCCAGGAGAGAGGCCAAAGCAAGACTCGCCCCGAGGAGCGTCTTGACACATGTCAACACTGGGGCTGACAGAGGGCCTCCAGGAGAGAAGCCCAAGCAAGACGCGCCCCGAGGAGCGTCTTGCCACATGTCAGCACTCGGTCTGACTGAGCGCCTCCAGGAGAGAGGCCCCAGCAAGACGCGCCCCGAGGAGCGTCTGGCCACATGTCAGCACTCTGTCTGACTGTGCGCCTCCAGGAGAGAGGCCCCAAGCAAGACGCGCCCCGAGGAGCATCTTGCCACATGTCAACAATGAGTCTGACTGAGGGCCTCCAGGAGAGAAGCCCAAGCAAGACGCGCCCTGAGGAGCGTCTTGCCACATGTCAGCACTCAGTCTGACTGAGCTCCTCCAGGAGAGAGGCCCAAGCAAGACGCGCCCCGAGGAGCGTCTTGCCACATATCAACAATGGATCTGACTGAGGGCCTCCATGAGAGAAGCCCAAGCAAGACGCGCCCCGAGGAGCGTCTTGTCACATGTCACCACTGGGTCTGACTGAGCGCCTCCAGGAGAGAGGCCCAAGCAAGACGCGCCCCGAGGAGCGTCTTGCCACATGTCACCACTGGGTCTGACTGAGCGCCTCCAGGAGAGAGGCCAGAGCAAGACGCGCCCCGAGGAGCGTCTTGCCACATGTCAACAATGAGTCTGACTGAGGGCCTCCAGGAGAGAAGCCCAAGCAAGACGCGTCCCGAGGAGCGTCTTGCCACATGTCAGCACTCGGTCTGACTGAACGCCTCCAGGAGAGAAGCCCCAGCAAGACGCGCCCCGAGGAGCGTCTTGCCACATGTAAGCACTGGGTCTGACTGAGCGCCTCCAGGAGAGAGGCCCCAGCAAGACGCGCCCCGAGGAGCGTCTTGCCTTATGTCAGCACTCGGTCTGACTGAGCGCCTCTAGGAGAGAGGCCCAAGCAAGACGCGCCCCGAGGAGCGTCTTGCCACATGTCAACAATGGGTCTGACTGAGGGCCTCCAGGAGAGAAGCCCAAGCAAGATGCGCCCAAAGGAGCGTCTCGCCACATGTAAACAATGGGTCTGACTGAGGGCCTCCAGGAGAGAAGCCCAAGCAAGACGCGCCCCGAGGAGCGTCTTGCTACGTGTCAGCACTCGGTCTGACTGAGCGCCTCCAGGAGAGAGGCCCAAGCAAGACGCGCCCCGAGGAGCGTCTTGCCACATATCAGCAATGGGTCTGACTGAGGGCCTCCATGAGAGAAGCCCAAGCAAGACGCGCCCCGAGGAGCGTCTTGTCACATGTCACCACTGGGTCTGACTGAGCGCCTCCAGGAGAGAAGCCCCAGCAAGACGCGCCCCGAGGAGCGTCTTACCACATGTCAGCACTCGGTCTGACTGAACGCCTCCAGGAGAGAAGCCCAAGCAAGACGCGCCCCGAGGAGCTCCTTGCCACATGTCAGCACTCGGTCTGACTGAATGCCTCCAGGAGAGAAGCCCCAGCAAGACACACCCCAAGGTGCGTCTTGCCACATGTAAGCACTGGGTCTGACTGAGCGCCTCCAGGAGAGAGGCCCCAGCAAGACGCGCACCGAGGAGCGTCTTGCCTTATGTCAGCACTCGGTCTGACTGAGCGCCTCCAGGAGAGAGGCCCAAGCAAGACGCGCCCCGAGGAGCGTCTTGCCACATGTCACCACTGGGTCTGACTGAGCGCCTCCAGGAGAGAGGCCCAAGTAAGACGCGCCCCGAGGAGCGTCTTGCCACGTGTCAACACTGGGTCTGACTGAGCGTCTCCAGGAGAGAGGCCCAAGCAAGACGCGCCCCGAGGAGCGTCTTGCCAAATGTCAGCACTGGGTCTGACTGAGCGCCTCCAGGAGAGAGGCCCAAGCAAGACGCGCCCCGAGGAGCGTCTTGCCACATGTAAGCACTGGGTCTGACTGAGCGCCTCCAGGAGAGAAGCCCCAGCAAGACGCGCCCCGAGGAGCGTCTTACCACATGTCAGCACTCGGTCTGACTGAACGCCTCCAGGAGAGAAGCCCAAGCAAGACGCGCCCCGAGGAGCGTCTTGCCACATGTCAGCACTCGGTCTGACTGAACGCCTCCAGGAGAGAAGCACCAGCAAGACACGCCCCGAGGAGCGTCTTGCCACATGTAAGCACTGGGTCTGACTGAGCGCCTCCAGGAGAGAGGCCCCAGGAAGACGCGCCCCGAGGAGCGTCTTGCCTTATGTCAGCACTCGGTCTGACTGAGCGCCTCCAGGAGAGAGGCCCAAGCAAGACGCGCCCCGCGGAGCGTCTTGCCACATGTCAACAATGGGGCTGACTGAGGGCCTCCAGGAGAGAAGCCCAAGCAAGACGCGCCCCGAGGAGCGTCTTGCCACATGTCAGTACTCGGTCTGACTGAACGCCTCTAGGAGAGAAGCCCCAGCAAGACGTGCCCCGAGGAGCGTCTTGCCACATATCAACAATGGATCTGACTGAGGGCCTCCATGAGAGAAGCCCAAGCAAGACGCGCCCCGAGGAGCGTCTTGTCACATGACACCACTGGGTCTGACTGAGCGCCTCCAGGAGAGAGGCCCAAGCAAGACGCGCCCCGAGGAGCGTCTTGCCACATGTCACCACTGGGTCTGACTGAGCGCCTCCAGGAGAGAGGCCCAAGCAAGACGCGCCCCGAGGATCGTCTTGCCACATGTCAACAATGAGTCTGACTGAGGGCCTCCAGGAGAGAAGCCCAAGCAAGACGCGTCCCGAGGAGCGTCTTGCCACATGTAAGCACTAGGTCTGACTGAGCGCCTCCAGGAGAGAGGCCCCAGCAAGACGCGCCCCGAGGAGTGTCTTGCCTTATGTCAGCACTCGGTCTGACTGAGCGCCTCCAGGAGAGAGGCCGAAGCAAGACGCGCCCCGAGGAGCGTCTTGCCACATGTCAACAATGGGTCTGACTGAGGGCCTCCAGGAGAGAAGCCTAAGCAAGATGCGCCCAAAGGAGCGTCTTCCCACATGTAAACAATGGGTCTGACTGAGGGCCTCCAGGAGAGAAGCCCAAGCAAGACGCGCCCCGAGGAGCGTCTTGCAACATGTCAGCACTCGGTCTGACTGAGCGCCTCCAGGAGAGAGGCCCAAGCAAGACGCGCCCCGAGGAGCGTCTTGCCACATATCAGCAATGGGTCTGACTGAGGGCCTCCATGAGAGAAGCCCAAGCAAGACGCGCCCCGAGGAGCGTCTTGCCACATGTCACCACTGGGTCTGACTGAGCACCTCCAGGAGAGAGGCCCAAGCAAGACGCGCCCCGAGGAGCGTCTTGCCACGTGTCAACACTGGGTCTGACTGAGCGTCTCCAGGAGAGAGGCCCAAGCAAGACGCGCCCCGAGGAGCGTCTTGCCACATGTCAGCACTGGGTCTGACTGAGCGCCTCCAGGAGAGAGGCCCAAGCAAGACGCGCCCCGAGGAGCGTCTTGCCACATGTAAGCACTGGGTCTGACTGAGCGCCTCCAGGAGAGAAGCCCCAGCAAGACGCGCCCCGAGGAGCGTCTTACCACATGTCAGCACTCGGTCTGACTGAACGCCTCCAGGAGAGAAGCCCCAGCAAGACACGCCCCGAGGAGCGTCTTGCCACATGTAAGCACTGGGTCTGACTGAGCACCTCCAGGAGAGAGGCCCCAGCAAGACGCGCCCCGAGGAGCGTCTTGCCTTATGTCAGCACTCGGTCTGACTGAGGGCCTCCAGGAGAGAAGCCCAAGCAAGACGCGCCCCGAGGAGCGTCTTGCCACATGTCAGCACTCGGTCTGACTGAGCGACTCCAGGAGAGAGGCCCAAGCAAGACGCACCCCGGGGAGCGTCTTGACACATGTCAACACTGGGGCTGACAGAGGGCCTCCAGGAGAGAGGCCCAAGCAAGATGCGCCCCGAGGAGCGTCTTGCCACATGTCAGTACTCGGTCTGACTGAACGCCTCTAGGAGAGAAGCCCCAGCAAGACGCGCCCCGAGGAGCGTCTTGCCACATGTCAGCACTCAGTCTGACTGAGCTCCTCCAGGAGAGAGGCCCAAGCAAGACGCGCCCCGAGGAGCGTCTTGCCACATATCAACAATGGATCTGACTGAGGGCCTCCATGAGAGAAGCCCAAGCAAGACGCGCCCCGAGGAGCGTCTTGTCACATGTCACCACTGGGTCTGACTGAGCGCCTCCAGGAGAGAGGCCCAAGCAAGACGCGCCCCGAGGAGCGTCTTGCCACATGTCACCACTGGGTCTGACTGAGCGCCTCCAGGAGAGAGGCCCAAGCAAGACGCGCCCCGAGGATCGTCTTGCCACATGTCAACAATGAGTCTGACTGAGGGCCTCCAGGAGAGAAGCCCAAGCAAGACGCGTCCCGAGGAGCGTCTTGCCACATGTCAGCACTCGGTCTGACTGAACGCCTCCAGAAGAGAAGCCCCAGCAAGACGCGCCCCGAGGAGCGTCTTGCCACATGTAAGCACTGGGTCTGACTGAGCGCCTCCAGGAGAGAGGCCCCAGCAAGACGCGCCCCGAGGAGCGTCTTGCCTTATGTCAGCACTCGGTCTGACTGAGCGCCTCCAGGAGAGAGGCCGAAGCAAGACGCGCCCCGAGGAGCGTCTTGCCACATGTCAACAATGGGTCTGACTGAGGGCCTCCAGGAGAGAAGCCCAAGCAAGATGCGCCCAAAGGAGCGTCTTGCCACATGTAAACAATGGGTCTGACTGAGGGCCTCCAGGAGAGAAGCCCAAGCAAGACGCGCCCCGAGGAGCGTCTTGCCACATGTCAGCACTCGGTCTGACTGAGCGCCTCCAGGAGAGAGGCCCAAGCAAGACGCGCCCCGAGGAGCGTCTTGCCACATATCAGCAATGGGTCTGACTGAGGGCCTCCATGAGAGAAGCCCAAGCAAGACGCGCCCCGAGGAGCGTCTTGCCACATGTCACCACTGGGTCTGACTGAGCGCCTCCAGGAGAGAGGCCCAAGCAGGACGCGCCCCGAGGAGCGTCTTGCCACGTGTCAACACTGGGTCTGACTGAGCGTCTCCAGGAGAGAGGCCCAAGCAAGACGCGCCCCGAGGAGCGTCTTGCCACATGTCAGCACTGGGTCTGACTGAGCGCCTCCAGGAGAGAGGCCTAAGCAAGACGCGCCCCGAGGAGCGTCTTGCCACATGTAAGCACTGGGTCTGACTGAGCGCCTCCAGGAGAGAAGCCCCAGCAAGACGCGCCCCGAGGAGCGTCTTACCACATGTCAGCACTCGGTCTGACTGAATGCCTCCAGGAGAGAAGCCCCAGCAAGACACGCCCCGAGGAGCGTCTTGCCACATGTAAGCACTGGGTCTGACTGAGCGCCTCCAGGAGAGAGGCCCCAGCAAGACGCGCCCCGAGGAGCGTCTTGCCTTATGTCAGCACTCGGTCTGACTGAGCGCCTCCAGGAGAGAGGCCCAAGCAAGACGCGCCCCGCGGAGCGTCTTGCCACATGTCAACAATGGGTCTGACTGAGGGCCTCCAGGAGAGAAGCCCAAGCAAGACGCGCCCCGAGGAGCGTCTTGCCACATGTCAGCACTCGGTCTGACTGAGCGACTCCAGGAGAGAGGCCCAAGCAAGACGCACCCCGGGGAGCGTCTTGACACATGTCAACACTGGGGCTGACAGAGGGCCTCCAGGAGAGAGGCCCAAGCAAGATGCGCCCCGAGGAGCGTCTTGCCACATGTAAACAATGGGTCTGACTGAGGGCCTCCAAGAGAGAAGCCCAAGCAAGACGCGCCCCGAGGAGTGTCTTGCACCATGTCAACACTGGGTCTGACTGAGCACCTCCAGGAGAGAGGCCCAAGCAAGACTCGCCCCGAGGAGCGTCTTGCCACATATCAACAATGGGTCTGACTGAGGGCCTCCATGAGAGAAGCCCAAGCAAGACGCGCCCCGAGGAGCATCTTGCCACATGTCAACAATGGGTCTGACTGAGGGCCTCCAGGAGAGAAGCCCAAGCAAGACGCGCCCTGAGGAGCATCTTGCTGCATGTCAGCACTTGGTCTGACTGAGCGCCTCCAGGAGAGAGGCCCAAGCAAGACGCGCGCCGAGGAGCGTCTTGCCACATGTCAACAATGGGTCTGAACTTAGGGCCTCCAGTAGAGAAGCCCAAGCAAGACGCGCCCCGAGGAGCGTCTTGCCACATGTCAGCACTCTGTCTGTCTGTGCGCCTCCAGGAGAGAGGCCCAAGCAAGACGCGCCCCGAGGAGCGTCTTGCCACATGTCAACAATGAGTCTGACTGAGGGCCTCCAGGAGAGAAGCCCCAGCAAGACGCGCCCCGAGGAGCGTCTGGCCACATGTCAGCACTCTGTCTGACTGTGCGCCTCCAGGAGAGAGGCCCCAAGCAAGACGTGCCCCGAGGAGCGTCTTGTCACATGTCAACACTGGGTCTGACTGAGCGCCTCCAGGAGAGAAGCCCCAGCAAGACGCGCCCCGAGGAGCGTCTGGCCACATGTCAGCACTCTGTCTGACTGTGCGCCTCCAGGAGAGAGGCCCCAAGCAAGACGCGCCCCGAGGAGCTTCTTGCACCATGTCAACACTGGGTCTGACTGAGCACCTCCAGGAGAGAGGCCCAAGCAAGACTCGCCCCGAGGAGCGTCTTGACTCATGTCAACACTGGGGCTGACAGAGGGCCTCCAGGAGAGAGGCCCAAGCAAGATGCGCCCCGAGGAGCGTCTTGCCACATGTAAACAATGGGTTTGACTGAGGGCCTCCAGGAGAGAAGCCCAAGCAAGACGCGCCCCGAGGAGCGTCTTGCCACGTGTCAGCACTCGGTCTGACTGAGCGCCTCCAGGAGAGAGGCCCCAGCAAGATGCGCCCCGAGGAGCGTCTGGCCACATGTCAGCACTCTGTCTGACTGTGCGCCTCCAGGAGAGAGGCCCCAATCAAGACGGGCCCCGAGGAGCATCTTGCCACATGTCAACAATGAGTCTGACTGAGGGCCTCCAGGAGAGAAGCCCAAGCAAGACGCGCCCCGAGGAGCGTCTTGCCACATGTCAGCACTCGGTCTGACTGAACGCCTCCAGGAGAGAAGCCCCAGCAAGACGCGCCCCGAGGAGCGTCTTGCCACATGTCAGCACTCGGTCTGACTGAGCTCCTCCAGGAGAGAGGCCCAAGCAAGACGCGCCCCGAGGAGCGTCTTGCCACATATCAACAATGGATCTGACTGAGGGCCTCCATGAGAAAAGCCCAAGCAAGACGCGCCCCGAGGAGCGTCTTGTCACATGTCACCACTGGGTCTGACTGAGCGCCTCCAGGAGAGAAGCCCCAGCAAGACGCGCCCCGAGGAGCGTCTTACCACATGTCAGCACTCGGTCTGACTGAACGCCTCCAGGAGAGAAGCCCAAGCAAGACGCGCCCCGAGGAGCTCCTTGCCACATGTCAGCACTCGGTCTGACTGAATGCCTCCAGGAGAGAAGCCCCAGCAAGACACACCCCAAGGTGCGTCTTGCCACATGTAAGCACTGGGTCTGACTGAGCGCCTCCAGGAGAGAGGCCCCAGCAAGACGCGCACCGAGGAGCGTCTTGCCTTATGTCAGCACTCGGTCTGACTGAGCGCCTCCAGGAGAGAGGCCCAAGCAAGACGCGCCCCGAGGAGCGTCTTGCCACATGTCAACAATGGGTCTGACTGAGGGCCTCCAGGAGAGAAGCCCAAGCAAGACGCGCCCTGAGGAGCGTCTTGCCACATGTCAACAATGGGTCTGACTGAGGGCCTCCAAGAGAGAAGCCCAAGCAAGATACGCCCCGAAGAGCGTCTTGCAACATGTCAACACTGGGTCTGACTGAGCACCTCCAGGAGAGAGGCCCAAGCAAGACTCGCCCCGAGGAGCGTATTGACACATGTCAACACTGGGGCTGACAGAGGGCCTCCAGGAGAGAGGCCCAAGCAAGATGCGCCCCGAGGAGCGTCTTGCCACATGTAAACAATGGGTCTGACTGAGGGCCTCCAGGAGAGAAGCCCAAGCAAGACGCGCCCCGAGGAGCGTCTTGCCAAATGTCAGCACTCGGTCTGACTGAGCGCCTCCAGGAGAGAGGCCCCAGCAAGACGCGCCCCGAGGAGCGTCTGGCCACATGTCAGCACTCTGTCTGACTGTGCGCCTCCAGGAGAGAGGCCCCAAGCAAGACGCGCCCCGAGGAGCATCTTGCCACATGTCAACAATGAGTCTGACTGAGGGCCTCCAGGAGAGAAGCCCAAGCAAGACGCGCCCCGAGGAGCGTCTTGCCACATGTCAGCACTCGGTCTGACTGAACGCCTCTAGGAGAGAAGCCCCAGCAAGACGCGCCCCGAGGAGCGTCTTGCCACATGTCAGCACTCGGTCTGACTGAGCTCCTCCAAGAGAGAGGCCCAAGCAAGACGCGCCCCGAGGAGCGTCTTGCCACATATCAACAATGGATCTGACTGAGGGCCTCCATGAGAGAAGCCCAAGCAAGATGCGCCCCGAGGAGCGTCTTGTCACATGTCACCACTGGGTCTGACTGAGCGCCTCCAGGAGAGAGGCCCAAGCAAGACGCGCCCCGAGGAGCGTCTTGCCACATGTCACCGCTGGGTCTGACTGAGCGCCTCCAGGAGAGAGGCCCAAGCAAGACGCGCCCCGAGGAGCGTCTTGCCACATGTCAACAATGAGTCTGACTGAGGGCCTCCAGGAGAGAAGCCCAAGCAAGACGCGTCCCGAGGAGCGTCTTGCCACATGTCAGCACTCGGTCTGACTGAACGCCTCCAGGAGAGAAGCCCCAGCAAGACGCGCCCCGGGGAGCGTCTTGCCACATGTAAGCACTGGGTCTGAATGAGCGCCTCCAGGAGAGAGGCCCCAGCAAGACGCGCCCCGAGGAGCGTCTTGCCTTATGTCAGCACTCGGTCTGACTGAGCGCCTCCAGGAGAGAGGCCCAAGCAAGACGCGCCCCGAGGAGAGTCTTGCCACATGTCAAATATGGGTCTGACTGAGGGCCTCCAGGAGAGAAGCCCAAGCAAGATGCGCCCAAAGGAGCGTCTTGCCACATGTAAACAATGGGTCTGACTGAGGGCCTCCAGGAGAGAAGCCCAAGCAAGACGCGCCCCGAGGAGCGTCTTGCCACATGTCAGCACTCGGTCTGACTGAGCGCCTCCAGGAGAGAGGCCCAAGCAAGACGCGCCCCAAAGAGCGTCTTGCCACATATCAGCAATGGGTCTGACTGAGGGCCTCCATGAGAGAAGCCCAAGCAAGACGCGCCCCGAGGAGCGTCTTGCCACATGTCACCACTGGGTCTGACTGAGCGCCTCCAGGAGAGAGGCCCAAGTAAGACGCGCCCCGAGGAGCGTCTTGCCACGTGTCAACACTGGGTCTGACTGAGCGTCTCCAGGAGAGAGGCTCAAGCAAGACGCGCCCCGAGCAGCGTCTTGCCAAATGTCAGCACTGGGTCTGACTGAGCGCCTCCAGGAGAGAGGCCCAAGCAAGACGCGCCCCGAGGAGCGTCTTGCCACATGTAAGCACAGGGTCTGACTGAGCGCCTCCAGGAGAGAAGCCCCAGCAAGACGCGCCCCGAGGAGCGTCTTACCAAATGTCAGCACTCGGTCTGACTGAGCGCCTCCAGGAGAGAAGCCCAAGCAAGACGCGCCCCGAGGAGCGTCTTGCCACATGTCAGCACTCGGTCTGACTGAACGCCTCCAGGAGAGAAGCACCAGCAAGACACGCCCCGAGGAGCGTCTTGCCACATGTAAGCACTGGGTCTGACTGAGCGCCTCCAGGAGAGAGGCCCCAGCAAGACGCGCCCCGAGGAGCGTCTTGCCTTATGTCAGCACTCGGTCTGACTGAGCGCCTCTAGGAGAGAGGCCCAAGCAAGATGCGCCCCGCGGAGCGTCATGCCACATGTCAACAATGGGTCTGACTGAGGGCCTCCAGGAGAGAAGCCCAAGCAAGACGCGCCCCGAGGAGCGTCTTGCCACATGTCAGTACTCGGTCTGACTGAACGCCTCTAGGAGAGAAGCCCCAGCAAGACGCGCCCCGAGGAGCGTCTTGCCACATGTCAGCACTCGGTCTGACTGAGCTCCTCCAGGAGAGAGGCCCAAGCAAGACGCGCCCCGAGGAGCGTCTTGCCACATATAAACAATGGATCTGACTGAGGGCCTCCATGAGAGAAGCCCAAGCAAGACGCGCCCCGAGGAGCGTCTTGTCACATGTCACCACTGGGTCTGACTGAGCGCCTCCAGGAGAGAGGCCCAAGCAAGACGCGCCCCGAGGAACGCCTTGCCACATGTCACCACTGGGTCAAACTGAGCGCCTCCAGGAGAGAGGCCCAAGCAAGACGCGCCCCGAGGATCGTCTTGCCACATGTCAACAATGAGTCTGACTGAGGGCCTCCAGGAGAGAAGCCCAAGCAAGATGCGTCCCGAGGAGCGTCTTGCCACATGTCAGCACTCGGTCTGACTGAACGCCTCCAGAAGAGAAGCCCCAGCAAGACGCGCCCCGAGGAGCGTCTTGCCACATGTAAGCACTGGGTCTCACTGAGCGCCTCCAGTAGAGAGGCCCCAGCAAGACGCGCCCCGAGGAGCGTCTTGCCTTATGTCAGCACTCGGTCTGACTGAGCGCCTCCAGGAGAGAGGCCGAAGCAAGACGCGCCCCGAGGAGCGTCTTGCCACATGTCAACAATGGGTCTGACTGAGGGCCTCCAGGAGAGAAGCCCAAGCAAGATGCGCCCAAAGGAGCGTCTTGCCACATGTAAACAATGGGTCTGACTGAGGGCCTCCAGGAGAGAAGCCCAAGCAAGACGCGCCCCGAGGAGCGTCTTGCCACATGTCAGCACTCGGTCTGACTGAGCGCCTCCAGGAGAGAGGCCCAAGCAAGACGCGCCCCGAGGAGCGTCTTGCCACTAATCAGCAATGGGTCTGACTGAGGGCCTCCATGAGAGAAGCCCAAGCAAGACGTGCCCCGAGGAAAGTCTTGCCACATGTCACCACTGGGTCTGACTGAGCGCCTCCAGGAGAGAGGCCCAAGCAAGACGCGCCCCGAGGACCGTCTTGCCACGTGTCAGCACTGGGTCTGACTGAGCGTCTCCAGGAGAGAGGCCCAAGCAAGACGCGCCCCGAGGAGCGTCTTAACACATGTCAGCACTGGGTCTGACTGAGCGCCTCCAGGAGAGAGGCCCAAGCAAGACGCGCCCCGAGGAGCGTCTTGCCACATGTAAGCACTGGGTCTGACTGAGCGCCTCCAGGAGAGAAGCCCGAGCAAGACGCGCCCCGAGGAGCGTCTTACCACATGTCAGCACTCGGTCTGACTGAACGCCTCCAGGAGAGAAGCCCCAGCAAGACACGCCCCGAGGAGCGTCTTGCCACATGTAAGCACTGGGTCTGACTGAGCGCCTCCAGGAGTGAGGCCCCAGCAAGACGCGCCCCGAGGAGCGTCTTGCCTTATGTCAGCACTCGGTCTGACTGAGCGCCTCCAGGAGAGAGGCCCAAGCAAGACGCGCCCCGCGGAGCGTCTTGCCACATGTCAACAATGGGTCTGACTGAGGGCCTCCAGGAGAGAAGCCCAAGCAAGACGCGCCCCGAGGAGCGTCTTGCCACATGTCAGCACTCGGTCTGACTGAGCGACTCCAGGAGAGAGGCCCAAGCAAGACGCACCCCGGGGAGCGTCTTGACACATGTCAACACTGGGGCTGAAAGAGGGCCTCCAGGAGAGAGGCCCAAGCAAGATGCGCCCCGAGGAGCGTCTTGCCACATGTAAACAATGGGTCTGACTGAGGGCCTCCAAGAGAGAAGCCCAAGCAAGACGCACCCCGAGGAGCGTCTTGCACCATGTCAACACTGGGTCTGACTGAGCACCTCCAGGAGAGAGGCCCAAGCAAGAATCGCCCCGAGGAGTGTCTTGCCACATATCAACAATGGGTCTGACTGAGGGCCTCCATGAGAGAAGCCCAAGCAAGACGCGCCCCGAGGAGCATCTTGCCACATGTCAACAATGGGTCTGACTGAGGGCCTCCAGGAGAGAAGCCCAAGCAAGACGCGCCCTGAGGAGCGTCTTGCTGCATGTCAGCACTTGGTCTGACTGAGCGCCTCCAGGAGAGAGGCCCAAGCAAGACGCGCCCCGAGGAGCGTCTTGCCACATGTCAACAATGGGTCTGAACTTAGGGCCTCCAGTAGAGAAGCCCAAGCAAGACGCGCCCCGAGGAGCGTCTTGCCACATGTCAGCACTCTGTCTGTCTGTGCGCCTCCAGGAGAGAGGCCCAAGCAAGACGCGCCCCGAGGAGCGTCTTGCCACATGTCAACAATGAGTCTGACTGAGGGCCTCCAGGAGAGAAGCCCAAGCAAGACGCGCCCCGAGGAGCGTCTTGCCACATGTCAGCACTCGGTCTGACTGAACGCCTCCAGGAGAGAAGCCCCAGCAAGACGCGCCCCGAGGAGCGTCTTTGTCACATGTCAACACTGGGTCTGACTGAGCGCCTCCAGGAGAGAAGCCCCAGCAAGACGCGCCCCGAGGAGCGTCTGGCCACATGTCAGCACTCTGTCTGACTGTGCGCCTCCAGGAGAGAGGCCCCAAGCAAGACGCGCCCCGAGGAGCGTCTTGCCACAAGTCAACACTGGGTCTGACTGAGCGTCTCCAGGAGAGAGGCCCAAGCAAGACGCGCCCCGAGGAGCGTCTTGCCACATGTCACCACTGGGTCTGACTAAGCGCCTCCAGGAGAGATTCCCAAGCAAGACGCGCCCCGAGGAGCGTCTTGCCACATGTAAGCACTGGGTCTGACTGAGCGCCTCCAGGAGAGAAACCCCAGCAAGACGCGCCCCGAGGAGCGTCTTACCACATGTCAGCACTCGGTCTGACTGAACGCCTCCAGGAGAGAAGCCCAAGCAAGACGCGCCCCGAGGAGCTCCTTGCCACATGTCAGCACTCGGTCTGACTGAACGCCTCCAGGAGAGAAGCCCCAGCAAGACACACCCCGAGGAGCGTCTTGCCACATGTAAGCACTGGGTCTGACTGAGCGCCTCCAGGAGAGAGGCCCCAGCAAGACGCGCCCCGAGGAGCGTCTTGCCTTATGTCAGCACTCGGTCTGACTGAGCGCCTCCAGGAGAGAGGCCCAAGCAAGACGCGCCCCGAGGAGCGTCTTGCCACATGTCAACAATGGGTCTGACTGAGGGCCTCCAGGAGAGAAGCCCAAGCAAGACGCGCCCCGAGGAGCGTCTTGCCACATGTCAACAATGGGTCTGACTGAGGGCCTCCAAGAGAGAAGCCCAAGCAAGACGCGCCCCGAGGAGCTTCTTGCACCATGTCAACACTGGGTCTGACTGAGCACCTCCAGGAGAGAGGCCCAAGCAAGACTCGCCCCGAGGAGCGTCTTGACTCATGTCAACACTGGGGCTGACAGAGGGCCTCCAGGAGAGAGGCCCAAGCAAGATGCGCCCCGAGGAGCGTCTTGCCACATGTAAACAATGGGTTTGACTGAGGGCCTCCAGGAGAGAAGCCCAAGCAAGACGCGCCCCGAGGAGTGTCTTGCCACATGTCAGCACTCGGTCTGACTGAGCGCCTCAAGGAGAGAGGCCCCAGCAAGACGCGCCCCGAGGAGCGTCTGGCCACATGTCAGCAATCTGTCTGACTGTGCGCCTCCAGGAGAGAGGCCCCAATCAAGACGCGCCCCGAGGAGCATCTTGCCACATGTCAACAATGAGTCTGACTGAGGGCCTCCAGGAGAGAAGCCCAAGCAAGACGCACCCCGAGGAGCGTCTTGCCACATGTCAGCACTCGGTCTGACTGAACGCCTCCAGGAGAGAAGCCCCAGCAAGACGCGCCCCGAGGAGCGTCTTGCCACATGTCAGCACTCGGTCTGACTGAGCTCCTCCAGGAGAGAGGCCCAAGCAAGACGCGCCCCGAGGAGCGTCTTGCCACATATCAACAATGGATCTGACTGAGGGCCTCCATGAGAGAAGCCCAAGCAAGACGCGCCCCGAGGAGCGTCTTGTCACATGTCACCACTGGGTCTGACTGAGCGCCTCGAGGAGAGAAGCCCCAGCAAGATGCGCCCCGAGGAGCGTCTTGCCACATGTCAGCACTCGGTCTGACTGAACGCCTCCAGGAGAGAGGCCCAAGCAAGACGCGCCCCGAGGAGCTCCTTGCCACATGTCAGCACTCGGTCTGACTGAACGCCTCCAGGAGAGAAGCCCCAGCAAGACACACCCCGAGGTGCGTCTTGCCACATGTAAGCACTGGGTCTGACTGAGCGCCTCCAGGAGAGAGGCCCCAGCAAGACGCGCACCGAGGAGCGTCTTGCCTTATGTCAGCACTCGGTCTGACTGAGCGCCTCCAGGAGAGAGGCCCAAGCAAGACGCGCCCCGAGGAGCGTCTTGCCACATGTCAACAATGGGTCTGACTGAGGGCCTCCAGGAAAGAAGCCCAAGCAAGACGCGCCCCGAGGAGCGTCTTGCCACATGTCAACAATGGGTCTGACTGAGGGCCTCCAAGAGAGAAGCCCAAGCAAGATGCGCCCCGAAGAGCGTCTTGCAACATGTCAACACTGGGTCTGACTGAGCACCTCCAGGAGAGAGGCCCAAGCAAGACTCGCCCCGAGGAGCGTCTTGACACATGTCAACACTGGGGCTGACAGAGGGCCTCCAGGAGAGAGGCCCAAGCAAGATGCGCCCCGAGGAGCGTCTTGCCACATGTAAACAATGGGTCTGACTGAGGGCCTCCAGGAGAGAAGCCCAAGCAAGACGCGCCCCGAGGAGCGTCTTGCCACATGTCAGCACTCGGTCTGACTGAGCGCCTCCAGGAGAGAGGCCCCAGCAAGACGCGCCCCGAGGAGCGTCTGGCCACATGTCAGCACTCTGTCTGACTGTGCGCCTCCAGGAGAGAGGCCCCAAGCAAGACGCGCCCCGAGGAGCATCTTGCCACATGTCAACAATGAGTCTGACTGAGGGCCTCCAGGAGAGAAGCCCAAGCAAGACGCGCCCCTAGGAGCGTCTTGCCACATGTCAGCACTCGGTCTGACTGAACGCCTCTAGGAGAGAAGCCCCAGCAAGACGCGCCCCGAGGAGCGTCTTGCCACATGTCAGCACTCGGTCTGACTGAGCTCCTCCAGGAGAGAGGCCCAAGCAAGACGCGCCCCGAGGAGCGTCTTGCCACATATCAACAATGGATCTGACTGAGGGCCTCCATGAGAGAAGCCCAAGCAAGACGCGCCCCGAGGAGCGTCTTGTCACATGTCACCACTGGGTCTGACTGAGCGCCTCCATGAGAGAGGCCCAAGCAAGACGCGCCCCGAGGAGCGTCTTGCCACATGTCACCACTGGGTCTGACTGAGCGCCTCCAGGAGAGAGGCCCAAGCAAGACGCGCCCCGAGGAGCGTCTTGCCACATGTCGACAATGAGTCTGACTGAGGGCCTCCAGGAGAGAAGCCCAAGCAAGACGCGTCCCGAGGAGCGTCTTGCCACATGTCAGCACTCGGTCTGACTGAACGCCTCCAGGAGAGAAGCCCCAGCAAGACGCGCCCCGAGGAGCGTCTTGCCACGTGTCAACACTGAGCGTCTCCAGGAGAGAGGCCCAAGCAAGACGCGCCCCGAGGAGCGTCTTGCCACATGTCAGCACAGGGTCTGACTGAGCGCCTCCAGGAGAGAGGCCCAAGCAAGACGCGCCCCGAGGAGCGTCTTGCCACATGTAAGCACTGGGTCTGACTGAGCGCCTCCAGGAGAGAAGCCCCAGCAAGACGCGCCCCGAGGAGCGTCTTACCACATGTCAGCACTCGGTCTGACTGAACGCCTCCAGGAGAGAAGCCCAAGCAAGACGCGCCCCGAGGAGCGTCTTGCCACATGTAAGCACTGGGTCTGACTGAGCGCCTCCAGGAGAGAGGCCCCAGCAAGACGCGCCCCGAGGAGCGTCTTGCCTTATGTCAGCACTCGGTCTGACTGAGCGCCTCCAGGAGAGAGGCCCAAGCAAGACGCGCCCCGCGGAGCGTCATGCCACATGTCAACAATGGGTCTGACTGAGGGCCTCCAGGAGAGAAGCCCAAGCAAGACGCGCCCCGAGGAGCGTCTTGCCACATGTCAGTACTCGGTCTGACTGAACGCCTCTAGGAGAGAAGCCCCAGCAAGACGCGCCCCGAGGAGCGTCTTGCCACATGTCAGCACTCGGTCTGACTGAGCTCCTCCAGGAGAGAGGCCCAAGCAAGACGCGCCCCGAGGAGCGTCTTGTCACATGTCACCACTGGGTCTGACTGAGCGCCTCCAGGAGAGAGGCCCAAGCAAGACGCGCCCCGAGGAACGCCTTGCCACATGTCACCACTGGGTCAAACTGAGCGCCTCCAGGAGAGAGGCCCAAGCAAGACGCGCCCCGAGGATCGTCTTGCCACATGTCAACAATGAGTCTGACTGAGGGCCTCCAGGAGAGAAGCCCAAGCAAGACGCGTCCCGAGGAGCGTCTTTCCACATGTCAGCACTCGGTCTGACTGAACGCCTCCAGAAGAGAAGCCCCAGCAAGACGCGCCCCGAGGAGCGTCTTGCCACATGTAAGCACTGGGTCTCACTGAGCGCCTCCAGGAGAGAGGCCCCAGCAAGACGCGCCCCGAGGAGCGTCTTGCCTTATGTCAGCACTCGGTCTGACTGAGCGCCTCCAGGAGAGAGGCCGAAGCAAGACGCGCCCCGAGGAGCGTCTTGCCACATGTCAACAATGGGTCTGACTGAGGGCCTCCAGGAGAGAAGCCCAAGCAAGATGCGCCCAAAGGAGCGTCTTGCCACATGTAAACAATGGGTCTGACTGAGGGCCTCCAGGAGAGAAGCCCAAGCAAGACGCGCCCCGAGGAGCGTCTTGCCACATGTCAGCACTCGGTCTGACTGAGCGCCTCCAGGAGAGAGGCCCAAGCAAGACGCGCCCCGAGGAGCGTCTTGCCACTAATCAGCAATGGGTCTGACTGAGGGCCTCCATGAGAGAAGCCCAAGCAAGACGTGCCCCGAGGAGCGTCTTGCCACATGTCACCACTGGGTCTGACTGAGCGCCTCCAGGAGAGAGGCCCAAGCAAGACGCGCCCCGAGGAGCGTCTTGCCACGTGTCAGCACTGGGTCTGACTGAGCGTCTCCAGGAGAGAGGCCCAAGCAAGACGCGCCCCGAGGAGCGTCTTGCCACATGTCAGCACTGGGTCTGACTGAGCGCCTCCAGGAGAGAGGCCCAAGCAAGACGCGCCCCGAGGAGCGTCTTGCCACATGTAAGCACTGGGTCTGACTGAGCGCCTCCAGGAGAGAAGCCCGAGCAAGACGCGCCCCGAGGAGCGTCTTACCACATGTCAGCACTCGGTCTGACTGAACGCCTCCAGGAGAGAAGCCCCAGCAAGACACGCCCCGAGGAGCGTCTTGCCACATGTAAGCACTGGGTCTGACTGAGCGCCTCCAGGAGAGAGGCCCCAGCAAGACGCGCCCCGAGGAGCGTCTTGCCTTATGTCAGCACTCGGTCTGACTGAGCGCCTCCAGGAGAGAGGCCCAAGCAAGACGCGCCCCGCGGAGCGTCTTGCCACATGTCAACAATGGGTCTGACTGAGGGCCTCCAGGAGAGAAGCCCAAGCAAGACGCGCCTCGAGGAGCGTCTTGCCACATGTCAGCACTCGGTCTGACTGAGCGACTCCAGGAGAGAGGCCCAAGCAAGACGCACCCCGGGGAGCATCTTGACACATGTCAACACTGGGGCTGACAGAGGGCCTCCAGGAGAGAGGCCCAAGCAAGACGCACCCCGAGGAGCGTCTTGCACCATGTCAACACTGGGTCTGACTGAGCACCTCCAGGAGAGAGGCCCAAGCAAGACTCGCCCCGAGGAGCATCTTGCCACATATCAACAATGGGTCTGACTGAGGGCCTCCATGAGAGAAGCCCAAGCAAGACGCGCCCCGAGGAGCATCTTGCCACATGTCAACAATGGGTCTGACTGAGGGCCTCCAGGAGAGAAGCCCAAGCAAGACGCGCCCTGAGGAGCGTCTTGCTGCATGTCAGCACTTGGTCTGACTGAGCACCTCCAGGAGAGAGGCCCAAGCAAGACTCGCCCCGAGGAGCATCTTGCCACATATCAACAATGGGTCTGACTGAGGGCCTCCATGAGAGAAGCCCAAGCAAGACGCGCCCCGAGGAGCATCTTGCCACATGTCAACAATGGGTCTGACTGAGGGCCTCCAGGAGAGAAGCCCAAGCAAGACGCGCCCTGAGGAGCGTCTTGCTGCATGTCAGCACTTGGTCTGACTGAGCGCCTCCAGGAGAGAGGCCCAAGCAAGACGCGCCCCGAGGAGCGTCTTGCCACATGTCAACAATGGGTCTGAACTTATGGCCTCCAGTAGAGAAGCCCAAGCAAGACGCGCCCCGAGGAGCGTCTTGCCACATGTCAGCACTCTGTCTGTCTGTGCGCCTCCAGGAGAGAGGCCCAAGCAAGACGCGCCCCGAGGAGCGTCTTGCCACATGTCAACAATGAGTCTGACTGAGGGCCTCCAGGAGAGAAGCCCAAGCAAGACGCGTCCCGAGGAGCGTCTTGCCACATGTCAGCACTCGGTCTGACTGAACGCCTCCAGGAGAGAAGCCCCAGCAAGACGCGCCCCGAGGAGCGTCTTGCCACATGTAAGCACTGGGTCTGACTGAGCGCCTCCAGGAGAGAAGCCCCAGCAAGACGCGCCCCGAGGAGCGTCTTGCCACATGTAAGCACTGGGTCTGACTGAGCGCCTCCAGGAGAGAGGCCCAAGCAAGACGCGCCCCGAGGAGCGTCTTGCCACATGTAAGCACTGGGTCTGACTGAGCGCCTCCAGGAGAGAAGCCCCAGCAAGACGCACCCCGAGGAGCGTCTTACCACATGTCAGCACTCGGTCTGACTGAACGCCTCCAGGAGAGAAGCCCAAGCAAGACGCGCCCCGAGGAGCGTCTTGCCACATGTCAGCACTCGGTCTGACTGAACGCCTCCAGGAGAGAAGCCCCAGCAAGACACGCCCCGAGGAGCGTCTTGCCACATGTAAGCACTGGGTCTGACTGAGCGCCTCCAGGAGAGAGGCCCCAGCAAGACGCGCCCCGAGGAGCGTCTTGCCTTATGTCAACACTCGGTCTGACTGAGCGCCTCCAGGAGAGAGGCCCAAGCAAGACGCGCCCCGCGGAGCGTCTTGCCACATGTCAACAATGGGTCTGACTGAGGGCCTCCAGGAGAGAAGCCCAAGCAAGACGCGCCCCGAGGAGCGTCTTGCCACATGTCAGCACTCGGTCTGACTGAGCGACTCCAGGAGAGAGGCCCAAGCAAGACGCACCCCGGGGAGCGTCTTGACACATGTCAACACTGGGGCTGACAGAGGGCCTCCAGGAGAGAGGCCCAAGCAAGATGCGCCCCGAGGAGCGTCTTGCCACATGTAAACAATGGGTCTGACTGAGGGCCTCCAAGAGAGAAGCTCAAGCAAGACGCGCCCCGAGGAGCGTCTTGCACCATGTCAACACTGTGTCTGACTGAGCACCTCCAGGAGAGAGGCCCAAGCAAGACGCGCCCCGAGGAGCGTCTTGCCACATGTCAACAATGGGTCTGACTGAGGGCCTCCAGGAGAGAAGCCCAAGCAAGACGCGTCCCGAGGAGCGTCTTGCCACATGTCAGCACTCGGTCTGACTGAACGCCTCCAGGAGAGAAGCCCCAGCAAGACGCGCCCCGAGGAGCGTCTTGCCACATGTAAGCACTGGGTCTGACTGAGCGCCTCCAGGAGAGAAGCCCCAGCAAGACGCGCCCCGAGGAGCGTCTTGCCACATGTAAGCACTGGGTCTGACTGAGCGCCTCCAGGAGAGAGGCCCAAGCAAGACGCGCCCCGAGGAGCGTCTTGCCACATGTAAGCACTGGGTCTGACTGAGCGCCTCCAGGAGAGAAGCCCCAGAAAGGCGCACCGCGAGGAGCGTCATACCACATGTCAGCACTCGGTCTGACTGAACGCCTCCAGGAGAGAAACCCAAGCAAGACGCGCCCCGAGGAGCGTCTTGCCACATGTCAGCACTCGGTCTGACTGAACGCCTCCAGGAGAGAAGCCCCAGCAAGACACGCCCCGAGGAGCGTCTTGCCACATGTAAGCACTGGGTCTGACTGAGCGCCTCCAGGAGAGAGGCCCCAGCAAGACGCGCCCCGAGGAGCGTCTTGCCTTATGTCAGCACTCGGTCTGACTGAGCGCCTCCAGGAGAGAGGCCCAAGCAAGACGCGCCCCGCGGAGCGTCTTGCCACATGTCAACAATGGGTCTGACTGAGGGCCTCCAGGAGAGAAGCCCAAGCAAGACGCGCCCCGAGGAGCGTCTTGCCACATGTCAGCACTCGGTCTGACTGAGCGACTCCAGGAGAGAGGCCCAAGCAAGACGCACCCCGGGGAGCGTCTTGACACATGTCAACACTGGGGCTGACAGATGGCCTCCAGGAGAGAGGCCCAAGCAAGATGCGCCCCGAGGAGCGTCTTGCCACATGTAAACAATGGGTCTGACTGAGGGCCTCCAAGAGAGAAGCTCAAGCAAGACGCGCCCCGAGGAGCGTCTTGCACCATGTCAACACTGTGTCTGACTGAGCACCTCCAGGAGAGAGGCCCAAGCAAGACTCGCCCCGAGGAGCGTCTTGCCACATATCAACAATGGGTCTGACTGAGGGCCTCCATGAGAGAAGCCCAAGCAAGACGCGCCCCGAGGAGCATCTTGCCACATGTCAGCACTCGGTCTGACTGAGCGACTCCAGGAGAGAGGCCCAAGCAAGACGCACCCCGAGGAGCGTCTTGACACATGTCAACACTGGGGCTGACAGAGGGTCTCCAGGAGAGAGGCCCAAGCAAGATGCGCCCCGAGGAGCTTCTTGCCACATGTCAACAATGGGTCTGACTGAGGGCCTCCAAGAGAGAAGCCCAAGCAAGACGCGCCCCGAGGAGCGTCTTGCACCATTTCAACACTGGGTCTGACTGAGCACCTCCAGGAGAGAGGCCCAAGCAAGACTCGCCCCGAGGAGTGTCTTGCCACATATCAACAATGGGTCTGACTGAGGGCCTCCATGAGAGAAGCCCAAGCAAGACGCGCCCCGAGGAGCGTCTTGCCACATGTCAACAATGAGTCTGACTGAGGGCCTCCAGGAGAGAAGCCCAAGCAAGACGCGTCCCGAGGAGTGTCTTGCCACATGTCAGCACTCGGTCTGACTGAACGCCTCCAGGAGAGAAGCCCCAGCAAGACGCGCCCCGAGGAGCGTCTTGCCACATGTAAGCACTGGGTCTGACTGAGCGCCTCCAGGAGAGAGGCCCCAGCAAGACGCGCCCCGAGGAGCGTCTTGCCTTATGTCAGCACTCGGTCTGACTGAGCGCCTCCAGGAGAGAGGCCCAAGCAAGACGCGTCCCGAGGAGTGTCTTGCCACATGTCAACAATGAGTCTGACTGAGGGCCTCCAGGAGAGAAGCCCAAGCAAGACGCGTCCCGAGGAGTGTCTTGCCACATGTCAACAATGGGTCTGACTGAGGACCTCCAGGAGAGAAGCCCAAGCAAGACGCGCCCCGAGGAGCGTCTTGCCACATGTCAGCACTCGGTCTGACTGAGCGCCTCCAGGAGAGAGGCCCAAGCAAGACGCACCCCGAGGAGCATCTTGACACATGTCAACACTGGGGCTGACAGAGGAACTCCAGGAGAGAGGCCCAAGCAAGATGTGCCCCGAGGAGCGTCTTGCCACATGTAAACAATGGGTCTGACTGAGGGCCTCCAGGAGAGAAGCACAAGCAAGACGCGCCCCGAGGAGCGTCTTGCCACATGTTAGCACTCGGTCTGACAGAGCGCCTCCAGGAGAGAGGCCCAAGCAAGACGCGCCCCGAGGAGCGTCTTGCCACATATCAACAATGGGTCTGACAGAGGGCCTCCATGAGAGAAGCCCAAGCAAGACGCGCCCCGAGGAGCGTCTTGTCACGTGTCAACACTGGGTCTGACTGATAGTCTCCAGGAGAGAGGCCAAAGCAAGACGCGCCCCGAGGAGCATCTTGCCACATGTAAGCACTGGGTCTGACTGAGCGCCTCCAGGAGAGAGGCCCCAGCAAGACGCGCCCCGAGGAGCGTCTTGCCTTATGTCAGCACTCGGTCTGACTGAGCGCCTCCAGGAGAAAGGCCCAAGCAAGACGCGCCCCGAGGAGCGTCTTGCCACATGTCAACAATGGGTCTGACTGAGGGCCTCCAGGAGAGAAGCCCAAGCAAGACGCGCCCCGAGGAGCGTCTTGCCACATGTCAGCAATGGGTCTGACTGAGCGCCTCCAGGAGAGAGGCCCAAGCAAGACGCGCCCCGGGGAGCATCTTGCCACATGTCACCACTGGGTCTGACTGAGCGCCTCCAGGAGAGAGACCCAAGCAAGACGCGCCCCGAGGAGCGTCTTGCCACATGTCAACAATGGGTCTGACTTAGGGCCTCCAGGAGAGAAGCCCAAGCAAGACGCGTCCCGAGGAGCGTCTTGACACATGTCAGCACTCGGTCTGACTGAACGTCTCCAGGAGAGAAGCCCCAGCAAGACGCGCCCCGAGGAGCGTCTTGCCACAAGTAAGCACTGGGTCTGACTGAGCGCCTCCAGGAGAGAGGCCCAAGCAAGATGCGCCCCGAGGAGCGTCTTGCCACATATCAACAATGGGTCTGACTGAGGGCCTCCATGAGAGAAGCCCAAGCAAGCCGCGCCCCAAGGAGCGTCTTGCCACATGTCACCACTGGGTCTGACTGAGCGCCTCCAGGAGAGAGGCCCAAGCAAGACACGCCCCGAGGAGCGTCTTGCCACGTGTCAACACTGGGTCTGACTGAGCGTCTCCAGGAGAGAGGCCCAAGCAAGACGCGCGCCGAGGAGCGTCTTGCCACATGTCACCACTGGGTCTGACTGAGCGCCTCCAGGAGAGAGGCCCAATCAAGACGCGCCCCGAGGAGTGTCTTGCCACATGTAAGCACTGGGTCTGACTGAGCGCCTCCAGGAGAGAAGCCCCAGCAAGACGCGCCCCGAGGAGCGTCTAACCACATGTCAGCACTCGGTCTGACTGAACGCCTCCAGGAGAGAAGCCCAAGCAAGACGCGCCCCGAGGAGCGTCTTGCCACATGTCAGCACTCGGTCTGACTGAACGCCTCCAGGAGAGAAGCCCCAGCAAGACGCGCCCCGAGGAGCGTCTTGCCACATGTAAGCACTGGGTCTGACTGAGCGCCTCCAGGAGAGAGGCCCCAGCAAGACGCGCCCCGAGGAGCGTCTTGACACATGTCAACACTGGGGCTGACATAGGGCCTCCAGGAGAGAGGCCCAAGCAAGATGCGCCCCGAGGAGCGTCTTGCCACATGTAAACAATGGGTCTGACTGAGGGCCTCCAGGAGAGAAGCACAAGCAAGACGCGCCCCGAGGAGCGTCTTGCCACATTTCAACAATGGGTCTGACTGAGGGCCTCCAGGAGAGAAGCCCAAGCAAGACGCGCCCCGAGGAGCGTCTTGCCACATGTCAGCACTCGGTCTGACTGAGCGCCTAAAGGAGAGAGGCCCAAGCAAGACGCACCCCGAGGAGCGTCTTGACACATGTCAACACTGGGGCTGACAGAGGGCCTCCAGGAGAGAGGCCCAAGCAAGATGCGCCCCAAGGAGCGTCTTGCCACATGTAAACAATGGGTCTGACTGAGGGCCTCCAGGAGAGAGGCCCAAGCAAGACGCGCCCCGAGGAGCGTCTTGCCACATATCAACAATGGGTCTGACTGAGGGCCTCCATGAGAGAAGCCCAAGCAAGACGCGCCCCGAGGAGCGTCTTGCCACATGTCACCACTGGGTCTGACTGAGCGCCTCCAGGAGAGGGGCCCAAGCAAGAAGCGCCCCGAGGAAAGTCTTGCCACATGTCAGCACTCGGTCTGACTGAGCGCCTCCAGGAGAGAGGCCCAAGCAAGACGCGCCCCGAGGAGCGTCTTGCCACATATCAACAATGGGTCTGACTGAGGGCCTCCATGAGAGAAGCCCAAGCAAGACGCGCCCCGAGGAGCGTCTTGCCACATGTCACCACTGGGTCTGACTGAGCGCCTCCAGGAGAGGGGCCCAAGCAAGAAGCGCCCCGAGGAAAGTCTTGCCACGTGTCAACACTGGGTCTGACTGAGCGTCTCCAGGAGAGAGGCCCAAGCAAGACACGCCCCGAGGAGCGTCTTGCCACATGTCACCACTGGGTCTGACTGAGCGCCTCCAGGAGAGAGGCCCAAGCAAGACGCGCCCCGAGGAGCGTCTTGCCACATGTAAGCACTGGGTCTGACTGAGCGCCTCCAGGAGAGAAGCCCCAGCAAGACGCGCCCCGAGGAGCGTCTTACCACATGTAAGCACTGGGTCTGACTGAGCGCCTCCAGGAGAGAAGCCCCAGCAAGACGCGCCCCGAGGAGCGTCTTACCACATGTCAGGACTCGGTCTGACTGAACGCCTCCAGGAGAGAAGCCCAAGCAAGACGCGCCCCGAGGAGCGTCTTGCCACATGTCAGCACTCGGTCTGACTGAACGCCTCCAGGAGAGAAGCCCCAGCAAGACGCGCCCCGAGGAGCGTCTTGCCACATGTAAGCACTGGGTCTGACTGAGCGCCTCCAGGAGAGAGGCCCCAGCAAGACGCGCCCCGAGGAGCGTCTTGACACATGTCAACACTGGGGCTGACATAGGGCCTCCAGGAGAGAGGCCCAAGCAAGATGCGCCCCGAGGAGCGTCTTGCCACATGTAAACAATGGGTCTGACTGAGGGCCTCCAGGAGAGAAGCACAAGCAAGACGCGCCCCGAGGAGCGTCTTGCCACATGTCAACAATGGGTCTGACTGAGGGCCTCCAGGAGAGAAGCCCAAGCAAGACGCGCCCCGAGGAGCGTCTTGCCACATGTCAGCACTCGGTCTGACTGAGCGCCTCCAGGAGAGAGGCCCAAGCAAGACGCACCCCGAGGAGCGTCTTGACACATGTCAACACTGGGGCTGACAGAGGGCCTCCAGGAGAGAGGCCCAAGCAAGATGCGCCCCAAGGAGCGTCTTGCCACATGTAAACAATGGGTCTGACTGAGGGCCTCCGGGAGAGAAGCCCAAGCAAGACGCGCCCCGAGGAGCGTCTTGCCACATGTCAGCACTCGGTCTGACTGAGCGCCTCCAGGAGAGAGGCCCAAGCAAGACGCGCCCCGAGGAGCGTCTTGCCACATATCACCAATGGGTCTGACTGAGGGCCTCCATGAGAGAAGCCCAAGCAAGACGCGCCCCGAGGAGCGTCTTGTCACGTGTCAACACTGGGTCTGACTGAGCATCTCCAGGAGAGAGGCTCAAGCAAGACGCGCCCCGAAGAGCGTCTTGCCACATGTCACCACTGGGTCTGACTGAGCGCCTCCAGGAGAGAGGCCCAAGCAAGACGCGCCCCGAGGAGCGTCTTGCCACATGTAAGCACTGGGTCTGACTGAGCGCCTCCAGGAGAGAGGCCCAAGCAAGACGCGCCCCGAGGAGCGTCTTGCCACATGTAAACAATGGGTCTGACTGAGGGCCTCCAGGAGAGAAGCCCAAGCAAGATGCGCCCAAAGGAGCGTCTTGCCACATGTAAACAATGGGTCTGACTCAGGGCCTCCAGGAGAGAAGCCCAAGCAAGACGCGCCCCGAGCAGCGTCTTGCCACATGTCAGCACTCGGTCTGACTGAGCGCCTCCAGGAGAGAGGCCCAAGCAAGACGCGCCCCGAGGGGCGTCTTGCCACATATCAACAATGGGTCTGACTGAGGGCCTCCATGAGAGAAGCCCAAGCAAGACGCGCCCCGAGGAGCGTCTTGCCACATGTCACCACTGGGTCTGACTGAGCGCCTCCAGGAGAGGGGCCCAAGCAAGACGCGCCCCGAGGAAAGTCTTGCCACGTGTCAACACTGGGTCTGACTGAGCGTCTCCAGGAGAGAGGCCCAAGCAAGACGCGCCCCGAGGAGCGTCTTGCCACATGTCACCACTGGGTCTGACTGAGCGCCTCCAGGAGAGAGGCCCAAGCAAGACGCGCCCCGAGGAGCGTCTTGCCACATGTAAGCACTGGGTCTGACTGAGCGCCTCCAGGAGAGAAGCCCCAGCAAGACGCGCCCCGAGGAGCGTCTTACCATATGTAAGCACTGGGTCTGACTGAGAGCCTCCAGGAGAGAGGCCCCAGCAAGACACGCCCCGAGGAGCGTCTTGCCTTATGTCAGCACTCGGTCTGAGTGAGCGCCTCCAGGAGAGAGGCCCAAGCAAGACGCGCACCGAGGAGCGTCTTGCCACATGTCAACAATGGGTCTGACTGAGGGCCTCCAGGAAAGAAGCCCAAGCAAGACGCGCCCCGAGGAGCGTCTTGCCACATGTCAACAATGGGTCTGACTGAGCGCCTCCAGGAGAGAGGCCCAAGCAAGACGCGCCCCGAGGAGCGTCTTGCCACATGTCACCACTGGGTCTGACTGAGCGCCTACAGGAGAGAGGCCCAAGCAAGACGCGTCCCGAGGAGCGTCTTGCCACATGTCAGCACTCGGTCTGACTGAACGCCTCCAGGAGAGAAGCCCCAGCAAGACGCGCCCCGAGTAGCGTCTTGCCACATGTAAGCACTGGGTCTGACTGAGCGCCTCCAGGAGAGAGGCCCAAGCAAGACGTGCTCCGAGGAGCGTCTTGCCACATGTCAACAATGGGTCTGACTGAGGGCCTCCAGGAGAGAAGCCCAAGCAAGATGCGCCCAAAGGAGCGTCTTGCCACATGTAAACAATGGGTCTGACTGAGGGCCTCCAGGAGAGAAGCCCAAGCAAGACGCGCCCCGAGGAGCGTCTTGCCACATGTCAGCACTCGGTCTGACTGAGCGCCTCCAGGAGAGAGGCCCAAGCAAGACGCGCCCCGAGGAGCGTCTTGCCACATATCACCAATGGGTCTGACTGAGGGCCTCCATGAGAGAAGCCCAAGCAAGACGCGCCCTGAGGAGCGTCTTGTCACGTGTCAACACTGGGTCTGACTGAGCATCTCCAGGAGAGAGGCTCAAGCAAGACGCGCCCCGAAGAGCGTCTTGCCACATGTCACCACTGGGTCTGACTGAGCGCCTCCAGGAGAGAGGCCCAAGCAAGACGCGCCCCGAGGAGCGTCTTGCCACATGTAAGCACTGGGTCTGACTGAGCGCCTCCAGGAGAGAAGCCCCAGCAAGACGCGCCCCGAGGAGCGTCTTACCATATGTAAGCACTGGGTCTGACTGAGCGCCTCCAGGAGAGAGGCCCCAGCAAGACACGCCCCGAGGAGCGTCTTGCCTTATGTCAGCACTCGGTCTGAGTGAGCGCCTCCAGGAGAGAGGCCCAAGCAAGACGCGCACCGAGGAGCGTCTTGCCACATGTCAACAATGGGTCTGACTGAGGGCCTCCAGGAAAGAAGCCCAAGCAAGACGCGCCCCGAGGAGCGTCTTGCCACATGTCAACAATGGGTCTGACTGAGCGCCTCCAGGAGAGAGGCCCAAGCAAGACGCGCCCCGAGGAGCGTCTTGCCACATGTCACCACTGGGTCTGACTGAGCGCCTCCAGGAGAGAGGCCCAAGCAAGACGCGTCCCGAGGAGCGTCTTGCCACATGTCAGCACTCGGTCTGACTGAACGCCTCCAGGAGAGAAGCCCCAGCAAGACGCGCCCCGAGTAGCGTCTTGCCACATGTAAGCACTGGGTCTGACTGAGCGCCTCCAGGAGAGAGGCCCAAGCAAGACGTGCTCCGAGGAGCGTCTTGCCACATGTCAACAATGGGTCTGACTGAGGGCCTCCAGGAGAGAATCCCAAGCAAGATGCGCCCAAAGGAGCGTCTTGCCACATGTAAACAATGGGTCTGACTGAGGGCCTCCAGGAGAGAAGCCCAAGCAAGACGCGCCCCGAGGAGCGTCTTGCCACATGTCAGCACTCGGTCTGACTGAGCGCCTCCAGGAGAGAGGCCCAAGCAAGACGCGCCCCGAGGAGCGTCTTGCCACATATCAACAATGGGTCTGACTGAGGGCCTCCATGAGAGAAGCCCAAGCAAGACGCGCCCCGAGGAGCGTCTTGCCACATGTCACCACTGGGTCTGACTGAGCGCCTCCAGGAGAGAGGCCCAAGCAAGACACGCCCCGAGGAGCGTCTTGCCACGTGTCAACACTGGGTCTGACTGAGCGCCTCCAGGAGAGAGGCCCAAGCAAGACGCGCCCCGAGGAGCGTCTTGCCACATGTAAGCACTGGGTCTGACTGAGCGCCTCCAGGAGAGAAGCCCCAGCAAGACGCGCCCCGAGGAGCGTCTTGCCACATGTAAGCACTGGGTCTGACTGAGCGCCTCCAGGAGAGAGGCCCCAGCAAGACGCGCCCCGAGGAGCGTCTTGACACATGTCAACACTGGGGCTGACATAGGGCCTCCAGGAGAGAGGCCCAAGCAAGATGCGCCCCGAGGAGCGTCTTGCCACATGTAAACAATGGGTCTGACTGAGGGCCTCCAGGAGAGAGGCCCCAGCAAGACACGCCCCGAGGAGCGTCTTGCCTTATGTCAGCACTCGGTCTGAGTGAGCGCCTCCAGGAGAGAGGCCCAAGCAAGACGCGCACCGAGGAGCGTCTTGCCACATGTCAACAATGGGTCTGACTGAGGGCCTCCAGGAAAGAAGCCCAAGCAAGACGCGCCCCGAGGAGCGTCTTGCCACATGTCAACAATGGGTCTGACTGAGCGCCTCCAGGAGAGAGGCCCAAGCAAGACGCGCCCCGAGGAGCGTCTTGCCACATGTCACCACTGGGTCTGACTGAGCGCCTCCAGGAGAGAGGCCCAAGCAAGACGCGTCCCGAGGAGCGTCTTGCCACATGTCAGCACTCGGTCTGACTGAACGCCTCCAGGAGAGAAGCCCCAGCAAGACGCGCCCCGAGTAGCGTCTTGCCACATGTAAGCACTGGGTCTGACTGAGCGCCTCCAGGAGAGAGGCCCAAGCAAGACGTGCTCCGAGGAGCGTCTTGCCACATGTCAACAATGGGTCTGACTGAGGGCCTCCAGGAGAGAAGCCCAAGCAAGATGCGCCCAAAGGAGCGTCTTGCCACATGTAAACAATGGGTCTGACTGAGGGCCTCCAGGAGAGAAGCCCAAGCAAGACGCGCCCCGAGGAGCGTCTTGCCACATGTCAGCACTCGGTCTGACTGAGCGCCTCCAGGAGAGAGGCCCAAGCAAGACGCGCCCCGAGGAGCGTCTTGCCACATATCAACAATGGGTCTGACTGAGGGCCTCCATGAGAGAAGCCCAAGCAAGACGCGCCCCGAGGAGCGTCTTGCCACATGTCACCACTGGGTCTGACTGAGCGCCTCCAGGAGAGAGGCCCAAGCAAGACACGCCCCGAGGAGCGTCTTGCCACGTGTCAACACTGGGTCTGACTGAGCGCCTCCAGGAGAGAGGCCCAAGCAAGACGCGCCCCGAGGAGCGTCTTGCCACATGTAAGCACTGGGTCTGACTGAGCGCCTCCAGGAGAGAAGCCCCAGCAAGACGCGCCCCGAGGAGCGTCTTGCCACATGTAAGCACTGGGTCTGACTGAGCGCCTCCAGGAGAGAGGCCCCAGCAAGACGCGCCCCGAGGAGCGTCTTGACACATGTCAACACTGGGGCTGACATAGGGCCTCCAGGAGAGAGGCCCAAGCAAGATGCGCCCCGAGGAGCGTCTTGCCACATGTAAACAATGGGTCTGACTGAGGGCCTCCAGGAGAGAAGCACAAGCAGGACGCGCCCCGAGGAGCGTCTTGCCACATGTCAACAATGGGTCTGACTGAGGGCCTCCAGGAGAGAAGCCCAAGCAAGACGCGCCCCGAGGAGCGTCTTGCCACATGTCACCACTGGGTCTGACTGAGCGCCTCCAGGAGAGAGGCCCAATCAAGACGCGCCCCGAGGAGCGTCTTGCCACATGTAAGCACTGGGTCTGACTGAGCGCCTCCAGGAGAGAAGCCCCAGCAAGACGCGCCCTGAGGAGCGTCTTACCACATGTCAGCACTCGGTCTGACTGAACGCCTCCAGGAGAGAAGCCCAAGCAAGACGCGCCCCGAGGAGCGTCTTGCCACATGTCAGCACTCGGTCTGACTGAACGCCTCCAGGAGAGAAGCCCCAGCAAGACGCGCCCCGAAGGAGCGTCTTGCCACATGTAAGCACTGGGTCTGACTGAGCGCCTCCAGGAGAGAGGCCCCAGCAAGACGCGCCCCGAGGAGCGTCTTGACACATGTCAACACTGGGGCTTACATAGGGCCTCCAGGAGAGGCCCAAGCAAGATGCGCCCCGAGGAGCGTCTTGCCACATGTAAACAATGGGTCTGACTGAGGGCCTCCAGGAGAGAAGCACAAGCAAGACGCGCCCCGAGGAGCGTCTTGCCACATGTCAACAATGGGTCTGACTGAGGGCCTCCAGGAGAGAAGCCCAAGCAAGACGCGCCCCGAGGAGCGTCTTGCCACATGTCAGCACTCGGTCTGACTGAGCGCCTCCAGGAGAGAGGCCCAAGCAAGACGCACCCCGAGGAGCGTCTTGACACATGTCAACACTGGGGCTGACAGAGGGCCTCCAGGAGAGAGGCCCAAGCAAGATGCGCCCCAAGGAGCGTCTTGCCACATGTAAACAATGGGTCTGACTGAGGGCCTCCAGGAGAGAAGCCCAAGCAAGACGCGCCCCGAGGAGCGTCTTGCCACATGTCAGCACTCGGTCTGACTGAGCGCCTCCAGGAGAGAGGCCCAAGCAAGACGCGCCCCGAGGAGCGTCTTGCCACATGTAAACAATGGGTCTGACTGAGGGCCTCCAGGAGAGAAGCCCAAGCAAGACGCGCCCCGAGGAGCGTCTTGCCACATGTCAGCACTCGGTCTGACTGAGCGCCTCCAGGAGAGAGGCCCAAGCAAGACGCGCCCCGAGGAGCGTCTTGCCACATATCAACAATGGGTCTGACTGAGGGCCTCCATGAGAGAAGCCCAAGCAAGACGCGCCCCGAGGAGCGTCTTGTCACATGTCAACACTGGGTCTGACTGAGCATCTCCAGGAGAGAGGCTCAAGCAAGACGCGCCCCGAAGAGCGTCTTGCCACATGTCACCACTGGGTCTGACTGAGCGCCTCCAGGAGAGAGGCCCAAGCAAGACGCGCCCCGAGGAGCGTCTTGCCACATGTAAGCACTGGGTCTGACTGAGCGCCTCCAGGAGAGAGGCCCAAGCAAGATGCGACCCGAGGAGCGTCTTGCCACATGTAAACAATGGGTCTGACTGAGGGCCACCAGGAGAGAAGCCCAAGCAAGATGCGCCCAAAGGAGCGTCTTGCCACATGTAAACAATGGGTCTGACTCAGGGCCTCCAGGAGAGAAGCCCAAGCAAGACGCGCCCCGAGCAGCGTCTTGCCACATGTCAGCACTCGGTCTGACTGAGCGCCTCCAGGAGAGAGGCCCAAGCAAGACGCGCCCCGAGGAGCGTCTTGCCACATATCAACAATGGGTCTGACTGAGGGCCTCCATGAGAGAAGCCCAAGCAAGACGCGCCCCGAGGAGCGTCTTGCCACATGTCACCACTGGGTCTGACTGAGCGCCTCCAGGAGAGGGGCCCAAGCAAGAAGCGCCCCGAGGAAAGTCTTGCCACGTGTCAACACTGGGTCTGACTGAGCGTCTCCAGGAGAGAGGCCCAAGCAAGACGCGCCCCGAGGAGCGTCTTGCCACATGTCACCACTGGGTCTGACTGAGCGCCTCCAGGAGAGAGGCCCAAGCAAGACGCGCCCCGAGGAGCGTCTTGCCAAATGTAAGCACTGGGTCTGACTGAGCGCCTCCAGGAGAGAAGCCCCAGCAAGACGCGCCCCGAGGAGCGTCTTACCACATGTAAGCACTGGGTCTGACTGAGCGCCTCCAGGAGAGAAGCCCCAGCAAGACGCGCCCCGAGGAGCGTCTTACAACATGTCAGGACTCGGTCTGACTGAACGCCTCCAGGAGAGAAGCCCCAGCAAGACGCGCCCCGAGGAGCGTCTTGCCACATGTAAGCACTGGGTCTGACTGAGCGCCTCCAGGAGAGAGGCCCCAGCAAGACGCGCCCCGAGGAGCGTCTTGACACATGTCAACACTGGGGCTGACATAGGGCCTCCAGGAGAGAGGCCCAAGCAAGATGCGCCCCGAGGAGCGTCTTGCCACATGTAAACAATGGGTCTGACTGAGGGCCTCCAGGAGAGAAGCACAAGCAAGACGCGCCCCGAGGAGCGTCTTGCCACATGTCAGCACTCGGTCTGACTGAGCGCCTCCAGGAGAGAGGCCCAAGCAAGACGCACCCCGAGGAGCGTCTTGACACATGTCAACACTGGGGCTGACAGAGGGCCTCCAGGAGAGAGGCCCAAGCAAGATGCGCCCCAAGGAGCGTCTTGCCACATGTAAACAATGGGTCTGACTGAGGGCCTCCGGGAGAGAAGCCCAAGCAAGACGCGCCCCGAGGAGCGTCTTGCCACATGTCAGCACTCGGTCTGACTGAGCGCCTCCAGGAGAGAGGCCCAAGCAAGACGCGCCCCGAGGAGCGTCTTGCCACATATCAACAATGGGTCTGACTGAGGGCCTCCATGAGAGAAGCCCAAGCAAGACGCGCCCCGAGGAGCGTCTTGTCACGTGTCAACACTGGGTCTGACTGAGCATCTCCAGGAGAGAGGCTCAAGCAAGACGCGCCCCGAAGAGCGTCTTGCCACATGTCACCACTGGGTCTGACTGAGCGCCTCCAGGAGAGAGGCCCAAGCAAGACGCGCCCCGAGGAGCGTCTTGCCACATGTAAGCACTGGGTCTGACTGAGCGCCTCCAGGAGAGAGGCCCAAGCAAGACGCGCCCCGAGGAGCGTCTTGCCACATGTAAACAATGGGTCTGACTGAGGGCCTCCAGGAGAGAAGCCCAAGCAAGATGCGCCCAAAGGAGCGTCTTGCCACATGTAAACAATGGGTCTGACTCAGGGCCTCCAGGAGAGAAGCCCAAGCAAGACGCGCCCCGAGCAGCGTCTTGCCACATGTCAGCACTCGGTCTGACTGAGCGCCTCCAGGAGAGAGGCCCAAGCAAGACGCGCCCCGAGGGGCGTCTTGCCACATATCAACAATGGGTCTGACTGAGGGCCTCCATGAGAGAAGCCCAAGCAAGACGCGCCCCGAGGAGCGTCTTGCCACATGTCACCACTGGGTCTGACTGAGCGCCTCCAGGAGAGGGGCCCAAGCAAGACGCGCCCCGAGGAAAGTCTTGCCACGTGTCAACACTGGGTCTGACTGAGCGTCTCCAGGAGAGAGGCCCAAGCAAGACGCGCCCCGAGGAGCGTCTTGCCACATGTCACCACTGGGTCTGACTGAGCGCCTCCAGGAGAGAGGCCCAAGCAAGACGCGCCCCCAGGAGCGTCTTGCCACATGTAAGTACTGGGTCTGACTGAGCGCCTCCAGGAGAGAAGCCCCAGCAAGACGCGCCCCGAGGAGCGTCTTACCATATGTAAGCACTGGGTCTGACTGAGCGCCTCCAGGAGAGAGGCCCCAGCAAGACACGCCCCGAGGAGCGTCTTGCCTTATGTCAGCACTCGGTCTGACTGAGCGCCTCCAGGAGAGAGGCCCAAGCAAGACGCGCACCGAGGAGCGTCTTGCCACATGTCAACAATGGGTCTGACTGAGGGCCTCCAGGAAAGAAGCCCAAGCAAGACGCGCCCCGAGGAGCGTCTTGCCACATGTCAACAATGGGTCTGACTGAGCGCCTCCAGGAGAGAGGCCCAAGCAAGACGCACCCCGAGGAGCGTCTTGCCACATGTCACCACTGGGTCTGACTGAGCGCCTCCAGGAGAGAGGCCCAAGCAAGACGCGTCCCGAGGAGCGTCTTGCCACATGTCAGCACTCGGTCTGACTGAACGCCTCCAGGAGAGAAGCCCCAGCAAGACGCGCCCCGAGTAGCGTCTTGCCACATGTAAGCACTGGGTCTGACTGAGCGCCTCCAGGAGAGAGGCCCAAGCAAGACGTGCCCCGAGGAGCGTCTTGCCACATGTCAACAATGGGTCTGACTGAGGGTCTCCAGGAGAGAAGCCCAAGCAAGACGCGCCCCGAGGAGCGTCTTGCCAGATGTCAGCACTCGGTCTGACTGAGCGCCTCCAGGAGAGAGGCCCAAGCAAGACGCGCCCCGAGGAGCGTCTTGCCACATGTCACCACTGGGTCTGACTGAGCGCCTCCAGGAGAGAGGCCCAAGCAAGACACGCCCCGAGGAGCGTCTTGCCACGTGTCAACACTGGGTCTGACTGAGCGTCTCCAGGAGAGAGGCCCAAGCAAGACGCGCCCCGAGGAGCGTCTTGCCACATGTAATCACTGGGTCTGACTGAGCGCCTCCAGGAGAGAGGCCCAATCAAGACGCGCCCCGAGGAGCGTCTTGCCACATGTAAGCACTGGGTCTGACTGAGCGCCTCCAGGAGAGAAGCCCCAGCAAGACGCGCCCCGAGGAGCGTCTTGCCACATGTAAGCACTGGGTCTGACTGAGCGCCTCCAGGAGAGAGGCCCCAGCAAGACGCGCCCCGAGGAGCGTCTTGACACATGTCAACACTGGGGCTGACATAGGGCCTCCAGGAGAGAGGCCCAAGCAAGATGCGCCCCGAGGAGCGTCTTGCCACATGTAAACAATGGGTCTGACTGAGGGCCTCCAGGAGAGAAGCACAAGCAAGACGCGCCCCGAGGAGCGTCTTGCCACATGTCAACAATGGGTCTGACTGAGGGCCTCCAGGAGAGAAGCCCAAGCAAGACGCGCCCCGAGGAGCGTCTTGCCACATGTCACCACTGGGTCTGACTGAGCGCCTCCAGGAGAGGGGCCCAAGCAAGACGCGCCCCGAGGAAAGTCTTGCCACGTGTCAACACTGGGTCTGACTGAGCGTCTCCAGGAGAGAGGCCCAAGCAAGACGCGCCCCGAGGAGCGTCTTGCCACTTATCAACAATGGGTCTGACTGAGGGCCTCCATGACAGAACCCCAAGCAAGACGCGCCCTGAGGAGCGTCTTGCCACATGTCACCACTGGGTCTGACTGAGCGCCTCCAGGAGAGAGGCCCAAGCAAGACACGCCCCGAGGAGCGTCTTGCCACGTGTCAACACTGGGTCTGACTGAGCGTCTCCAGGAGAGAGGCCCAAGCAAGACGCGCCCCGAGGAGCGTCTTGCCACATGCCATCACTGGGTCTGACTGAGCGCCTCCAGGAGAGAGGCCCAATCAAGACGCGCCCCGAGGAGCGTCTTGCCACATGTAAGCACTGGGTCTGACTGAGCGCCTCCAGGAGAGAAGCCCCAGCAAGACGCGCCCCGAGGAGCGTCTTGCCACATGTAAGCACTGGGTCTGACTGAGCGCCTCCAGGAGAGAGGCCCCAGCAAGACGCGCCCCGAGGAGCGTCTTGACACATGTCAACACTGGGGCTGACATAGGGCCTCCAGGAGAGAGGCCCAAGCAAGATGCGCCCCGAGGAGCGTCTTGCCACATTTAAACAATGGGTCTGACTGAGGGCCTCCAGGAGAGAAGCACAAGCAAGACGCGCCCCGAGGAGCGTCTTGCCACATGTCAACAATGGGTCTGACTGAGGGCCTCCAGGAGAGAAGCCCAAGCAAGACGCGCCCAGAGGAGCGTCTTGCCACATGTCACCACTGGGTCTGACTTAGCGCCTCCAGGAGAGGGGCCCAAGCAAGACGCGCCCCGAGGAAAGTCTTGCCACGTGTCAACACTGGGTCTGACTGAGCGTCTCCAGGAGAGAGGCCCAAGCAAGACGCGCCCCGAGGAGCGTCTTGCCACATGTCACCACTGGGTCTGACTGAGCGCCTCCAGGAGAGAGGCCCAAGCAAGACGCGCCCCGAGGAGCGTCTTGCCACATGTAAGCACTGGGTCTGACTGAGCACCTCCAGGAGAGAAGCCCCAGCAAGACGCGCCCCGAGGAGCGTCTTACCATATGTAAGCACTGGGTCTGACTGAGCGCCTCCAGGAGAGAGGCCCCAGCACGACACGCCCCGAGGAGCGTCTTGCCTTATGTCAGCACTCGGTCTGACTGAGCGCCTCCAGGAGAGAGGCCCAAGCAAGACGCGCACCGAGGAGCGTCTTGCCACATGTCAACAATGGGTCTGACTGAGGGCATCCAGGAAAGAAGCCCAAGCAAGACGCGTCCCGAGGAGCGTCTTGCCACATGTCAGCACTCGGTCTGACTGAACGCCTCCAGGAGAGAAGCCCCAGCAAGACGCGCCCCGAGGAGCGTCTTGCCACATGTAAGCACTGGGTCTGACTGAGCGCCTCCAGGAGAGAGGCCCAAGCAAGACGTGCCCCGAGGAGCGTCTTGCCACTTGTCAACAATGGGTCTGACTGAGGGCCTGCAGGAGAGAAGCCCAAGCAAGAAGCGCCCAAAGGAGCGTCTTGCCACATGTAAACAATGGGTCTGACTGAGGGCCTCCAGGAGAGAAGCCCAAGCAAGACGCGCCCCGAGGAGCGTCTTGCCACATGTCAGCACTCGGTCTGACTGAGCGCCTCCAGGAGAGAGGCCCAAGCAAGACGCGCCCCGAGGAGCGTCTTGCCACATATCAACAATGGGTCTGACTGAGGGCCTCCATGAGAGAAGCCCAAGCAAGACGCGCCCCGAGGAGCGTCTTGCCACATGTCACCACTGGGTCTGACTGAGCGCCTCCAGGAGAGAGGCCCAATCAAGACGCGCCCCGAGGAGCGTCTTGCCACATGTAAGCACTGGGTCTGACTGAGCGCCTCCAGGAGAGAAGCCCCAGCAAGACACGCCCCGAGGAGCGTCTTACCACATGTCAGCACTCGGTCTGACTGAACGCTTCCAGGAGAGAAGCCCCAGCAAGACGCGCCCCGAGGAGCGTCTTGCCACATGTAATCACTGGGTCTGACTGAGCGCCTCCAGGAGAGAGGCCCCAGCAAGACGCGCCCCGAGGAGCGTCTTGACACATGTCAACACTGGGGCTGACATAGGGCCTCCAGGAGAGAGGCCCAAGCAAGATGCGCCCCGAGGAGCGTCTTGCCACATGTAAACAATGGGTCTGACTGAGGGCCTCCAGGAGAGAAGCACAAGCAAGACGCGCCCCGAGGAGCGTCTTGCCACATGTCAACAATGGGTCTGACTGAGGGCCTCCAGGAGAGAAGCCCAAGCAAGACGCGCCCCGAGGAGCGTCTTGCCACATGTCAGCACTCGGTCTGACTGAGCGCCTCCAGGAGAGAGGCCCAAGCAAGACGCACCCCGAGGAGCGTCTTGACACATGTCAACACTGGAGCTGACAGAGGGCCTCCAGGAGAGAGGCCCAAGCAAGATGCGCCCCAAGGAGCGTCTTGCCACATGTAAACAATGGGTCTGACTGAGGGCCTCCAGGAGAGAAGCCCAAGCAAGACGCGCCCCGAGGAGCGTCTTGCCACATGTCAGCACTCGGTCTGACTGAGCGCCTCCAGGAGAGAGGCCCAAGCAAGACGCACCCCGAGCAGCGTCTTGCCACATATCAACAATGGGTCTGACTGAGGGCCTCCATGAGAGAAGCCCAAGCAAGATTCGCCCCGAGGAGCGTCTTGTCACGTGTCAACACTGGGTCTGACTGAGCATCTCCAGGAGAGAGGCTCAAGCAAGACGCGCCCCGAGGAGCGTCTTGCCTTATGTCAGCACTCGGTCTGACTGAGCGCCTCCAGGAGAGAGGCCCAAGCAAGACGCGCCCCGAGGAGCGTCTTGCCACATGTCAACAATGGGTCTGACTGAGGGCCTCCAGGAGAGAATCCCAAGCAAGACGCGCCCCGAGGAGCGTCCTGCCACATGTAAGCACTGGGTCTGACTGAGCGCCTCCAGGAGAGAGGCCCCAGCAAGACGCGCCCCGAGGAGCGTCTTGACACATGTCAACACTGGGGCTGACATAGGGCCTCCAGGAGAGAGGCCCAAGCAAGATGCGCCCCGAGGAGCGTCTTGCCACATTTAAACAATGGGTCTGACTGAGGGCCTCCAGGAGAGAAGCACAAGCAAGACGCGCCCCGAGGAGCGTCTTGCCACATGTCAACAATGGGTCTGACTGAGGGCCTCCAGGAGAGAAGCCCAAGCAAGACGCGCCCAGAGGAGCGTCTTGCCACATGTCACCACTGGGTCTGACTTAGCGCCTCCAGGAGAGGGGCCCAAGCAAGACGCGCCCCGAGGAAAGTCTTGCCACGTGTCAACACTGGGTCTGACTGAGCGTCTCCAGGAGAGAGGCCCAAGCAAGACGCGCCCCGAGGAGCGTCTTGCCACATGTCACCACTGGGTCTGACTGAGCGCCTCCAGGAGAGAGGCCCAAGCAAGACGCGCCCCGAGGAGCGTCTTGCCACATGTAAGCACTGGGTCTGACTGAGCACCTCCAGGAGAGAAGCCCCAGCAAGACGCGCCCCGAGGAGCGTCTTACCATATGTAAGCACTGGGTCTGACTGAGCGCCTCCAGGAGAGAGGCCCCAGCACGACACGCCCCGAGGAGCGTCTTGCCTTATGTCAGCACTCGGTCTGACTGAGCGCCTCCAGGAGAGAGGCCCAAGCAAGACGCGCACCGAGGAGCGTCTTGCCACATGTCAACAATGGGTCTGACTGAGGGCCTCCAGGAAAGAAGCCCAAGCAAGACGCGTCCCGAGGAGCGTCTTGCCACATGTCAGCACTCGGTCTGACTGAACGCCTCCAGGAGAGAAGCCCCAGCAAGACGCGCCCCGAGGAGCGTCTTGCCACATGTAAGCACTGGGTCTGACTGAGCGCCTCCAGGAGAGAGGCCCAAGCAAGACGTGCCCCGAGGAGCGTCTTGCCACTTGTCAACAATGGGTCTGACTGAGGGCCTGCAGGAGAGAAGCCCAAGCAAGAAGCGCCCAAAGGAGCGTCTTGCCACATGTAAACAATGGGTCTGACTGAGGGCCTCCAGGAGAGAAGCCCAAGCAAGACGCGCCCCGAGGAGCGTCTTGCCACATGTCAGCACTCGGTCTGACTGAGCGCCTCCAGGAGAGAGGCCCAAGCAAGACGCGCCCCGAGGAGCGTCTTGCCACATATCAACAATGGGTCTGACTGAGGGCCTCCATGAGAGAAGCCCAAGCAAGACGCGCCCCGAGGAGCGTCTTGCCACATGTCACCACTGGGTCTGACTGAGCGCCTCCAGGAGAGAGGCCCAATCAAGACGCGCCCCGAGGAGCGTCTTGCCACATGTAAGCACTGGGTCTGACTGAGCGCCTCCAGGAGAGAAGCCCCAGCAAGACACGCCCCGAGGAGCGTCTTACCACATGTCAGCACTCGGTCTGACTGAACGCTTCCAGGAGAGAAGCCCCAGCAAGACGCGCCCCGAGGAGCGTCTTGCCACATGTAATCACTGGGTCTGACTGAGCGCCTCCAGGAGAGAGGCCCCAGCAAGACGCGCCCCGAGGAGCGTCTTGACACATGTCAACACTGGGGCTGACATAGGGCCTCCAGGAGAGAGGCCCAAGCAAGATGCGCCCCGAGGAGCGTCTTGCCACATGTAAACAATGGGTCTGACTGAGGGCCTCCAGGAGAGAAGCACAAGCAAGACGCGCCCCGAGGAGCGTCTTGCCACATGTCAACAATGGGTCTGACTGAGGGCCTCCAGGAGAGAAGCCCAAGCAAGACGCGCCCCGAGGAGCGTCTTGCCACATGTCAGCACTCGGTCTGACTGAGCGCCTCCAGGAGAGAGGCCCAAGCAAGACGCACCCCGAGGAGCGTCTTGACACATGTCAACACTGGAGCTGACAGAGGGCCTCCAGGAGAGAGGCCCAAGCAAGATGCGCCCCAAGGAGCGTCTTGCCACATGTAAACAATGGGTCTGACTGAGGGCCTCCAGGAGAGAAGCCCAAGCAAGACGCGCCCCGAGGAGCGTCTTGCCACATGTCAGCACTCGGTCTGACTGAGCGCCTCCAGGAGAGAGGCCCAAGCAAGACGCACCCCGAGCAGCGTCTTGCCACATATCAACAATGGGTCTGACTGAGGGCCTCCATGAGAGAAGCCCAAGCAAGATTCGCCCCGAGGAGCGTCTTGTCACGTGTCAACACTGGGTCTGACTGAGCATCTCCAGGAGAGAGGCTCAAGCAAGACGCGCCCCGAGGAGCGTCTTGCCTTATGTCAGCACTCGGTCTGACTGAGCGCCTCCAGGAGAGAGGCCCAAGCAAGACGCGCCCCGAGGAGCGTCTTGCCACATGTCAACAATGGGTCTGACTGAGGGCCTCCAGGAGAGAATCCCAAGCAAGACGCGCCCCGAGGAGCGTCCTGCCACATGTAAGCACTGGGTCTGACTGAGCGCCTCCAGGAGAGAGGCCCAAGCAAGACGTGCCCCGAGGAGCGTCTTGCCACATGTCAACAATGGGTCTGACTGAGGGCCTCCAGGAGAGAAGCCCAAGCAAGATGCGCCCAAAGGAGCGTCTTGCCACATGTAAACAATGGGTCTGACTGAGGGCCTCCAGGAGAGAAGCCCAAGCAAGACGCGCCCCGAGGAGCGTCTTGCCAGATGACAGCACTCGGTCTGACTGAGCGCCTCCAGGAGAGAGGCCCAAGCAAGACGCGCCCCGAGGAGCGTCTTGCCACTTATCAACAATGGGTCTGACTGAGGGCCTCCATGAGAGAAGCCCAAGCAAGACGCGCCCCGAGGAGCGTCTTGCCACATGTCACCACTGGGTCTGACTGAGCGCCTCCAGGAGAGAGGCCCAAGCAAGACACGCCCCGAGGAGCGTCTTGCCACGTGTCAACACTGGGTCTGACTGAGCGTCTCCAGGAGAGAGGCCCAAGCAAGACGCGCCCCGAGGAGCATCTTGCCACATGTCATCACTGGGTCTGACTGAGCGCCTCCAGGAGAGAGGCCCAATCAAGACGCGCCCCGAGGAGCGTCTTGCCACATGTAAGCACTGGGTCTGACTGAGCGCCTCCAGGAGAGAAGCCCCAGCAAGACGCGCCCCGAGGAGCGTCTTGCCACATGTAAGCACTGGGTCTGACTGAGCGCCTCCAGGAGAGAATCCCAAGCAAGACGCGCCCCGAGGAGCTTCTTGCACCATGTCAACACTGGGTCTGACTGAGCACCTCCAGGAGAGAGGCCCAAGCAAGACTCGCCCCGAGGAGCGTCTTGACTCATGTCAACACTGGGGCTGACAGAGGGCCTCCAGGAGAGAGGCCCAAGCAAGATGCCCCCCGAGGAGCGTCTTGCCACATGTAAACAATGGGTTTGACTGAGGGCCTCCAGGAGAGAAGCCCAAGCAAGACGCGCCCCGAGGAGCGCCTTGCCACATGTCAGCACTCGGTCTGACTGAGCGCCTCCAGGATAGAGGCCCCAGCAAGACGCGCCCCGAGGAGCGTCTGGCCACATGTCAGCACTCTGTCTGACTGTGCGCCTCCAGGAGAGAGGCCCCAATCAAGACGTGCCCCGAGGAGCATCTTGCCACATGTCAACAATGAGTCTGACTGAGGGCCTCCAGGAGAGAAGCCCAAGCAAGACGCGCCCCGAGGAGCGTCTTGCCACATGTCAGCACTCGGTCTGACTGAACGCCTCCAGGAGAAAAGCCCCAGCAAGACGCGCCCCGAGGAGCGTCTTGCCACATGTCAGCACTCGGTCTGACTGAGCTCCTCCAGGAGAGAGGCCCAAGCAAGACGCGCCCCGAGGAGCGTCTTGCCACATATCAACAATGGATCTGACTGAGGGCCTCCATGAGAGAAGCCCAAGCAAGACGCGCCCCGAGGAGAGTCTTGTCACATGTCACCACTGGGTCTGACTGAGCGCCTCCAGGAGAGAAGCCCCAGCAAGACGCGCCCCGAGGAGCGTCTTACAACATGTCAGCACTCGGTCTGACTGAACGCCTCCAGGAGAGAAGCCCAAGCAAGACGCGCCCCGAGGAGCTCCTTGCCACATGTCAGCACTCGGTCTGACTGAACGCCTCCAGGAGAGAAGCCCCAGCAAGACACACCCCGAGGTGCGTCTTGCCACATGTAAGCACTGGGTCTGACTGAGCGCCTCCAGGAGAGAGGCCCCAGCAAGACGCGCACCGAGGAGCGTCTTGCCTTATGTCAGCACTCGGTCTGACTGAGCGCCTCCAGGAGAGAGGCCCAAGCAAGACGCGCCCCGAGGAGCGTCTTGCCACATGTCAACAATGGGTCTGACTGAGGGCCTCCAGGAGAGAAGCCCAAGCAAGACGCGCCCCGAGGAGCGTCTTGCCACATGTCAACAATGGGTCTGACTGAGGGCCTCCAAGAGAGAAGCCCAAGCAAGACGCGCCCCGAGGAGCTTCTTGCACCATGTCAACACTGGGTCTGACTGAGCACCTCCAGGAGAGAGGCCCAAGCAAGACTCGCCCCGAGGAGCGTCTTGACTCATGTCAACACTGGGGCTGACAGAGGGCCTCCAGGAGAGAGGCCCAAGCAAGATGCGCCCCGAGGAGCGTCTTGCCACATGTAAACAATGGGTCTGACTGAACGCCTCCAGGAGAGAAGCCCCAGCAAGACGCGCCCCGAGGAGCGTCTTGCCACATGTAAGCACTGGGTCTGACTGAGCGCCTCCAGGAGAGAGGCCCCAGCAAGACGCGCCCCGAGGAGCGTCTTGCCTTATGTCAGCACTCGGTCTGACTGAGCGCCTCCAGGAGAGAGGCCCAAGCAAGACGCGCCCCGAGGAGCGTCTTGCCACATGTAAACAATGGGTCTGACTGAGGGCCTCCAGGAGAGAAGCCCAAGCAAGACGCGCCCCGAGGAGCGTCTTGCCACATGTCAGCACTCGGTCTGACTGAGCGCCTCCAGGAGAGAGGCCCAAGCAAGACGCGCCCCGAGGAGCGTCTTGCCACATGTCAGCACTGGGTCTGACTGAGCGCCTCCAGGAGAGAGGCCCAAGCAAGATGCGCCCCGAGGAGCGTCTTGCCACATGTAAGCACTGGGTCTGACTGAGCGCCTCCAGGAGAGAAGCCCCAGCAAGAAGCGCCCCGAGGAGCGTCTTACCACATGTCAGCACTCGGTCTGACTGAACGCCTCCAGGAGAGAAGCCCAAGCAAGACGCGCCCCGAGGAGCGTCTTGCCACATTACAGCACTCGGTCTGACTGAACGCCTCCAGGAGATGAGCACCAGCAAGACACGCCCCGAGGAGCGTCTTGCCACATGTAAGCACTGGGCCTGACTGAGCGCCTCCAGGACAGAGGCCCCAGCAAGACGCGCCCCGAGGAGCGTCTTGCCTTATGTCAGCACTCGGTCTGGCTGAGCGCCTCCAGGAGAGAGGCCCAAGCAAGACGCGCCCCGCGGAGCGTCTTGCCACATGTCAACAATGGGTCTGACTGAGGGCCTCCAGGAGAGAAGCCCAAGCAAGACGCGCCCCGAGGAGCGTCTTGCCACATGTCAGTACTCGGTCTGACTGAGCGACTCCAGGAGAGAGGCCCAAGCAAGACGCACCCCGGGGAGCGTCTTGACACATGTCAACACTGGGGCTGACAGAGGGCCTCCAGGAGAGAGGCCCAATTAAGATGCGCCCCGAGGAGCGTCTTGCCACATGTAAACAATGGGTCTGACTGAGGGCCTCCAAGAGAGAAGCCCAAGCAAGACGCGCCCCGAGGAGCGTCTTGCACCATGTCAACACTGGGTCTGACTGAGCACCTCCAGGAGAGAGGCCCAAGCAAGACTCGCCCCGAGGAGCGTCTTGCCACATATCAACAATGGGTCTGACTGAGGGCCTCCATGAGAGAAGCCCAAGCAAGACGCACCCCGAGGAGCATCTTGCCACATGTCAGCACTCGGTCTGACTGAGCGACTCCAGGAGAGAGGCCCAAGCAAGAAGCACCCCGAGGAGCGTCTTGACACATGTCAACACTGGGACTGACAGAGGGCCTCCAGGAGAGAGGCCCAAGCAAGATGCGCCCCGAGGAGCGTCTTGCCACATGTCAACAATGGGTCTGACTGAGGGCCTCCAAGAGAGAAGCCCAAGCAAGACGCGCCCCGAGGAGCGTCTTGCACCATGTCAACACTGGGTCTGACTGAGCACCTCCAGGAGAGAGGCCCAAGCAAGACTCGCCCCGAGGAGCGTCTTGCCACATATCAACAATGGGTCTGACTGAGGGCCTCCATGAGAGAAGCCCAAGCAAGACGCGCCCCGAGGAGCGTCTTGCCACATGTCAGCACTCGGTCTGACTGAGCGCCTCCAGGAGAGAGGCCCAAGCAAGACGCGCCCCGAGGAGCGTCTTGCCACATATCAACAATGGGTCTGACTGAGGGCCTCCATGAGAGAAGCCCAAGCAAGACGCGCCCCGAGGAGCGTCTTGTCACGTGTCAACACTGGGTCTGACTGAGCGTCTCCAGGAGAGAGGCCCAAGCAAGACGCACCCCGAGGAGCGTCTTGCCACATGTCACCACTGGGTCTGACAGAGCGCCTCCAGGAGAGAGGCCCAAGCAAGACGCGCCCCGAGGAGCGTCTTGCCACATGTCAACATGAGTCTGACTGAGGGCCTCCAGGAGAGAAGCCCAAGCAAGACGCGTCCCGAGGAGTGTCTTGCCACATGTCAGCACTCGGTCTGACTGAACGCCTCCAGGAGAGAAGCCCCAGCAAGACGCGCCCCGAGGAGCGTCTTGCCACATGTAAGCACTGGGTCTGACTGAGCGCCTCCAGGAGAGAGGCCCCAGCAAGACGCGCCCCGAGGAGCGTCTTGCCTCATGTCAGCACTCGGTCTGACTGAGCGCCTCCAGGAGAGAGGCCCAAGCAAGACGCGTCCCGAGGAGTGTCTTGCCACATGTCAACAATGAGTCTGACAGAGGGCCTCCAGGAGAGAAGCCCAAGCAAGACGCGTCCCGAGGAGTGTCTTGCCACATGTCAACAATGGGTCTGACTGAGGGCCTCCAGGAGAGAAGCCCAAACAAGACGCGCCCCGAGGAGCGTCTTGCCACATGTCAGCACTCGGTCTGACTGAGCGCCTCCAGGAGAGAGGCCCAAGCAAGACGCACCCCGAGGAGCGTCTTGACACATGTCAACACTGGGGCTGACAGAGGAACTCCAGGAGAGAGGCCCAAGCAAGATGCGCCCCGAGGAGCGTCTTGCCACATGTAAAGAATGGGTCTGACTGAGGGCCTCCAGGAGAGAAGCCCAAGCAAGACGCGCCCCGAGGAGCGTCTTGCCACATGTCAGCACTCGGTCTGACTGAGCGCCTCCAGGAGAGAGGCCCAAGCAAGACGCGCCCCGAGGAGCGTCTTGCCACATATCAACAATGGGTCTGACTGAGGGCCTCCATGAGAGAAGCCCAAGCAAGACGCGCCCCGAGGAGCGTCTTGTCACGTGTCAACAGTGGGTCTGACTGAGCGTCTCCAGGAGAGAGGCCCAAGCAAGACGCGCCCCGAGGAGCGTCTTGCCACATGTAAGCACTGGGTCTGACTGAGCGCCTCCAGGAGAGAGGCCCAAGCAAGACGCGCCCCGAGGAGCGTCTTGCCACATGTCAACAATGGGTCTGACTGAGGGCCTCCAGGAGAGAAGCCCAAGCAAGACGCGCCCCGAGGAGCGTCTTGCCACATGTCAACAATGGGTCTGACTGAGCGCCTCCAGGAGAGAGGCCCAAGCAAGACGCGCCCCGAGGAGCGTCTTGCCACATGTCACCACTGGGTCTGACTGAGCGCCTCCAGGAGAGAGGCCCAAGCAAGACGCGCCCCGAGGAGCGTCTTGCCACATGTAAGCACTGGGTCTGACTGAGCGCCTCCAGGAGAGAGGCCCCAGCAAGACGCGCCCCGAGGAGCGTCTTGCCTTATGTCAGCACTCGGTCTGACTGAGCGCCTCCAGGAGAGAGGCCCAAGCAAGACGCGCCCCGCGGAGCGTCTTGCCACATGTCAACAATGGGTCTGACTGAGGGCCTCCAGGAGAGAAGCCCAAGCAAGACGCGCCCCGAGGAGCGTCTTGCCACATGTCAGCACTCGGTCTGACTGAGCGACTCCAGGAGAGAGGCCCAAGCAAGACGCACCCCGGGGAGCGTCTTGACACATGTCAACACTGGGGCTGACAGAGGGCCTCCAGGAGAGAGGCCCAAGCAAGATGCGCCCCGAGGAGCGTCTTGCCACATGTCAACAATGGGTCTGACTGAGGGCCTCCAAGAGAGAAGCTCAAGCAAGACGCGCCCCGAGGAGCGTCTTGCACCATGTCAACACTGGGTCTGACTGAGCACCTCCAGGAGAGAGGCCCAAGCAAGACTCGCCCCGAGGAGCGTCTTGCCACATATCAACAATGGGTCTGACTGAGGGCCTCCATGAGAGAAGCCCAAGCAAGACGCGCCCCGAGGAGCATCTTGCCACATGTCACCACTCGGTCTGACTGAGCGACTCCAGGAGAGAGGCCCAAGCAAGACGCACCCCGAGGAGCGTCTTGACACATGTCAACACTGGGGCTGACAGAGGGCCTCCAGGAGAGAGGCCCAAGCAAGACTCGCCCCGAGGAGCGTCTTGCCACATATCAACAATGGGTCTGACTGAGGGCCTCCATGAGAGAAGCCCAAGCAAGACGCGCCCCGAGGAGCGTCTTGCCACATGTCAGCACTCGGTCTGACTGAGCGCCTCCAGGAGAGAGGCCCAAGCAAGACGCGCCCCGAGGAGCGTCTTGCCACATGTCACCACTGGGTCTGACTGAGCGCCTCCAGGAGAGAGGCCCAAGCAAGACGCGCCCCGAGGAGCGTCTTGCCACATGTCAACATGAGTCTGACTGAGGGCCTCCAGGAGAGAAGCCCAAGCAAGACGCGTCCCGAGGAGTGTCTTGCCACATGTCAGCACTCGGTCTGACTGAACGCCTCCAGGAGAGAAGCCCCAGCAAGACGCGCCCCGAGGAGCGTCTTGCCACATGTAAGCACTGGGTCTGACTGAGCGCCTCCAGGAGAGAGGCCCCAGCAAGACGCGCCCCGAGGCGCGTCTTGCCTCATGTCAGCACTCGGTCTGACTGAGCGCCTCCAGGAGAGAGGCCCAAGCAAGACGCGTCCCGAGGAGTGTCTTGCCACATGTCAACAATGAGTCTGACAGAGGAACTCCAGGAGAGAGGCCCAAGCAAGATGCGCCCCGAGGAGCGTCTTGCCACATGTAAACAATGGGTCTGACTGAGGGCCTCCAGGAGAGAAGCCCAAGCAAGACGCGCCCCGAGGAGCGTCTTGCCACATGTCAGCACTCGGTCTGACTGAGCGCCTCCAGGAGAGAGGCCCAAGCAAGACGCGCCCCGAGGAGCGTCTTGCCACATATCAACAATGGGTCTGACTGAGGGCCTCCATGAGAGAAGCCCAAGCAAGACGCGCCCCGAGGAGCATCTTGTCACGTGTCAACAGTGGGTCTGACTGAGCGTCTCCAGGAGAGAGGCCCAAGCAAGACGCGCCCCGAGGAGCGTCTTGCCACATGTAAGCACTGGGTCTGACTGAGCGCCTCCAGGAGAGAGGCCCCAGCAAGACGCGCCCCGAGGAGCGTCTTGCCTTATGTCAGCACTCGGTCTGACTGAGCGCCTCCAGGAGAGAGGCCCAAGCAAGACGCGCCCCGAGGAGCGTCTTGCCACATGTCAACAATGGGTCTGACTGAGGGCCTCCAGGAGAGAAGCCCAAGCAAGACGTGCCCCGAGGAGCGTCTTGCCACATGTCAACAATGGGTCTGACTGAGCGCCTCCAGGAGAGAGGCCCAAGCAAGACGCGCCCCGAGGAGCGTCTTGCCACATGTCACCACTGGGTCTGACTGAGCGCCTCCAGGAGAGAGGCCCAAGCAAGACGCGCCCCGAGGAGCGTCTTGCCACATGTCAACAATGGGTCTGACTGAACGCCTCCAGGAGAGAAGCCCAAGCAAGACGCGCCCCGAGGAGCGTCTTGCCACATGTCAACACTCGGTCTGACTGAACGCCTCCAGGAGAGAAGCCCCAGCAAGACACGCCCCGAGGAGCGTCTTGCCACATGTAAGCACTGGGTCTGACTGAGCGCCTCCAGGAGAGAGGCCCCAGCAAGACGCGCCCCGAGGAGCGTCTTGCCTTATGTCAGCACTCGGTCTGACTGAGCGCCTCCAGGAGAGAGGCCCAAGCAAGACGCACCCCGGGGAGCGTCTTGACACATGTCAACACTGGGGCTGACAGAGGGCCTCCAGGAGAGAGGCCCAAGCAAGATGTGCCCCGAGGAGCGTCTTGCCACATGTAAACAATGGGTCTGACTGAGGGCCTCCAAGAGAGAAGCTCAAGCAAGACGCGCCCCGAGGAGCGTCTTGCACCATGTCAACACTGGGTCTGACTGAGCACCTCCAGGAGAGAGGCCCAAGCAAGACTCGCCCCGAGGAGCGTCTTGCCACATATCAACAATGGGTCTGACTGAGGGCCTCCATGAGAGAAGCCCAAGCAAGACGCGCCCCGAGGAGCATCTTGCCACATGTCACCACTCGGTCTGACTGAGCGACTCCAGGAGAGAGGCCCAAGCAAGACGCACCCCGAGGAGCGTCTTGACACATGTCAACACTGGGGCTGACAGAGGGCCTCCAGGAGAGAGGCCCAAGCAAGATGCGCCCCGAGGAGCGTCTTGCCACATGTCAACAATGGGTCTGACTGAGGGCCTCCAAGAGAGAAGCCCAAGCAAGACGCGCCCCGAGGAGCGTCTTGCACCATGTCAACACTGGGTCTGACTGAGCACCTCCAGGAGAGAGGCCCAAGCAAGACTCGCCCCGAGGAGCGTCTTGCCACATAGCAACAATGGGTCTGACTGAGGGCCTCCATGAGAGAAGCCCAAGCAAGACGCGCCCCGAGGAGCGTCTTGTCACGTGTCAACACTGGGTCTGACTGAGCGTCTCCAGCAGAGAGGCCCAAGCAAGACGCGCCCCGAGGAGCGTCTTGCCACATGTCACCACTGGGTCTGACTGAGGGCCTCCAGGAGAGAGGCCCAAGCAACACGCGCCCCGAGGAGCGTCTTGCCACATGTCAACAATGAGTCTGACTGAGGGCCTCCAGGAGAGAAGCCCAAGCAAGACGCGTCCCGAGGAGTGTCTTGCCACATGTCAGCACTCGGTCTGACTGAACGCCTCCAGGAGAGAAGCCCCAGCAAGACGCGCCCCGAGGAGCGTCTTGCCACATGTAAGCACTGGGTCTGATTGAGCGCCTCCAGGAGAGAGGCCCCAGCAAGACGCGCCCCGAGGAGCGTCTTGCCTTATGTCAGCACTCGGTCTGACTGAGCGCCTCCAGGAGAGAGGCCCAAGCAAGACGCGTCCCGAGGAGTGTCTTGCCACATGTCAACAATGAGTCTGACTGAGGGCCTCCAGGAGAGAAGCCCAAGCAAGACGCGTCCCGAGGAGTGTCTTGCCACATGTCAACAATGGGTCTGACTGAGGGCCTCCAGGAGAGAAGCCCAAGCAACACGCGCCCCGAGGAGCGTCTTGCCACATGTCAGCACTCGGTCTGACTGAGCGCCTCCAGGAGAGAGGCCCAAGCAAGACGCACCCCGAGGAGCGTCTTGACACATGTCAACACGGGGGCTGACAGAGGAACTCCAGGAGAGAGGCCCAAGCAAGATGCGCCCCGAGGAGCGTCTTGCCACATGTAAACAATGGGTCTGACTGAGGGCCTCCAGGAGAGAAGCCCAAGCAAGACGCGCCCCGAGGAGCGTCTTGCCACATGTTAGCACTCGGTCTGACTGAGCGCCTCCAGGAGAGAGGCCCAAGCAAGACGCGCCCCGAGGAGCGTCTTGCCACATATCAACAATGGGTCTGACAGAGGGCCTCCATTAGAGAAGCCCAAGCAAGACGCGCCCCGAGGAGCGTCTTTTCACGTGTCCACACTGGGTCTGACTGAGAGTCTCCAGGAGAGAGGCCAAAGCAAGACGCGCCCCGAGGAGCGTCTTGCCACATGTCAACAATGGGTCTGACTGAGGGCCTCCAGGAGAGAAGCCTCAAGCAAGACGTGCCCCGAGGAGCGTCTTGCCACATGTCAACAATGGGTCTGACTGAGCGCCTCCAGGAGAGAGGCCCAAGCAAGACGCGCCCCGAGGAGCGTCTTGCCACATGTCACCACTGAGTCTGACTGAGCGCCTCCAGGAGAGAGGCCCAAGCAAGACACGCCCCGAGGAGCGTCTTGCCACATGTCAGCACTCGGTCTGACTGAACGCCTCCAGGAGAGAAGCCCCAGCAAGACGCGCCCCGAGGAGCGTCTTGCCACATGTAAGCACTGGGTCTGACTGAGCGCCTCCAGGAGAGAAGCCCCAGCAAGACGCGCCCCGAGGTGCGTCTTGCCACATGTAAGCACTGGGTCTGACTGAGCGCCTCCAGGAGAGAGGCCCAAGCAAGACGCGCCCCGAGGAGCGTCTTGCCACATGTCAGCACTCGGTCTGACTGAACGCCTCCAGGAGAGAAGCCCCAGCAAGACACGCCCCGAGGAGCGTCTTGCCACATGTAAGCACTGGGTCTGACTTAGCGCCTCCAGGAGAGAGGCCCCAGCAAGACGCGCCCCGAGGAGCGTCTTGCCTTATGTCAGCACTCGGTCTGACTGAGCGCCTCCAGGAGAGAGGCCCAAGCAAGACGCGCCCCGCGGAGCGTCTTGCCACATGTCAACAATTGGTCTGCATGAGGGCCTCCAGGAGAGAAGCCCAAGCAAGACGCGCCCCGAGGAGCGTCTTGCCACATGTCAGCACTCGGTCTGACTGAGCCACTCCAGGAGAGAGGCCCAAGCAAGACGCACCCCGGGGAGCGTCTTGACACATGTCAACACTGGGGCTGACAGAAGGCCTCCAGGAGAGAGGCCCAAGCAAGATGCGCCCCGAGGAGCGTCTTGCCACATGTAAACAATGGGTCTGACTGAGGGCCTCCAAGAGAGAAGCCAAAGCAAGACGCGCCCCGAGGAGCGTCTTGCACCATGTCAACACTGGGTCTGAATGAGCAACTCCAGGAGAGAGGCCCAAGCAAGACTCGCCCCGAGGAGCGTCTTGCCACATATCAACAATGGGTCTGACTGAGGGCCTCCATGAGAGAAGCCCAAGCAAGACGCGCCCCGAGGAGCATCTTGCCACATGTCAGCACTCGGTCTGACTGAGGGCCTCCAGGAGAGAAGCCCAAGCAAGACGCGTCCCGAGGAGTGTCTTGCCACATGTCAACAATGGGTCTGACTGAGGGCCTCCAGGAGAGAAGCCCAAGCAACACGCGCCCCGAGGAGCGTCTTGCCACATGTCAGCACTCGGTCTGACTGAGCGCATCCAGGAGAGAGGCCCAAGCAAGACGCACCCGGAGGAGCGTCTTGACACATGTCAACACTGGGGCTGACAGAGGAACTCCAGGAGAGAGGCCCAAGCAAGATGCGCCCCGAGGAGCGTCTTGCCACATGTAAACAATGGGTCTGACTGAGGGCCTCCAGGAGAGAAGCCCAAGCAAGACGCGCCCCGAGGAGCGTCTTGCCACATGTTAGCACTCGGTCTGACTGAGCGCCTCCAGGAGAGAGGCCCAAGCAAGACGCGCCCCGAGGAGCGTCTTGCCACATATCAACAATGGGTCTGACAGAGGGCCTCCATTAGAGAAGCCCAAGCAAGACGCGCCCCGAGGAGCGTCTTTTCACGTGTCAACACTGGGTCTGACTGAGAGTCTCCAGGAGAGAGGCCAAAGCAAGACGCGCCCCGAGGAGCGTCTTGCCACATGTCAACAATGGGTCTGACTGAGGGCCTCCAGGAGAGAAGCCTCAAGCAAGACGTGCCCCGAGGAGCGTCTTGCCACATGTCAACAATGGGTCTGACTGAGCGCCTCCAGGAGAGAGGCCCAAGCAAGACGCGCCCCGAGGAGCGTCTTGCCACATGTCACCACTGGGTCTGACTGAGCGCCTCCAGGAGAGAGGCCCAAGCAAGACGCGCCCCGAGGAGCGTCTTGCCACATGTCAGCACTCGGTCTGACTGAACGCCTCCAGGAGAGAAGCCCCAGCAAGACACGCCCCGAGGAGCGTCTTGCCACATGTAAGCACTGGGTCTGACTGAGCGCCTCCAGGAGAGAGGCCCCAGCAAGACGCGCCCCGAGGAGCGTCTTGCCTTATGTCAGCACTCGGTCTGACTGAGCGCCTCCAGGAGAGAGGCCCAAGCAAGACGCGCCCCGCGGAGCGTTTTGCCACATGTCAACAATTGGTCTGCATGAGGGCCTCCAGGAGAGAAGCCCAAGCAAGACGCGCCCCGAGGAGCGTCTTGCCACATGTCAGCACTCGGTCTGACTGAGCCACTCCAGGAGAGAGGCCCAAGCAAGACGCACCCCGGGGAGCGTCTTGACACATGTCAACACTGGGGCTGACAGAGGGCCTCCAGGAGAGAGGCCCAAGCAAGATGCGCCCCGAGGAGCGTCTTGCCACATGTAAACAATGGGTCTGACTGAGGGCCTCCAAGAGAGAAGCCAAAGCAAGACGCGCCCCGAGGAGCGTCTTGCACCATGTCAACACTGGGTCTGAATGAGCAACTCCAGGAGAGAGGCCCAAGCAAGACTCGCCCCGAGGAGCGTCTTGCCACATATCAACAATGGGTCTGACTGAGGGCCTCCATGAGAGAAGCCCAAGCAAGACGCGCCCCGAGGAGCATCTTGCCACATGTCAGCACTCGGTCTGACTGAGGGCCTCCAGGAGAGAAGCCCAAGCAAGACGCGTCCCGAGGAGTGTCTTGCCACATGTCAACAATGGGTCTGACTGAGGGCCTCCAGGAGAGAAGCCCAAGCAACACGCGCCCCGAGGAGCGTCTTGCCACATGTCAGCACTCGGTCTGACTGAGCGCCTCCAGGAGAGAGGCCCAAGCAAGACGCACCCCGAGGAGCGTCTTGACACATGTCAACACTGGGGCTGACAGAGGAACTCCAGGAGAGAGGCCCAAGCAAGATGCGCCCCGAGGAGCGTCTTGCCACATGTAAACAATGGGTCTGACTGAGGGCCTCCAGGAGAGAAGCCCAAGCAAGACGCGCCCCGAGGAGCGTCTTGCCACATGTTAGCACTCGGTCTGACTGAGCGCCTCCAGGAGAGAGGCCCAAGCAAGACGCGCCCCGAGGAGCGTCTTGCCACATATCAACAATGGGTCTGACAGAGGGCCTCCATTAGAGAAGCCCAAGCAAGACGCGCCCCGAGGAGCGTCTTTTCACGTGTCAACACTGGGTCTGACTGAGAGTCTCCAGGAGAGAGGCCAAAGCAAGACGCGCCCCGAGGAGCGTCTTGCCACATGTCAACAATGGGTCTGACTGAGGGCCTCCAGGAGAGAAGCCTCAAGCAAGACGTGCCCCGAGGAGCGTCTTGCCACATGTCAACAATGGGTCTGACTGAGCGCCTCCAGGAGAGAGGCCCAAGCAAGACGCGCCCCGAGGAGCGTCTTGCCACATGTCACCACTGGGTCTGACTGAGCGCCTCCAGGAGAGAGGCCCAAGCAAGACACGCCCCGAGGAGCGTCTTGCCACATGTCAGCACTCGGTCTGACTGAACGCCTCCAGGAGAGAAGCCCCAGCAAGACGCGCCCCGAGGAGCGTCTTGCCACATGTAAGCACTGGGTCTGACTGAGCGCCTCCAGGAGAGAAGCCCCAGCAAGACGCGCCCCGAGGTGCGTCTTGCCACATGTAAGCACTGGGTCTGACTGAGCGCCTCCAGGAGAGAGGCCCAAGCAAGACGCGCCCCGAGGAGCGTCTTGCCACATGTCAGCACTCGGTCTGACTGAACGCCTCCAGGAGAGAAGCCCCAGCAAGACACGCCCCGAGGAGCGTCTTGCCACATGTAAGCACTGGGTCTGACTGAGCGCCTCCAGGAGAGAGGCCCCAGCAAGACGCGCCCCGAGGAGCGTCTTGCCTTATGTCAGCACTCGGTCTGACTGAGCGCCTCCAGGAGAGAGGCCCAAGCAAGACGCGCCCCGCGGAGCGTCTTGCCACATGTCAACAATTGGTCTGCATGAGGGCCTCCAGGAGAGAAGCCCAAGCAAGACGCGCCCCGAGGAGCGTCTTGCCACATGTCAGCACTCGGTCTGACTGAGCCACTCCAGGAGAGAGGCCCAAGCAAGACGCACCCCGGGGAGCGTCTTGACACATGTCAACACTGGGGCTGACAGAGGGCCTCCAGGAGAGAGGCCCAAGCAAGATGCGCCCCGAGGAGCGTCTTGCCACATGTAAACAATGGGTCTGACTGAGGGCCTCCAAGAGAGAAGCCAAAGCAAGACGCGCCCCGAGGAGCGTCTTGCACCATGTCAACACTGGGTCTGAATGAGCAACTCCAGGAGAGAGGCCCAAGCAAGACTCGCCCCGAGGAGCGTCTTGCCACATATCAACAATGGGTCTGACTGAGGGCCTCCATGAGAGAAGCCCAAGCAAGACGCGCCCCGAGGAGCATCTTGCCACATGTCAGCACTCGGTCTGACTGAGCGACTCCAGGAGAGAGGCCCAAGCAAGACGCACCCCGAGGAGCGTCTTGACACATGTCAACACTGGGGCTGACAGAGGGCCTACAGGAGAGAGGCCCAAGCAAGATGCGCCCCGAGGAGCGTCTTGCCACATGTCAACAATGGGTCTGACTGAGGGCCTCCAAGAGAGAAGCCCAAGCAAGACGCGCCCCGAGGAGCGTCTTCCACCATGTCAACACTGGGTCTGACTGAGCACCTCCAGGAGAGAGGCCCAAGCAAGACTCGCCCCGAGGAGCGTCTTGCCACATATCAACAATGGGTCTGACTGAGGGCCTCCATGAGAGAAGCCCAAGCAAGACGCGCCCCGAGGAGCGTCTTGCCACATGTCAGCACTCGGTCTGACTGAGCGCCTCCAAGAGAGAGGCCCAAGCAAGACGCGCCCCGAGGAGCGTCTTGCCACATATCAACAATGGGTCTGACTGAGGGCCTCCATGAGAGAAGCCCAAGCAAGACGCGCCCCGAGGAGCGTCTTGTCACGTGTCAACACTGGGTCTGACTGAGCGTCTCCAGGAGAGAGGCCCAAGCAAGACGCGCCCCGAGGAGCGTCTTGCCACATGTCACCACTGGGTCTGACTGAGCGCCTCCAGGAGAGAGGCCCAAGCAAGACGCGCCCCGAGGAGCGTCTTGCCACATGTCAACAATGAGTCTGACTGAGGGCCTCCAGGAGAGAAGCCCAAGCAAGACGCGTCCCGAGGAGTGTCTTGCCACATGTCAGCACTCGGTCTGACTGAACGCCTCCAGGAGAGAAGCCCCAGCAAGACGCGCCCCGAGGAGCGTCTTGCCACATGTAAGCACTGGGTCTGACTGAGCGCCTCCAGGAGAGAGGCCCCAGCAAGACGCGCCCCGAGGAGCGTCTTGCCTTATGTCAGCACTCGGTCTGACTGAGCGCCTCCAGGAGAGAGGCCCAAGCAAGACGCGACCCGAGGAGTGTCTTGCCACATGTCAACAATGAGTCTGACTGAGGGCCTCCAGGAGAGAAGCCCAAGCAAGACGCGTCCCGAGGAGTGTCTTGCCACATGTCAGCACTCGGTCTGACTGAGCGCCTCCAGGAGAGAGGCCCAAGCAAGACGCACCCCGAGGAGCGTTTTGACACATGTCAACACTGGGGCTGACAGAGGAACTCCACGAGAGAGGCCCAAGCAAGATGCACCCCGAGGAGCGTCTTGCCACATGTAAACAATGGGTCTGACTGAGGGCCTCCAGGAGAGAAGCCCAAGCAAGACGCGCCACGAGGAGCGTCTTGCCACATGTCAGCACTCGGTCTGACTGAGCGCCTCCAGGAGAGATGCCCAAGCAAGACGTGCCCCGAGGAGCGTCTTGCCACATATCAACAATGGGTCTGACTGAGGGCCTCCATGAGAGAAGCCCAAGCAAGACGCGCCCCGAGGAGCGTCTTGTCACGTGTCAACACTGGGTCTGACTGAGCGTCTCCAGGAGAGAGGCCCAAGCAAGACGCGCCCCGAGGAGCGTCTTGCCACATGTAAGCACTGGGTCTGACTGAGCGCCTCCAGGAGAGAGGCCCCAGCAAGACGCGCCCCGAGGAGCGTCTTGCCTTATGTCAGCACTCGGTCTGACTGAGCGCCTCCAGGAGAGAGGCCCAAGCAAGACGCCCCCCGAGGAGCGTCTTGCCACATGTCAACAATGGGTCTGACTGAGGGCCTCCAGGAGAGAAGCCCAAGCAAGACGCACCCCGAGGAGCGTCTTGCCACATGTCAACAATGGGTCTGACTGAGCGCCTCCAGGAGAGAGGCCCAAGCAAGACGCGCCCCGAGGAGCGTCTTGCCACATGTCACCACTGGGTCTGACTGAGCGCCTCCAGGAGAGAGGCCCAAGCAAGACGCGCCCCGAGGAGCGTCTTGCCACATGTCAACAATGGGTCTGACTGAGGGCCTCCAGGAGAGAAGCCCAAGCAAGATGCGCCCAAAGGAGCGTCTTGCCACATGTAAACAATGGGTCTGACTGAGGGCCTCCAGGAGAGAAGCCCAAGCAAGACGCGCCCCGAGGAGCGACTTGCCACATGTCACCACTGGGTCTGACTGAGCGCCTCCAGGAGAGAGGCCCAAGCAAGACGCGCCCCGAGGAGCGTCTTGCCACATGTCACCACTGGGTCTGACTGAGCGCCTCCAGGAGAGAGGCCCAATCAAGACGCGCCCCGAGGAGCGTCCTGCCACATGTAAGCACTGGGTCTGACTGAACGCCTCCAGGAGAGAAGCCCCAGCAAGACGCGCCCCGAGGAGCGTCTTGCCACATGTAAGCACTGGGTCTGACTGAGCGCCTCCAGGAGAGAGGCCCCAGCAAGACGCGCCCCGAGGAGCGTCTTGACACATGTCAACACTGGGGCTGACATAGGGCCTCCAGGAGAGAGGCCCAAGCAAGATGCGCCCCGAGGAGCGTCTTGCCACATGTAAACAATGGGTTTGACTGAGGGCCTCCAGGAGAGAAGCACAAGCAAGACGCTTCCCGAGGAGCGTCTTGCCACATGTCAACAATGGGTCTGACTGAGGGCCTCCAGGAGAGAAGCCCAAGCAAGACGCGCCCCGAGGAGCGTCTTGCCACATGTAAACAATGGGTCTGACTCAGGGCCTCCAGGAGAGGAGCCCAAGCAAGACGCGCCCCGAGCAGCGTCTTGCCACATGTCAGCACTCGGTCTGACTGAGCGCCTCCAGGAGAGAGGCCCAAGCAAGACGCGCCCCGAGGAGCGTCTTGCCACATATCAACAATGGGTCTGACAGAGGGCCTCCATTAGAGAAGCCCAAGCAAGACGCGCCCCGAGGAGCGTCTTTTCACGTGTCAACACTGGGTCTGACTGAGAGTCTCCAGGAGAGAGGCCAAAGCAAGACGCGCCCCGAGGAGCGTCTTGCCACATGTCAACAATGGGTCTGACTGAGGGCCTCCAGGAGAGAAGCCTCAAGCAAGACGTGCCCCGAGGAGCGTCTTGCCACATGTCAACAATGGGTCTGACTGAGCGCCTCCAGGAGAGAGGCCCAAGCAAGACGCGCCCCGAGGAGCGTCTTGCCACATGTCACCACTGGGTCTGACTGAGCGCCTCCAGGAGAGAGGCCCAAGCAAGACACGCCCCGAGGAGCGTCTTGCCACATGTCAGCACTCGGTCTGACTGAACGCCTCCAGGAGAGAAGCCCCAGCAAGACGCGCCCCGAGGAGCGTCTTGCCACATGTAAGCACTGGGTCTGACTGAGCGCCTCCAGGAGAGAAGCCCCAGCAAGACGCGCCCCGAGGTGCGTCTTGCCACATGTAAGCACTGGGTCTGACTGAGCGCCTCCAGGAGAGAGGCCCAAGCAAGACGCGCCCTGAGGAGCGTCTTGCCACATGTCAGCACTCGGTCTGACTGAACGCCTCCAGGAGAGAAGCCCCAGCAAGACACGCCCCGAGGAGCGTCTTGCCACATGTAAGCACTGGGTCTGACTGAGCGCCTCCAGGAGAGAGGCCCCAGCAAGACGCGCCCCGAGGAGCGTCTTGCCTTATGTCAGCACTCGGTCTGACTGAGCGCCTCCAGGAGAGAGGCCCAAGCAAGACGCGCCCCGCGGAGCGTCTTGCCACATGTCAACAATTGGTCTGCATGAGGGCCTCCAGGAGAGAAGCCCAAGCAAGACGCGCCCCGAGGAGCGTCTTGCCACATGTCAGCACTCGGTCTGACTGAGCCACTCCAGGAGAGAGGCCCAAGCAAGACGCACCCCGGGGAGCGTCTTGACACATGTCAACACTGGGGCTGACAGAGGGCCTCCAGGAGAGAGGCCCAAGCAAGATGCGCCCCGAGGAGCGTCTTGCCACATGTAAACAATGGGTCTGACTGAGGGCCTCCAAGAGAGAAGCCAAAGCAAGACGCGCCCCGAGGAGCGTCTTGCACCATGTCAACACTGGGTCTGAATGAGCAACTCCAGGAGAGAGGCCCAAGCAAGACTCGCCCCGAGGAGCGTCTTGCCACATATCAACAATGGGTCTGACTGAGGGCCTCCATGAGAGAAGCCCAAGCAAGACGCGCCCCGAGGAGCATCTTGCCACATGTCAGCACTCGGTCTGACTGAGCGACTCCAGGAGAGAGGCCCAAGCAAGACGCACCCCGAGGAGCGTCTTGACACATGTCAACACTGGGGCTGACAGAGGGCCTACAGGAGAGAGGCCCAAGCAAGATGCGCCCCGAGGAGCGTCTTGCCACATGTCAACAATGGGTCTGACTGAGGGCCTCCAAGAGAGAAGCCCAAGCAAGACGCGCCCCGAGGAGCGTCTTGCACCATGTCAACACTGGGTCTGACTGAGCACCTCCAGGAGAGAGGCCCAAGCAAGACTCGCCCCGAGGAGCGTCTTGCCACATATCAACAATGGGTCTGACTGAGGGCCTCCATGAGAGAAGCCCAAGCAAGACGCGCCCCGAGGAGCGTCTTGCCACATGTCAGCACTCGGTCTGACTGAGCGCCTCCAAGAGAGAGGCCCAAGCAAGACGCGCCCCGAGGAGCGTCTTGCCACATATCAACAATGGGTCTGACTGAGGGCCTCCATGAGAGAAGCCCAAGCAAGACGCGCCCCGAGGAGCGTCTTGTCACGTGTCAACACTGGGTCTGACTGAGCGTCTCCAGGAGAGAGGCCCAAGCAAGACGCGCCCCGAGGAGCGTCTTGCCACATGTCACCACTGGGTCTGACTGAGCGCCTCCAGGAGAGAGGCCCAAGCAAGACGCGCCCCGAGGAGCGTCTTGCCACATGTCAACAATGAGTCTGACTGAGGGCCTCCAGGAGAGAAGCCCAAGCAAGACGCGTCCCGAGGAGTGTCTTGCCACATGTCAGCACTCGGTCTGACTGAACGCCTCCAGGAGAGAAGCCCCAGCAAGACGCGCCCCGAGGAGCGTCTTGCCACATGTAAGCACTGGGTCTGACTGAGCGCCTCCAGGAGAGAGGCCCCAGCAAGACGCGCCCCGAGGAGCGTCTTGCCTTATGTCAGCACTCGGTCTGACTGAGCGCCTCCAGGAGAGAGGCCCAAGCAAGACGCGACCCGAGGAGTGTCTTGCCACATGTCAACAATGAGTCTGACTGAGGGCCTCCAGGAGAGAAGCCCAAGCAAGACGCGTCCCGAGGAGTGTCTTGCCACATGTCAGCACTCGGTCTGACTGAGCGCCTCCAGGAGAGAGGCCCAAGCAAGACGCACCCCGAGGAGCGTTTTGACACATGTCAACACTGGGGCTGACAGAGGAACTCCACGAGAGAGGCCCAAGCAAGATGCACCCCGAGGAGCGTCTTGCCACATGTAAACAATGGGTCTGACTGAGGGCCTCCAGGAGAGAAGCCCAAGCAAGACGCGCCACGAGGAGCGTCTTGCCACATGTCAGCACTCGGTCTGACTGAGCGCCTCCAGGAGAGATGCCCAAGCAAGACGTGCCCCGAGGAGCGTCTTGCCACATATCAACAATGGGTCTGACTGAGGGCCTCCATGAGAGAAGCCCAAGCAAGACGCGCCCCGAGGAGCGTCTTGTCACGTGTCAACACTGGGTCTGACTGAGCGTCTCCAGGAGAGAGGCCCAAGCAAGACGCGCCCCGAGGAGCGTCTTGCCACATGTAAGCACTGGGTCTGACTGAGCGCCTCCAGGAGAGAGGCCCCAGCAAGACGCGCCCCGAGGAGCGTCTTGCCTTATGTCAGCACTCGGTCTGACTGAGCGCCTCCAGGAGAGAGGCCCAAGCAAGACGCGCCCCGAGGAGCGTCTTGCCACATGTCAACAATGGGTCTGACTGAGGGCCTCCAGGAGAGAAGCCCAAGCAAGACGCACCCCGAGGAGCGTCTTGCCACATGTCAACAATGGGTCTGACTGAGCGCCTCCAGGAGAGAGGCCCAAGCAAGACGCGCCCCGAGGAGCGTCTTGCCACATGTCACCACTGGGTCTGACTGAGCGCCTCCAGGAGAGAGGCCCAAGCAAGACGCGCCCCGAGGAGCGTCTTGCCACATGTCAACAATGGGTCTGACTGAGGGCCTCCAGGAGAGAAGCCCAAGCAAGATGCGCCCAAAGGAGCGTCTTGCCACATGTAAACAATGGGTCTGACTGAGGGCCTCCAGGAGAGAAGCCCAAGCAAGACGCGCCCCGAGGAGCGACTTGCCACATGTCACCACTGGGTCTGACTGAGCGCCTCCAGGAGAGAGGCCCAAGCAAGACGCGCCCCGAGGAGCGTCTTGCCACATGTCACCACTGGGTCTGACTGAGCGCCTCCAGGAGAGAGGCCCAATCAAGACGCGCCCCGAGGAGCGTCCTGCCACATGTAAGCACTGGGTCTGACTGAACGCCTCCAGGAGAGAAGCCCCAGCAAGACGCGCCCCGAGGAGCGTCTTGCCACATGTAAGCACTGGGTCTGACTGAGCGCCTCCAGGAGAGAGGCCCCAGCAAGACGCGCCCCGAGGAGCGTCTTGACACATGTCAACACTGGGGCTGACATAGGGCCTCCAGGAGAGAGGCCCAAGCAAGATGCGCCCCGAGGAGCGTCTTGCCACATGTAAACAATGGGTTTGACTGAGGGCCTCCAGGAGAGAAGCACAAGCAAGACGCTTCCCGAGGAGCGTCTTGCCACATGTCAACAATGGGTCTGACTGAGGGCCTCCAGGAGAGAAGCCCAAGCAAGACGCGCCCCGAGGAGCGTCTTGCCACATGTAAACAATGGGTCTGACTCAGGGCCTCCAGGAGAGGAGCCCAAGCAAGACGCGCCCCGAGCAGCGTCTTGCCACATGTCAGCACTCGGTCTGACTGAGCGCCTCCAGGAGAGAGGCCCAAGCAAGACGCGCCCCGAGGAGCGTCTTGCCACATATCAACAATGGGTCTGACTGAGGGCCTCCATGAGAGAAGCCCAAGCAAGACGCGCCCCGAGGAGCGTCTTGCCACATGTCACCACTGGGTCTGACTGAGCGCCTCCAGGAGAGGGGCCCAAGCAAGACGCGCCCCGAGGAAAGTCTTGCCACGTGTCAACACTGGGTCTGACTGAGCGCCTCCAGGAGAGAGGCCCAAGCAAGACGCGCCCCGAGGAGCGTCTTGCCACATGTAAACAATGGGTCTGACTGAGGGCCTCCAGGAGAGAAGCCCAAGCAAGATGCGCCCAAAGGAGCGTCTTGCCACATGTAAACAATGGGTCTGACTCAGGGCCTCCAGGAGAGAAGCCCAAGCAAGACGCGCCCCGAGCAGCGTCTTGCCACATGTCAGCACTCGGTCTGACTGAGCGCCTCCAGGAGAGAGGCCCAAGCAAGACGCGCCCCGAGGAGCGTCTTGCCACATGTAAGCACTGGGTCTGACTGAGGGCCTCCATGAGAGATGCCCAAGCAAGACGCGCCCCGAGGAGCGTCTTGCCACATGTCACCACTGGGTCTGACTGAGCGCCTCCAGGAGAGGGGCCCAAGCAAGACGCGCCCCGAGGAAAGTCTTGCCACGTGTCAACACTGGGTCTGACTGAGCGTCTCCAGGAGAGAGGCCCAAGCAAGACGCGCCCCGAGGAGCGTCTTGCCACATGTCACCACTGGGTCTGACTGAGCGCCTCCAGGAGAGAGGCCCAAGCAAGACGCGCCCCGAGGAGCGTCTTGCCACATGTAAGGACTGGGTCTGACTGAGCGCCTCCAGGAGAGAAGCCCCAGCAAGACGCGCCCCGAGGAGCGTCTTACCACATGTAAGCACTGGGTCTGACTGAGCGCCTCCAGGAGAGAGGCCCCAGCAAGACGCGCCCCGAGGAGCGTCTTGCCTTATGTCAGCACTCGGTCTGACTGAGCGCCTCCAGGAGAGAGGCCCAAGCAAGACGCGCCCCGAGGAGCGTCTTGCCACATGTCAACAATGGGTCTGACTGAGGGCCTCCAGTAGAGAAGCCCAAGCAAGACGCGCCCCGAGGAGCGTCTTGCCACATGTCACCACTGGGTCTGACTGAGCGCCTCCAGGAGAGAGGCCCAAGCAAGACGCGCCCCGAGGAGCGTCTTGCCACATGTCAACAATGGGTCTGACTGAGGGCCTCCAGGAGAGAAGCCCAAGCAAGACGCGTCCCGAGGAGCGTCTTGCCACATGTCACCACTGGGTCTGACTGAGCGCCTCCAGGAGAGAGGCCCAAGCAAGACGCGCCCCGAGGAGCGTCTTGCCACATGTCAACAATGGGTCTGACTGAGGGCCTCCAGGAGAGAAGCCCAAGCAAGACGCGTCCCGAGGAGCGTCTTGCCACATGTCAGCTGTTGGGGTTATTAGGAGCGAACAATTAGTAAGCTTCAACTTACTTTTGGATTCTTCAATAAATTCTGTAAATATGGGAATATTTACTGATTTATTAATTAACTAAGATATTCTTAGATATACGGGGCACCATTCCCCTTTAACCGGGGAAAAATTGAATCCAAAACTCTTATCAGTCTTTCTTGAAGTTCGTAGAATCCTTGGAGCAGAGACTTCTCTTCGACACAACAAAGCTACTGGAGACGAAAATCTGAATTTTATAACGTTTAATTAACAATTTGTCAAATGAATAAACAGTGGCATAAATGAATAATAACCATGTGATATAATAAAAGGATGTATATTCAAAATAATGTTCAAGGTGTTTTGTGTGTATGTAGGATGTATGAATGGGGTCCTTTGTTCTCACAAAGGAGTAGTGTGTGTGCGTGTGTATGGATTCAAAATGGAGTCTTGAATACAAGATGGCTGACTCCTTTGTCTGGCTAAAGTGTGGGTGGCAACTTGCACTTTAACTTCCAAAGCACTTAGAATCAGTAGTAACTTAACCTTAAATCACTCAAAACATTTCAAAGGATCATGCAACAACACAAAAGATTAATCACGAGTTAATATCCTTAGTTTATCAGCCTGGCCATGGCCGAACATTTAAAGATACCAAACAATGATTAATAAGCAGTTTATTCTTTCAAAATGACCCGAAGGACGAATTTGGAACGAAAGAGGAAAACACGAAGCTACTTTTTTTAAGCAATAGCGCGGTTTTATTGCTTATTCTGGACTATAGAGGAAACGGGAGAAGAAAAGAATGAGAGAAAAATGAGTTTTCTGATCACCAAAAGAGCGAGGCGTCCCTCCCCCTTTTGATTTGACGGTTCTCCGTGTTTCTCCGCAGTTTTCAGCGTCATCCGCCGGTTTGATGCTTTCTCCATTGTTTGGCTCCACGAGTGTTTCTCCACGGCTGGACACAAAGAAAACGAAGTTCCTTTTGGGCTGAGTTTGACAACTTACAGCGTTTCTGAGAGCTGGATGGAGTTGTTGTTTCCCTCCGCTGGTTCTGTGTCCTCAAACATCAGCTGGAGGGGAGCAGAAACGAGCAGATCAGCGGTCCCGTGGGCTCAACTTGGCTCTTAGAGCTTCCGCGTGCTCAAAGAAGTCGGAGCGTTCGACAAGCGTGTCCTCACCGCCAGGTATCCTGGGCAAAAGAACGAGGATTCTTTGTCTCTGCTGAAGATTTATGGTCTTAGTTCGCGGGAAAAGCTCCACGGCTTCCCGCACATGCGCAGAACGTGTTTCTGGTACTAGGCGGTGACATCATCCCAATGCTTCCGTGTGCAAAGCATCATGGGAAATGAAGTTTCTTGGCGCTGATGTGATTATTTGCTTTTCAGAGCAATTTAAGCACAGTCATTTTGGAGAAAATCACTGCATAGTAATTTCCTCATGAGGTCAGACCCTCAACATTCCCCCTTTTGGTTTCGGGGATCGCGCCCAAAGCTCGATCGTCGGAAGCACAGATGGGTTTGTTCCTCATGAACGTAGGTCGACTTGATTGTCGGAAGCACAGGTGGGTTTGTCCCTTAGGACGTTGGTCTCCTTGGACGCCTTTGTCTTTGGTCTTTGTCTTGGATCCTGGCGCCTTTGGTCTTTGTCTTTGTCAGGCACAAAGAGGATAGGAAACGGGATAGTCCCCAACGCGCATAACGAGAAGAAGCCACTCACGCAGGTGGTACGCAATGAAGATGTCGTCCATGCGAGAGGTAGTAGTGTAGAAGGAGGAAGGTCGGTGGGCGGTTAACTCCACGAGGGGACACAAAGGCATCTCACCGCCGGCCATACAGTTCAGTTTATGGAGCACGCGGTGATGTACGAGGTCCATAGTTCGCAATCGCGCATTGACCTATGTGGTCCCAAGATTCCCCCCTTTTTGGTCCAAAGGGTGGATCAGGACAGTCTTTGGGCTAAAACAAGGACCATAAAACTAAGAGGTACTACAATGTGCTGGTGCGTCAGACAGAGTCATTGACAGACTGAGCTGGGCCGGCACATAACCACTAGTTAATATGTGACCAAGTAAGAAACAAAAATACAGAAAACCCAAAAAAAAAACATATAACATCCAAGAAAATTCATAGCAACCTTGAGGTCTCATAAAATACATTCTTAGGTCATACAGTCAGTGTGTATTCAAAATAAAGAATGTGACATACTGCAACACTCAGATAAATATGTGAGGTAGACTAAATTGAGAACTACTCTTAGGTTTACAGAATAACAAAGAAAATGTTGCTCACCCCCTTTAGACAGGTGTGGTACATTCACGCTTGGAGTCTCCCCGAACGCGGTCACGAGGCACACCGTAGGTGAGCAAGTGCATCTTATCTTGGAGTTTCTTAACACGCCTGTAGGCGGAATAAGCTATCACGGCCGTGATGAGCCATTCCATCCCCAGGGCGACCAATGTGCAGATTAAAGTCGTATAATCTGTGTCAATGTAGCGTCTTGGGCGTCAAAGTAAGTTCACGCGGGTTTTGTGTGAACTTAGCAAATTTGGTTCCTTCAATCAGTAATTGTTGGTCAATTTCTAAATCGAAGGCAAAGTTATAACCCTGGAAAGCGTCCATGATCTCAATCTCTGAGTCATGCTGTTCGAGGTTGAGGTGATGGAGTGTCAGGTTTCTAGTTCAAAGTGGAAATGCCTACCGTCCTTTCAAATACCAAAGTTTAGCATCGACCTACCTATAGATGTGAGGTGTCACAATTATGGGAACGTTTAACAGGAAACCGAGTTCTAATTTTTTTTCCAACGTGAATGGGAATTGCACTGCCTAGGCTGTACGCTAGGTGGATTTGTGAAAGGTGCACAGTAGAGGGGTAGCAGCTGTCAAGCTAACTTTGAGCAGGTCCAGTGGTACCAAGTACGGGGAAATACGACTTTCAACCAAGCTGTCCAGTGTGGAACTTACTTCCCTGAGCAGGTCCTGCATCAAATCTCTCACCACTCGTGTGTACACAATATCCTGATGTATGGTTTCAGACAAAGTCTTGATTGCACGTAGAGATTCATTAATCAGAGCCTAGTATAGGTACCAGAGTACTCTGTAAGGTTTTAGTAGGTACATCCTGTTAGCGGTCTAGGAAGGAGTTTCTCTTGGTTAGTGAAAGTGACGGCGGGGGGGGGCTTGGTTCTTTGTCGGTTAGTACATGTTAGTGGGTTAAACGTGCACTTTCCCCCCCTTTCCATTTCCATGCATAGAACTATGTCGAGACTACGTCTACCTCCTGCGGGGAGTCTGGTCTCTGTACCCGCGGGGATGGTTTGACGTAGGGTTTGATTTGGTTTGCATGCACCCATTTGTAGACAGGCTCCTGTCTCGCTTTGGTGATGCGTAACCTGTATGCAACTGGAGAGAGTTTTGCCACGATCTCAAATGGTCCTGACCAGCAGGGCAGGAACTTCTTAGCTTTGCGTGCCGGTTGGGCGAACCGAAAGTAGAATACTTTGTCACCCACCTCGTATTCGCGGCTGGTTGTCTTTTGGTCGTAGTAGGCCTTAGCGCCTTCTACGTTGGTCTCCAGTTTCTTCTGAGCATGCGCGAACGTAGCTCTGAGGTGTGTTTTCAAGTCTGCCACATACTGATGAGCGGTATAGGCAGTGGCAACACTGACATCCTCTGGGTGATACAGGAGGTGCAGTGGTAGAGTCATCAGTCTGCCGGTCATCATCTCAAAGGGCGTAACCCCTGTGGATCGCTGGGGAGTGGACCGTATGGCCATCAGGACCAGAGGGAGCTTGACGTCCCAGTCCTTCCCCGTGGAGCAGACGCACTTTTTGAGCATGGAGACGACCGTGCGGTTCATCCGTTCGACCTGTCCGGATGACTGTGGGTGATAGGGGAGGTGGAATCTCACTTCCACTCCCAGAAGTTCAAACAGGGACGTCATTACACTGGATGTGAAATGAGTTCCCCGGTCAGAGTCAATGCAGAGTGGAAGTCCCCATCGACTGAAAACGTGGTTAATCAGCAGTACAGCGGTTGTGACGGCTGTATCGTTTGGCGCTGGAAGGCATTCCACCCACTTTGTGAAACTGCAAGTTACAGTTAGCATATATTTGTTTCCTCTTGCCGATTTGGGAACCGGTCCAACCCAGTCGATCTGCAGGTGGGACCAAGGGAAGGTTATTCCCCTGCGTTGCAGTGGTGCTCTAGCAAGCGGCTGGGAGGGTTGAAACTGGGCACAGACGAGACAGCCTTGGACATAGCTGTGTACGTCCTTGGACATCGACGGCCAATATGCTACTTCTGTCAGTGACGCGAGGGTAGCTTTTGCTCCGCGGTGACCTCCAACCGGAGTGTCGTGGGCGTAGGCAAGCATGACTCCTCTGTGGTCAAGTGGAACAACCCAGCGCGGCGGGCTGTGATCGTCACGCATGTAAACTAACAAATCGTTTTGTAGTTTCAGGTGCGCGAGTTGACGATGCAGGGTTACCAAATCTCGGCTTGCGCCAGTAGGTGGTGACGGTTGTTCAGGCATCGGGCCCTTTTGGAGAAGCTCGCGGATGAGCTTCAGGTCAGGATCTTGTTCCTGCATGGTGACTAGGTCCGCGTCCTGTGGTTTTCTGCCTAGAAACACGGGTACCTCAACGGTCCGAGGTTCGTCTGCCTGGCTAGCATGGCGACGAGTAATCGCGCAGACCTCGTGAACGGCCTTGGGTGGAAGCCACTCGTCTTTGAATTCCCAACAGGTTCCCTGGTCAGCACCGAGCTTAGCAAGGCGGTCAGCTTCGTCATTACCATCTTTCTCCGGACCTAGGGTCCTGGAGTGACCTTTGACCTTTTTCCAGTAGACCATTATGCCTTTCTCAGTGGTGAGCAGATCACACGCTAGGAATAACTCCGAGTGTTTCACGTCTCTGTTCCTGGCGTTTTTCATGTTGTTCTCCTTCCACATGGGGAAGTGAGAGATGAAGCTGTGTCTAGCGTAGTTTGAATCAGAGCAAAGGACGATTTGAGTGATGTCCAAGGCTGCCGCCTGCTGGAGGGTTATCAACACTGCAGCAATTTCGGCGTACTGACTAGACTTTTGGCCCAACCGGTAGTGATTTGGTTGCTTAGTGTCACAGTCCACCCAAACGACTCCAACCCCGGCACGGAGCTGGCCTTCGTGAAGGTAGGCGCATCCGTCAGTGTAAACTTTCGGAAGCCCTTGGCAAACATTCTCATCAAAGTAGCGATGATTGGATGCGGTTGGGTAGACTGCGGCAGGTGTGTCCAGGGGGCCCATGACGGAGTCAGAGTCACAGTGCTGGCAGCCTGCTAGCCCTTGTCCTAGCGCTAGCTTGGTGTTCTGACCATACTTGACCTCAATGTTGTATCCTTGGAGCACCATCATCCACGTCGCAATGCGGCTGTTTGACACTCTTCCTTCGCGCAGACGCTGGCTGTTTAGGAAGGTAACAGGCTGATGACACGTTTCAATGATCACTTTCTGTCCACCGATGTAACTACGAAAGTGTTCGACGGCCCAGACTGTAGAGAGGAGAGCTCTCTCGCAGTCTGAGAACTGGAGTTCCACCTTGCTCAGAGGCTTGCTGGCGTATGCCACAACTCTCATGTCCTGATCGTGTTTCTGCTTCAAAGCAGCGCTCAGGCAGTGAGAGGAGAAAGTAGCCTCTATGTAGAACTCTTTATCCTTGTCTGGGTAAGCCAGACAGGGTGCGGACGCCAACTTCTGTTTTAGGAACTGGAAGGAGTGTTCTTGGGGTCTGTCCCACACGAAAGGTGTGTCGTTCTGAAGCAGCTCGGTGAGGGGCCTCGCTATTTCAGCGTACTCCTCAATGAACTGCCTGGAGTAGTTGCAGACTCCGAGGAAGCTCCTGAGTTCGGTCAGATTAGCTGGGGCTTTGATGTCCTGAATGGCTCTAATGCGTCCCGCTTGGGGCTCGACTCCATTAGGGCCAACCAGCAGTCCAACATACTCCACTTTGGTTCGACACCACTGTCCCTTGACAATCGCCAATTTAGCTCCGGCGTCAGCGAGCTGTTGCAGCACGTGACGGAGTTCGGCCAGGTGCTCCTCGAAGGTTCGACTCCTCATCAAGATGTCATCGACATATATGAGGTTCCCTCTGGAAGCAGCATCTGACATGGCTTTGTGGAGGAAGATGTTGAACTCGGCAGGTGAGTTAGAGTAGCCAAAGGGGCAGCGGTTCCAAGTATATTGGCGATTTCCAAAGGAGAAAGCCAGTTTATACTGGTCCGCCGGCTCAACCTTCATGGTCCAGAAGCCGTTGGCTACGTCAACCGTAGAGAAGAAACGAGCATCTCTGACTCTGGCTAGCTCCTGATCTAAATGGATCATAGGCCACCTGGAGAGAGGTACTTGTTTGTTCAGTGCGCGATAGTCTATGGTGAGACGCCATTTCCCAGTCGGTTTCAGAACCGGCCAGATGGGAGAGTTGTAAGTGGAGTTACACTCTCTGATGATGTTTTTCTCCTTCAGCTGATCGAGGATCTCCTGGATCGACTCATAAGCAGCGAGGGGAATCTTGTACTGACGTACAAAAGTAGGAGGGGCATTCGGGTTCGTTGGAATGCGAACCGTATGCAGGTTTGTGAGTCCACAGTCCAGGGAGTCCCTGGATAAGACGGACTGAAACTCGTAGAACAGGCTTCTAAGCTCTGCTCTCTGCTCCTCTGACTCCAGCGCATCCGCTTTGTCAAGCTGCTGGCTGACTTCGGCCTCGAAGCCGTCATAAGGTTCAGAGGAGGAGGGTCTCTGATGTTCCGGGCTTTCAACCGGTGACTCAGAGGGTTGAGTATTTATTGCAAAAACCGTTAGACACTGACCGCAGTCAGTATCTAAGGTTGCACTGCAAATAGGTTCCTCAGGAAGGGCTTCATGCCGCTTGATGGTAATCATTTGTGAAGGGAAAGTACTGAATGTGTCTACACCAACCTGTCTGTCGTTCAAGAACAACGGAAGTTGTCCGATCACGGGGACTGAAAGTTCGAAGTCATGGAATGAGCTATCTATCAGCATGCCCAAGGGCTTTCCTGCCGGCATGTGGATAGGACTCCGGGTCGGATTTTCGACCAACAAGTAGGCAGAACGATTGTTCAGCTCCAAGAGTGGCGTGCCACAGACGGCTAAGTTGAGCTCCAAGAAGTGCGGTGATGGCTGGAAGAAGGCCTGTGTGCCTGGCAGCTTCTGATGCTTCATCAGAGTCAGACGAACAGGCACTCCCTTGACCAGTGGGGGCAGAACCGTGCTGGCCTCAACCACTGCACGGCAGGCCTGTGGAATGGTCTGACCGGACAGGAAGTGTTCACGGCCTTCTGAGCGAGGCTCAGAGGAAGGTGTGGCTCGGGCCCAAAGGACTTGATTGCAAGTGTCCAGCTGGGCACCGAGTCGAACCAGCAGATCTGCTCCAATGAGTGCAGGTGGATCAAGCTGTGGTATGATGCTGAATGTATGTGTGACCTGTCTTGCTCCAAGTTGGATAGTCAGAGAGCAGACCTCTGGCGCTTTCAGGAGCCTCTGCGGCCAAGTAGGTGACAAGAGCCGATGGCTACGTGTCACACTGACCAGAAGGGGGTCCTTCTGACGCAGGTGTTCAAACATCTGCTGGCTGATGGCTGACTTTTCCGACCAAAGAGCAAGGCGAGCATCTGAGATGTGGGTGCAGTTGATGGTAAGACCACCAACTATGTGTGGTGCATATGGCTGCAGGCTGACGTTCTTCAGCGAGCAGAGAAAAGATGGATGTGCGCGGAGCGGAGTTCCAGGAGCGGTTTCGTGCCTTTGCAGGCGGTCATCGTCTGTGGGAGCCGTAGGGAGGGGCATGACCTTGGAACAAGGGTTTTGCGGCTCACTTATGCTGACTTCAAGAATGGAGGATGGTCGGCTGCTATCTGGGTTCCAGGGCTTAGGTGTGTCCACCTGGGCCCACAGTTGACCCTTCTGGCAGTCGATGAGGGGAGCTAGACGTTCAAGCAGGTCCTGACCAATGAGAAGTGGTTCAGTGTCTAGCTGGCAGACATAAAACGGGTGAACCAGAGTCATGTCTTGGAAGGTGATGTCCAGCCACGCCCGGTGAGTGATACACTCCCGGGTCTGGGTGTAGCTGGTGATTTTCAGGTCACAGGGTTCTACCTGGACTGGTTTCCCGAGCGACCGCATGGTGTCAGACCAGCGATGGAACAGTGTGGAGCATATCAGGGTGATTTCTGAGCCAGTATCCAGCAGAGCATCAACCTGTATGCATCCACCTACGTTGGTGCTACAGTACAAACAGCGAGCATGATCATGGTTTGTTAAGTCACCAAGGAACTTCAGAAATTTAGTATCAGGTTTCTCTGGGGGGTAGATTTCAGGAGACTCCTGTGATCTACCAGTAGTGTTCCCCCAGCTGATCAGGTAAGTCCTGGCCACGCTGGGGGGTTGAGCCACGCCTAGTCATGCGGACGTTGGCTCTGGGTCTGGCTTCTTAGAAGACGACTTTGGTGCAGGGGTTTCTTCTGCAGATCTCAGCTGTTCCTTCTGTTTTGCTAGGAACTGCTGAAACATTTCCTGGAGGTCGGCTTTGGTCAAGTACTCACCTGCGGACTTGCGTTCAGGACCTACCTGTGGGCGGCGCTCCTTAAACCTTCCACTGTTCCGACCTGCCTGTCGTTGGTTTTGGTTGGGCCACTTCCTGTCTGATCGTCCAGACCTAGGCGGCCAATCAGCACCCCCCTTCCCCTGTTGAGGAGATTGGGACTGCTCTCGCGGTTTAGCAGGTCTAGGTTTAGCAGATTTTGGCTTAGTGGGTGGAGCTTCTGTGCCTTCGAGCTCCAAACGCGGCTCGGCGTCGGGAGCTAGGTGCATGACGCGGTGATGTGCGTCAGGCTTTTGGGGCTTTCCGCCGGCTTCCCAAGCCTGTTGAGCGTATCTCCTAATCTCCTGAGTTGTCAGTTTTTTCATCCGACAATACATTGAGACTTCGGAGCGAACACACTCGTGCAGGTTGTGAATGAACAGGGATCTGAAGGCAGGGTCTTCCTCGAGCCCAGGGCCGTTTCGACCTTGGAAGTAAGCACTTTTGAGTCGGCGATAATACTCTCTGGGGGGTTCGTTCCTCCCGTGTTTGATGGAGAAGGCCCCCATTGTAGCTGACGCAGAGTCTGCATAAGTGGCGTATTCATCCCTCAACGCTCGGCAGAGCGAGGAGTACCGATCTCGAATGTCAGGTGGTAGAGTTTCCATGAAACCGTGCACCGTTCTAGATGTAGTTTTCCAAACTAGCTTGAGCTTTTCCCTTGAAGAGGGTGCTGGAAGATCAAGCAGACAACGTTCTATCTCCCTGAGATAATCGTCAACGTTGGATTCATTGGTGTTAGGATCAAAGCGTTCTATGTCTTTAGCTAGCGATTCAATTTGACGTACACGGAGCCCTGACTCACGGTACGGCGCGTCATCCTCTGACTCTGACCCACGGTCTGTCTCAGAGTGCGCTGGATATCGCTGGTGTGCTCTGGGCTCCCAATGTTGACTCCTGGGGCCCAAATCAGGGTCCGGCATGTTGTGGCGGGCTGCTGGCACGTCACGTGGGTGTCTTGGGAGGTCCTCCTCCCGGAGCACGTCTGCGTAGTGCAGCCTGCGTCTTTCAACTGGGGCTTCTGCGTAATACGCTCTGTCCGGGTACGGACTGGCGTATGATGCTTGGTCATGCAGCTGGTTATCGGCATGCCGAATACCGGAGTAGCTAGGATGGGTGGATGGTTGAGGTGCAGCTTGGGCTTGTGCATAACCCCAGCCGGCACCTTGCACCCTTCGTGGACTGGGGGAGCGGTCTAAATAGAGGTGCCGCTCAGCTGGTCGACTTCTCACAGATTGAGAAGGCCGTGAAGATGAGGGTGGTGGTCCAACCTGGGGTTCGAGGGCGAACTGCCCTCGGCCCCTAGATGGTCCTGAATGCCCTATAGTGTGTGTAGGGAACGGGGCCGAAGGTTGGGACAGATAAGCTTCATCTCTCCCCTGCGGCGTGCGTCCGTCCAGAGAGTCCCACACCACATACTGTTGATTATCGTATGGAGCCGTATCAGGAGGTAGCCTACCTTTACGGCGGGACGGCGGTCCCTCGCTACCTTGGGTGGAGGAAACCAATTGGTCTTTGGCGATCGTCCTGGGCGGACCCTGGTTGGCTTTGCCGGCTTGCTTTCGTACCGGTGTGGGAGAGCACTCTGGCTCAGCCTCAGAGTCACGGTGTTCCCCCCCTTCCCACTGTCTGTTGTCATCAGCAGAAGGGGGCGGGGTCTCCTCCCCATCTTCCCCAGAATCGGTGCGGGTGTCGTCTTCCTCGATCAGCCTTCCATTTCGCTGTTTTTCAGCTAGCATACTCTGGAGGTTCATGATCTTCTGACCACGTTGGAGTCCTCTCTGATAGAGGATCAGGGCTAACTTAGCTAAGTGAACCTGGATTGGTTTTGTACCATCCGGGTTTTCTATTTGATCGATTACAGCTTCTAGCTCGACGCTACGCTGTTCTTCAGTGAAATCCCTAGAAGGGTAGTCGGGTTCTCGAGCAACCGCGACCAGTTTGGACAATATTTGTCCAGAAAGTAGGCCAGGTTCATAGTCGTGGGCCGCAGCGCCACCTGGTTGCTGGGAGTTGGTCAGTTCACTACTCTGTCCCTCCATTTTAACAACCGAACCAAAAATAGCCTAGTAGAGCTTCTGCAGATAGCTCAAGCTGCACCTTTTTGGCAGCAACTGCTAGCTTTGTAGCAGAAAAACACTAAATTAACCTTTGTGCGCACAGGTTTTAGCGTTTTATGATTGCACGGAATGCCGTGACTAACGCCTAAAATACTATTCCTTTCAGTATTTTAGCAAAAGCTGGTGCGTTGCCGTAGCAACGTCTTACAACACTTGCAGTGTTAAATATGCTAGTTATTCCTTCAGAATATTAGCAAACAAGGTGTTATCAGTCTTTGAGTGAAGGTTTCAGTTAGTTACAATAGCCACTGTGAGTTAAAGTCGCTAAATTAGCAGTTAATTTTAGCCTAAAAGGGTTAGTCAGAATTACTTACACACTGCACCTTTAATGAAGAACTGAATTTTAACCTAAAAGGTTAACCAGAATTAATTACACGTTGCACCTTTAAGGAAAAACTGAATTTTAACCTAAAAGTCAACCAGAATTAATTTACACGTTGCACCTTTAAAGAAGCACTGAGTTACTGGTGAGAGTTCGATGCAGCTTCCTGCTCAGCGAAATCAGCACCACTCTGTTGCTGGTTCAAGGCTGAACAACTGATTATTTTTAATTCAGGCTTTTTGGATTTATTTGTTTGTTTGTGCCGGATAGAAAGTCTCTGTGTATCCAAGCCTCACACGGGGCACCAATAAAATGTTGGGGTTATTAGGAGCGAACAATTAGTAAGCTTCAACTTACTTTTGGATTCTTCAATAAATTCTGTAAATATGGGAATATTTACTGATTTATTAATTAACTAAGATATTCTTAGATATACGGGGCACCATTCCCCTTTAACCGGGGAAAAATTGAATCCAAAACTCTTATCAGTCTTTCTTGAAGTTCGTAGAATCCTTGGAGCAGAGACTTCTCTTCGACACAACAAAGCTACTGGAGACGAAAATCTGAATTTTATAACGTTTAATTAACAATTTGTCAAATGAATAAACAGTGGCATAAATGAATAATAACCATGTGATATAATAAAAGGATGTATATTCAAAATAATGTTCAAGGTGTTTTGTGTGTATGTAGGATGTATGAATGGGGTCCTTTGTTCTCACAAAGGAGTAGTGTGTGTGCGTGTGTATGGATTCAAAATGGAGTCTTGAATACAAGATGGCTGACTCCTTTGTCTGGCTAAAGTGTGGGTGGCAACTTGCACTTTAACTTCCAAAGCACTTAGAATCAGTAGTAACTTAACCTTAAATCACTCAAAACATTTCAAAGGATCATGCAACAACACAAAAGATTAATCACGAGTTAATATCCTTAGTTTATCAGCCTGGCCATGGCCGAACATTTAAAGATACCAAACAATGATTAATAAGCAGTTTATTCTTTCAAAATGACCCGAAGGACGAATTTGGAACGAAAGAGGAAAACACGAAGCTACTTTTTTTAAGCAATAGCGCGGTTTTATTGCTTATTCTGGACTATAGAGGAAACGGGAGAAGAAAAGAATGAGAGAAAAATGAGTTTTCTGATCACCAAAAGAGCGAGGCGTCCCTCCCCCTTTTGATTTGACGGTTCTCCGTGTTTCTCCGCAGTTTTCAGCGTCATCCGCCGGTTTGATGCTTTCTCCGTTGTTTGGCTCCACGAGTGTTTCTCCACGGCTGGACACAAAGAAAACGAAGTTCCTTTTGGGCTGAGTTTGACAACTTACAGCGTTTCTGAGAGCTGGATGGAGTTGTTGTTTCCCTCCGCTGGTTCTGTGTCCTCAAACATCAGCTGGAGGGGAGCAGAAACGAGCAGATCAGCGGTCCCGTGGGCTCAACTTGGCTCTTAGAGCTTCCGCGTGCTCAAAGAAGTCGGAGCGTTCGACAAGCGTGTCCTCACCGCCAGGTATCCTGGGCAAAAGAACGAGGATTCTTTGTCTCTGCTGAAGATTTATGGTCTTAGTTCGCGGGAAAAGCTCCACGGCTTCCCGCACATGCGCAGAACGTGTTTCTGGTACTAGGCGGTGACATCATCCCAATGCTTCCGTGTGCAAAGCATCATGGGAAATGAAGTTTCTTGGCGCTGATGTGATTATTTGCTTTTCAGAGCAATTTAAGCACAGTCATTTTGGAGAAAATCACTGCATAGTAATTTCCTCATGAGGTCAGACCCTCAACACAGCACTCGGTCTGACTGAACGCCTCGAGGAGAGAAGCCCCAGCAAGACGCGCCCCGAGGAGCGTCTTGCCACATGTAAGCACTGGGTCTGACTGAGCGCCTCCAGGAGAGAGGCCCAAGCAAGACGCGCCCCGAGGAGCGTCTTGCCACATGTCAACAATGGGTCTGACTGAGGGCCTCCAGGAGAGAAGCCCAAGCAAGATGCGCCCAAAGGAGCGTCTTGCCACATGTAAACAATGGGTCTGACTGAGGGCCTCCAGGAGAGAAGCCCAAGCAAGACGCGTCCCGAGGAGCGTCTTGCCACATGTCAGCACTCGGTCTGACTGAACGCCTCCAGGAGAGAAGCCCCAGCAAGACGCGCCCCGAGGAGCGTCTTGCCACATGTCAGCACTCGGTCTGACTGAGCGCCTCCAGGAGAGAGGCCCAAGCAAGACGCGCCCCGAGGAGCGTCTTGCCACATATCAACAATGGGTCTGACTGAGGGCCTCCATGAGAGAAGCCCAAGCAAGACGCGCCCCGAGGAGCGTCTTGCCACATGTCACCACTGGGTCTGACTGAGCACCTCCAGGAGAGAGGCCCAAGCAAGACACGCCCCGAGGAGCGTCTTGCCACGTGTCAACACTGGGTCTGACTGAGCGTCTCCAGGAGAGAGGCCCAAGCAAGATGCGCCCCGAGGAGCGTCTTGCCACATGTCACCACTGGGTCTGACTGAGCGCCTCCAGGAGAGAGGCCGAATCAAGACGCGCCCCGAGGAGCGTCTTGCCACATGTAAGCACTGGGTCTGACTGAGCGCCTCCAGGAGAGAAGCCCCAGCAAGACGCGCCCCGAGGAGCGTCTTACCACATGTCAGCACTCGGTCTGACTGAACGCCTCCAGGAGAGAAGCCCAAGCAAGACGCGCCCCGAGGAGCGTCTTGCCACATGTCAGCACTCGGTCTGACTGAACGCCTCCAGGAGAGAAGCCCCAGCAAGACGCGCCCCGAGGAGCGTCTTGCCACATGTAAGCACTGGGTCTGACTGAGCGCCTCCAGGAGAGAGGCCCCAGCAAGACGCGCCCCGAGGAGCGTCTTGACACATGTCAACACTGGGGCTGACATAGGGCCTCCAGGAGAGAGGCCCAAGCAAGATGCGCCCCGAGGAGCGTCTTGCCACATGTAAACAATGGGTCTGACTGAGGGCCTCCAGGAGAGAAGCACAAGCAAGACGCGCCCCGAGGAGCGTCTTGCCACATGTCAACAATGGGTCTGACTGAGGGCCTCCAGGAGAGAAGCCCAAGCAAGACGCGCCCCGAGGAGCGTCTTGCCACATGTCAGCACTCGGTCTGACTGAGCGCCTCCAGGAGAGAGGCCCAGGCAAGACGCACCCCGAGGAGCGTCTTGACACATGTCAACACTGGGGCTGACAGAGGGCCTCCAGGAGAGAGGCCCAAGCAAGATGCGCCCCAAGGAGCGTCTTGCCACATGTAAACAATGGGTCTGACTGAGGGCCTCCAGGAGAGAAGCCCAAGCAAGACGCGCCCCGAGGAGCGTCTTGCCACATGTCAGCACTCGGTCTGACTGAGCGCCTCCAGGAGAGAGGCCCAAGCAAGACGCGCCCCGAGGAGCGTCTTGCCACATATCAACAATGGGTCTGACTGAGGGCCTCCGTGAGAGAAGCCCAAGCAAGACACGCCCCGAGGAGCGTCTTGTCACGTGTCAACACTGGGTCTGACTGAGCATCTCCAGGAGAGAGGCTCAAGCAAGACGCGCCCCGAAGAGCGTCTTGCCACATGTCACCACTGGGTCTGACTGAGCGCCTCCAGGAGAGAGGCCCAAGCAAGACGCGCCCCGAGGAGCGTCTTGCCACATGTAAGCACTGGGTCTGACTGAGCGCCTCCAGGAGAGAGGCCCAAGCAAGACGCGCCCCGAGGAGCGTCTTGACACATGTCAACACTGGGGCTGACATAGGGCCTCCAGGAGAGAGGCCCAAGCAAGATGCGCCCCGAGGAGCGTCTTGCCACATGTAAACAATGGGTCTGACTGAGGGCCTCCAGGAGAGAAGCACAAGCAAGACGCGCCCCGAGGAGCGTCTTGCCACATGTCAACAATGGGTCTGACTGAGGGCCTCCAGGAGAGAAGCCCAAGCAAGACGCGCCCCGAGGAGCGTCTTGCCACATGTCACCACTGGGTCTGACTGAGCGCCTCCAGGAGAGGGGCCCAAGCAAGACGCGCCCCGAGGAAAGTCTTGCCACGTGTCAACACTGGGTCTGACTGAGCGTCTCCAGGAGAGAGGCCCAAGCAAGACGCGCCCCGAGGAGCGTCTTGCCACTTATCAACAATGGGTCTGACTGAGGGCCTCCATGACAGAACCCCAAGCAAGACGCGCCCTGAGGAGCGTCTTGCCACATGTCACCACTGGGTCTGACTGAGCGCCTCCAGGAGAGAGGCCCAAGCAAGACACGCCCCGAGGAGCGTCTTGCCACGTGTCAACACTGGGTCTGACTGAGCGTCTCCAGGAGAGAGGCCCAAGCAAGACGCGCCCCGAGGAGCGTCTTGCCACATGCCATCACTGGGTCTGACTGAGCGCCTCCAGGAGAGAGGCCCAATCAAGACGCGCCCCGAGGAGCGTCTTGCCACATGTAAGCACTGGGTCTGACTGAGCGCCTCCAGGAGAGAAGCCCCAGCAAGACGCGCCCCGAGGAGCGTCTTGCCACATGTAAGCACTGGGTCTGACTGAGCGCCTCCAGGAGAGAGGCCCCAGCAAGACGCGCCCCGAGGAGCGTCTTGACACATGTCAACACTGGGGCTGACATAGGGCCTCCAGGAGAGAGGCCCAAGCAAGATGCGCCCCGAGGAGCGTCTTGCCACATGTCAACAATGGGTCTGACTGAGGGCCTCCAGGAGAGAAGCCCAAGCAAGACGCGCCCAGAGGAGCGTCTTGCCACATGTCACCACTGGGTCTGACTTAGCGCCTCCAGGAGAGGGGCCCAAGCAAGACGCGCCCCGAGGAAAGTCTTGCCACGTGTCAACACTGGGTCTGACTGAGCGTCTCCAGGAGAGAGGCCCAAGCAAGACGCGCCCCGAGGAGCGTCTTGCCACATGTCACCACTGGGTCTGACTGAGCGCCTCCAGGAGAGAGGCCCAAGCAAGACGCGCCCCGAGGAGCGTCTTGCCACATGTAAGCACTGGGTCTGACTGAGCGCCTCCAGGAGAGAAGCCCCAGCAAGACGCGCCCCGAGGAGCGTCTTACCATATGTAAGCACTGGGTCTGACTGAGCGCCTCCAGGAGAGAGGCCCCAGCAAGACACGCCCCGAGGAGCGTCTTGCCTTATGTCAGCACTCGGTCTGACTGAGCGCCTCCAGGAGAGAGGCCCAAGCAAGACGCGCACCGAGGAGCGTCTTGCCACATGTCAACAATGGGTCTGACTGAGGGCCTCCAGGAGAGAGGCCCAAGCAAGACGCGCCCCGAGGAGCGTCTTGCCACATGTCAACAATGGGTCTGACTGAGGGCCTCCAGGAGAGAATCCCCAGCAAGACGCGCCCCGAGGAGCGTCTTGCCACATGTAAGCACTGGGTCTGACTGAGCGCCTCCAGGAGAGAGGCCCAAGCAAGACGTGCCCCGAGGAGCGTCTTGCCACTTGTCAACAATGGGTCTGACTGAGGGCCTGCAGGAGAGAAGCCCAAGCAAGAAGCGCCCAAAGGAGCGTCTTGCCACATGTAAACAATGGGTCTGACTGAGGGCCTCCAGGAGAGAAGCCCAAGCAAGACGCGCCCCGAGGAGCGTCTTGCCACATGTCAGAACTCGGTCTGACTGAGCGCCTCCAGGAGAGAGGCCCAAGCAAGACGCGCCCCGAGGAGCGTCTTGCCACATATCAACAATGGGTCTGACTGAGGGCCTCCATGAGAGAAGCCCAAGCAAGACGCGCCCCGAGGAGCGTCTTGCCACATGTCACCACTGGGTCTGACTGAGCGCCTCCAGGAGAGAGGCCCATGCAAGACACGCCCCGAGGAGCGTCTTGCCACGTGTCAACACTGGGTCTGACTGAGCGTCTCCAGGAGAGAGGCCCAAGCAAGACGCGCCCCGAGGAGCGTCTTGCCACATGTCACCACTGGGTCTGACTGAGCGCCTCCAGGAGAGAGGCCCAATCAAGACGCGCCCCGAGGAGCGTCTTGCCACATGTAAGCACTGGGTCTGACTGAGCGCCTCCAGGAGAGAAGCCCCAGCAAGACACGCCCCGAGGAGCGTCTTACCACATGTCAGCACTCGGTCTGACTGAACGCCTCCAGGAGAGAAGCCCAAGCAAGACGCGCCCCGAGGAGCGTCTTGCCACATGTCAGCACTCGGTCTGACTGAACGCCTCCAGGAGAGAAGCCCCAGCAAGACGCGCCCCGAGGAGCGTCTTGCCACATGTCAGCACTCGGTCTGACTGAGCGCCTCCAGGAGAGAGGCCCAAGCAAGACGCGCCCCGAGGAGCTCCTTGCCACATGTCAGCACTCGGTCTGACTGAGCGCCTCCAGGAGAGAGGCCCCAGCAAGACGCGCACCGAGGAGCGTCTTGCCTTATGTCAGCACTCGGTCTGACTGAGCGCCTCCAGGAGAGAGGCCCAAGCAAGACGCGCCCCGAGGAGCGTCTTGCCACATGTCAACAATGGGTCTGACTGAGGGCCTCCAGGAGAGAAGCCCAAGCAAGACGCGCCCCGAGGAGCGTCTTGCCACATGTCAACAATGGGTCTGACTGAGGGCCTCCAAGAGAGAAGCCCAAGCAAGACGCGCCCCGAGGAGCTTCTTGCACCATGTCAACACTGGGTCTGACTGAGCACCTCCAGGAGAGAGGCCCAAGCAAGACTCGCCCCGAGGAGCATCTTGACTCATGTCAACACTGGGGCTGACAGAGGGCCTCCAGGAGAGAGGCCCAAGCAAGATGCGCCCCGAGGAGCGTCTTGCCACATGTAAACAATGGGTCTGACTGAACGCCTCCAGGAGAGAAGCCCCAGCAAGACGCGCCCCGAGGAGCGTCTTGCCACATGTAAGCACTGGGTCTGACTGAGCGCCTCCAGGAGAGAGGCCCCAGCAAGACGCGCCCCGAGGTGCGTCTTGCCTTATGTCATTACTCGGTCTGACTGAGCGCCTCCAGGAGAGAGGCCCAAGCAAGACGCGCCCCGAGGAGCGTCTTGCCACATGTCAACAATGGGTCTGACTGAGGGCCTCCAGGAGAGAAGCCCAAGCAAGATGCGCCCAAAGGAGCGTCTTGCCACATGTAAACAATGGGTCTGACTGAGGGCCTCCAGGAGAGAAGCCCAAGCAAGACGCGCCCCGAGGAGCGTCTTGCCACATGTCAGCACTCGGTCTGACTGAGCGCCTCCAGGAGAGAGGCCCAAGCAAGACGCACCCCGAGGAGCGTCTTGCCACATATCAGCAATGGGTCTGACTGAGGGCCTCCATGAGAGAAGCCCAAGCAAGACGCGCCCCGAGGAGCGTATTGCCACATGTCACCACTGGGTCTGACTGAGCGCCTCCAGGAGAGAGGCCCAAGTAAGACGCGCCCCGAGGAGCGTCTTGCCACGTGTCAACACTGGGTCTGACAGAGGGCCTCCAGGAGAGAGGCCCAAGCAAGACGCGCCCCGAGGAGCGTCTTGCCACATGTCAGCACTCGGTCTGACTGAGCGCCTCCAGGAGAGAGGCCCCAGCAAGACGCGCCCCGAGGAGCGTCTGGCCACATGTCAGCACTCTGTCTGACTGTGCGCCTCCAGGAGAGAGGCCCCAAGCAAGACGCACCCCGAGGAGCATCTTGCCACATGTCAACAATGAGTCTGACTGAGGGCCTCCAGGAGAGAAGCCCAAGCAAGACGCGCCCCGAGGAGCGTCTTGCCACATGTCAGCACTCGGTCTGACTGAACGCCTCTAGGAGAGAAGCCCCAGCAAGACGCGCCCCGAGGAGCGTCTTGCCACGTGTCAACACTGGGTCTGACAGAGGGCCTCCAGGAGAGAGGCCCAAGCAAGACGCGCCCCGAGGAGCGTCTTGCCACATGTCAGCACTCGGTCTGACTGAGCGCCTCCAGGAGAGAGGCCCCAGCAAGACGCGCCCCGAGGAGCGTCTGGCCACATGTCAGCACTCTGTCTGACTGTGCGCCTCCAGGAGAGAGGCCCCAAGCAAGACGCACCCCGAGGAGCATCTTGCCACATGTCAACAATGAGTCTGACTGAGGGCCTCCAGGAGAGAAGCCCAAGCAAGACGCGCCCCGAGGAGCGTCTTGCCACATGTCAGCACTCGGTCTGACTGAACGCCTCTAGGAGAGAAGCCCCAGCAAGACGCGCCCCGAGGAGCGTCTTGCCACATGTCAGCACTCGGTCTGACTGAGCTCCTCCAGGAGAGAGGCCCAAGCAAGACGCGCCCCGAGGAGCGTCTTGCCACATATCAACAATGGATCTGACTGAGGGCCTCCATGAGAGAAGCCCAAGCAAGACGCGCCCCGAGGAGCGTCTTGTCACATGTCACCACTGGGTCTGACTGAGCGCCTCCAGGAGAGAGGCCCAAGCAAGACGCGCCCCGAGGAGCGTCTTGCCAAATGTCACCACTGGGTCTGACTGAGCGCCTCCAGGAGAGAGGCCCAAGCAAGACGCGCCCCGAGGAGCGTCTTGCCACATGTCAACAATGAGTCTGACTGAGGGCCTCCAGGAGAGAAGCCCAAGCAAGACGCGTCCCGAGGAGCGTCTTGCCACATGTCAGCACTCGGTCTGACTAAACGCCTCCAGGAGCGAAGCCCCAGCAAGACGCGCCCCGAGGAGCGTCTTGCCACATGTAAGCACTGGGTCTGACTGAGCGCCTCCAGGAGAGAGGCCCCAGCAAGACGCGCCCCGAGGAGCTTCTTGACTTATGTCAGCACTCGGTCTGACTGAGCGCCTCCAGGAGAGAGGCCCAAGCAAGACGCGCCCCAAATAGCGTCTTGCCACATGTCAACAATGGGTCTGACTGAGGGCCTCCAGGAGAGAAGCCCAAGCAAGATGCGCCCAAAGGAGCGTCTTGCCACATGTAAACAATGGGTCTGACTGAGGGCCTCCAGGAGAGAAGCCCAAGCAAGACGCGCCCCGAGGAGCGTCTTGCCACATGTCAGCACTCGGTCTGACTGAGCGCCTCCAGGAGAGAGGCCCAAGCAAGATGCGCCCCGAGGAGCGTCTTGCCACATATCAGCAATGGGTCTGACTGAGGGCCTCCATGAGAGAAGCCCAAGCAAGACGCGCCCCGAGGAGCGTCTTGCCACATGTCACCACTGGGTCTGACTGAGCGCCTCCAGGAGAGAGGCCCAAGTAAGACGCGCCCCGAGGAGCGTCTTGCCACGTGTCAACACTGGGTCTGACTGAGTGTCTCCAGGAGAGAGGCCCAAGCAAGACGCGCCCCGAGGAGCGTCTTGCCACATGTCAGCACTGGGTCTGACTGAGCGCCTCCAGGAGAGAGGCCCAAGCAAGATGCGCCCCGAGGAGCGTCTTGCCACATGTAAGCACTGGCTCTGACTGAGCGCCTCCAGGAGAGAAGCCCCAGCAAGAAGCGCCCCGAGGAGCGTCTTACCACATGTCAGCACTCGGTCTGACTGATCGCCTCCAGGAGAGAAGCCCAAGCAAGACGCGCCCCGAGGAGCGTCTTGCCACATTACAGCACTCGGTCTGACTGAACGCCTCCAGGAGAGAAGCACCAGCAAGACACGCCCCGAGGAGCGTCTTGCCACATGTAAGCACTGGGTCTGACTGAGCGCCTCCAGGAGAGAGGCCCCAGCAAGACGCGCCCCGAGGAGCGTCTTGCCTTATGTCAGCACTCGGTCTGGCTGAGCGCCTCCAGGAGAGAGGCCCAAGCAAGACGCGCCCCGCGGAGCGTCTTGCCACATGTCAACAATGGGTCTGACTGAGGGCCTCCAGGAGAGAAGCCCAAGCAAGACGCGCCCCGAGGAGCGTCTTGCCACATGTCAGTACTCGGTCTGACTGAGCGACTCCAGGAGAGAGGCCCAAGCAAGATGCACCCCGGGGAGCGTCTTGACACATGTCAACACTGGGGCTGACAGAGGGCCTCCAGGAGAGAGGCCCAATTAAGATGCGCCCCGAGGAGCGTCTTGCCACATGTAAACAATGGGTCTGACTGAGGGCCTCCAAGAGAGAAGCCCAAGCAAGACGCGCCCCGAGGAGCGTCTTGCACCATGTCAACACTGGGTCTGACTGAGCACCTCCAGGAGAGAGGCCCAAGCAAGACTCGCCCCGAGGAGCGTCTTGCCACATATCAACAATGGGTCTGACTGAGGGCCTCCATGAGAGAAGCCCAAGCAAGACGCGCCCCGAGGAGCATCTTGCCACATGTCAGCACTCGGTCTGACTGAGCGACTCCAGGAGAGAGGCCCAAGCAAGAAGCACCCCGAGGAGCGTCTTGACACATGTCAACACTGGGACTGACAGAGGGCCTCCAGGAGAGAGGCCCAAGCAAGATGCGCCCCGAGGAGCGTCTTGCCACATGTCAACAATGGGTCTGACTGAGGGCCTCCAAGAGAGAAGCCCAAGCAAGACGCGCCCCGAGGAGCGTCTTGCACCATGTCAACACTGGGTCTGACTGAGCACCTCCAGGAGAGAGGCCCAAGCAAGACTCGCCCCGAGGAGCGTCTTGCCACATATCAACAATGGGTCTGACTGAGGGCCTCCATGAGAGAAGCCCAAGCAAGACGCGCCCCGAGGAGCGTCTTGCCACATGTCAGCACTCGGTCTGACTGAGCGCCTCCAGGAGAGAGGCCCAAGCAAGACGCGCCCCGAGGAGCGTCTTGCCACATGTCACCACTGGGTCTGACTGAGCGCCTCCAGGAGAGAGGCCCAAGCAAGACGCGCCCCGAGGAGCGTCTTGCCACATGTCAACATGAGTCTGACTGAGGGCCTCCAGGAGAGAAGCCCAAGCAAGACGCGTCCCGAGGAGTGTCTTGCCACATGTAAGCACTGGGTCTGACTGAGTTCCTCCAGGAGAGAAGCCCCAGCAAGACGCGCCCCGAGGAGCGTCTTGCCACATGTAAGCACTGGGTCTGACTGAGCGCCTCCAGGAGAGAATCCCAAGCAAGACGCGCCCCGAGGAGCTTCTTGCACCATGTCAACACTGGGTCTGACTGAGCACCTCCAGGAGAGAGGCCCAAGCAAGACTCGCCCCGAGGAGCGTCTTGACTCATGTCAACACTGGGGCTGACAGAGGGCCTCCAGGAGAGAGGCCCAAGCAAGATGCCCCCCGAGGAGCGTCTTGCCACATGTAAACAATGGGTTTGACTGAGGGCCTCCAGGAGAGAAGCCCAAGCAAGACGCGCCCCGAGGAGCGTCTTGCCACATGTCAGCACTCGGTCTGACTGAGCGCCTCCAGGATAGAGGCCCCAGCAAGACGCGCCCCGAGGAGCGTCTGGCCACATGTCAGCACTCTGTCTGACTGTGCGCCTCCAGGAGAGAGGCCCCAATCAAGACGTGCCCCGAGGAGCATCTTGCCACATGTCAACAATGAGTCTGACTGAGGGCCTCCAGGAGAGAAGCCCAAGCAAGACGCGCCCCGAGGAGCGTCTTGCCACATGTCAGCACTCGGTCTGACTGAACGCCTCCAGGAGAAAAGCCCCAGCAAGACGCGCCCCGAGGAGCGTCTTGCCACATGTCAGCACTCGGTCTGACTGAGCTCCTCCAGGAGAGAGGCCCAAGCAAGACGCGCCCCGAGGAGCGTCTTGCCACATATCAACAATGGATCTGACTGAGGGCCTCCATGAGAGAAGCCCAAGCAAGACGCGCCCCGAGGAGAGTCTTGTCACATGTCACCACTGGGTCTGACTGAGCGCCTCCAGGAGAGAAGCCCCAGCAAGACGCGCCCCGAGGAGCGTCTTACAACATGTCAGCACTCGGTCTGACTGAACGCCTCCAGGAGAGAAGCCCAAGCAAGACGCGCCCCGAGGAGCTCCTTGCCACATGTCAGCACTCGGTCTGACTGAACGCCTCCAGGAGAGAAGCCCCAGCAAGACACACCCCGAGGTGCGTCTTGCCACATGTAAGCACTGGGTCTGACTGAGCGCCTCCAGGAGAGAGGCCCCAGCAAGACGCGCACCGAGGAGCGTCTTGCCTTATGTCAGCACTCGGTCTGACTGAGCGCCTCCAGGAGAGAGGCCCAAGCAAGACGCGCCCCGAGGAGCGTCTTGCCACATGTCAACAATGGGTCTGACTGAGGGCCTCCAGGAGAGAAGCCCAAGCAAGACGCGCCCCGAGGAGCGTCTTGCCACATGTCAACAATGGGTCTGACTGAGGGCCTCCAAGAGAGAAGCCCAAGCAAGACGCGCCCCGAGGAGCTTCTTGCACCATGTCAACACTGGGTCTGACTGAGCACCTCCAGGAGAGAGGCCCAAGCAAGACTCGCCCCGAGGAGCGTCTTGACTCATGTCAACACTGGGGCTGACAGAGGGCCTCCAGGAGAGAGGCCCAAGCAAGATGCGCCCCGAGGAGCGTCTTGCACCATGTCAACACTGGGTCTGACTGAGCACCTCCAGGAGAGAAGCCCCAGCAAGACGCGCCCCGAGGAGCGTCTTGCCACATGTAAGCACTGGGTCTGACTGAGCGCCTCCAGGAGAGAGGCCCCAGCAAGACGCGCCCCGAGGAGCGTCTTGCCTTATGTCAGCACTCGGTCTGACTGAGCGCCTCCAGGAGAGAGGCCCAAGCAAGACGCGCCCCGAGGAGCGTCTTGCCACATGTCAGCACTGGGTCTGACTGAGCGCCTCCAGGAGAGAGGCCCAAGCAAGATGCGCCCCGAGGAGCGTCTTGCCACATGTAAGCACTGGGTCTGACTGAGCGCCTCCAGGAGAGAAGCCCCAGCAAGAAGCGCCCCGAGGAGCGTCTTACCACATGTCAGCACTCGGTCTGACTGAACGCCTCCAGGAGAGAAGCCCAAGCAAGACGCGCCCCGAGGAGCGTCTTGCCACATTACAGCACTCGGTCTGACTGAACGCCTCCAGGAGATGAGCACCAGCAAGACACGCCCCGAGGAGCGTCTTGCCACATGTAAGCACTGGGCCTGACTGAGCGCCTCCAGGACAGAGGCCCCAGCAAGACGCGCCCCGAGGAGCGTCTTGCCTTATGTCAGCACTCGGTCTGGCTGAGCGCCTCCAGGAGAGAGGCCCAAGCAAGACGCGCCCCGCGGAGCGTCTTGCCACATGTCAACAATGGGTCTGACTGAGGGCCTCCAGGAGAGAAGCCCAAGCAAGACGCGCCCCGAGGAGCGTCTTGCCACATGTCAGTACTCGGTCTGACTGAGCGACTCCAGGAGAGAGGCCCAAGCAAGACGCACCCCGGGGAGCGTCTTGACACATGTCAACACTGGGGCTGACAGAGGGCCTCCAGGAGAGAGGCCCAATTAAGATGCGCCCCGAGGAGCGTCTTGCCACATGTAAACAATGGGTCTGACTGAGGGCCTCCAAGAGAGAAGCCCAAGCAAGACGCGCCCCGAGGAGCGTCTTGCACCATGTCAACACTGGGTCTGACTGAGCACCTCCAGGAGAGAGGCCCAAGCAAGACTCGCCCCGAGGAGCGTCTTGCCACATATCAACAATGGGTCTGACTGAGGGCCTCCATGAGAGAAGCCCAAGCAAGACGCGCCCCGAGGAGCATCTTGCCACATGTCAGCACTCGGTCTGACTGAGCGACTCCAGGAGAGAGGCCCAAGCAAGAAGCACCCCGAGGAGCGTCTTGACACATGTCAACACTGGGACTGACAGAGGGCCTCCAGGAGAGAGGCCCAAGCAAGATGCGCCCCGAGGAGCGTCTTGCCACATGTCAACAATGGGTCTGACTGAGGGCCTCCAAGAGAGAAGCCCAAGCAAGACGCGCCCCGAGGAGCGTCTTGCACCATGTCAACACTGGGTCTGACTGAGCACCTCCAGGAGAGAGGCCCAAGCAAGACTCGCCCCGAGGAGCGTCTTGCCACATATCAACAATGGGTCTGACTGAGGGCCTCCATGAGAGAAGCCCAAGCAAGACGCGCCCCGAGGAGCGTCTTGCCACATGTCAGCACTCGGTCTGACTGAGCGCCTCCAGGAGAGAGGCCCAAGCAAGACGCGCCCCGAGGAGCGTCTTGCCACATATCAACAATGGGTCTGACTGAGGGCCTCCATGAGAGAAGCCCAAGCAAGACGCGCCCCGAGGAGCGTCTTGTCACGTGTCAACACTGGGTCTGACTGAGCGTCTCCAGGAGAGAGGCCCAAGCAAGACGCACCCCGAGGAGCGTCTTGCCACATGTCACCACTGGGTCTGACAGAGCGCCTCCAGGAGAGAGGCCCAAGCAAGACGCGCCCCGAGGAGCGTCTTGCCACATGTCAACATGAGTCTGACTGAGGGCCTCCAGGAGAGAAGCCCAAGCAAGACGCGTCCCGAGGAGTGTCTTGCCACATGTCAGCACTCGGTCTGACTGAACGCCTCCAGGAGAGAAGCCCCAGCAAGACGCGCCCCGAGGAGCGTCTTGCCACATGTAAGCACTGGGTCTGACTGAGCGCCTCCAGGAGAGAGGCCCCAGCAAGACGCGCCCCGAGGAGCGTCTTGCCTCATGTCAGCACTCGGTCTGACTGAGCGCCTCCAGGAGAGAGGCCCAAGCAAGACGCGTCCCGAGGAGTGTCTTGCCACATGTCAACAATGAGTCTGACAGAGGGCCTCCAGGAGAGAAGCCCAAGCAAGACGCGTCCCGAGGAGTGTCTTGCCACATGTCAACAATGGGTCTGACTGAGGGCCTCCAGGAGAGAAGCCCAAACAAGACGCGCCCCGAGGAGCGTCTTGCCACATGTCAGCACTCGGTCTGACTGAGCGCCTCCAGGAGAGAGGCCCAAGCAAGACGCACCCCGAGGAGCGTCTTGACACATGTCAACACTGGGGCTGACAGAGGAACTCCAGGAGAGAGGCCCAAGCAAGATGCGCCCCGAGGAGCGTCTTGCCACATGTAAAGAATGGGTCTGACTGAGGGCCTCCAGGAGAGAAGCCCAAGCAAGACGCGCCCCGAGGAGCGTCTTGCCACATGTCAGCACTCGGTCTGACTGAGCGCCTCCAGGAGAGAGGCCCAAGCAAGACGCGCCCCGAGGAGCGTCTTGCCACATATCAACAATGGGTCTGACTGAGGGCCTCCATGAGAGAAGCCCAAGCAAGACGCGCCCCGAGGAGCGTCTTGTCACGTGTCAACAGTGGGTCTGACTGAGCGTCTCCAGGAGAGAGGCCCAAGCAAGACGCGCCCCGAGGAGCGTCTTGCCACATGTAAGCACTGGGTCTGACTGAGCGCCTCCAGGAGAGAGGCCCAAGCAAGACGCGCCCCGAGGAGCGTCTTGCCACATGTCAACAATGGGTCTGACTGAGGGCCTCCAGGAGAGAAGCCCAAGCAAGACGCGCCCCGAGGAGCGTCTTGCCACATGTCAACAATGGGTCTGACTGAGCGCCTCCAGGAGAGAGGCCCAAGCAAGACGCGCCCCGAGGAGCGTCTTGCCACATGTCACCACTGGGTCTGACTGAGCGCCTCCAGGAGAGAGGCCCAAGCAAGACGCGCCCCGAGGAGCGTCTTGCCACATGTAAGCACTGGGTCTGACTGAGCGCCTCCAGGAGAGAGGCCCCAGCAAGACGCGCCCCGAGGAGCGTCTTGCCTTATGTCAGCACTCGGTCTGACTGAGCGCCTCCAGGAGAGAGGCCCAAGCAAGACGCGCCCCGCGGAGCGTCTTGCCACATGTCAACAATGGGTCTGACTGAGGGCCTCCAGGAGAGAAGCCCAAGCAAGACGCGCCCCGAGGAGCGTCTTGCCACATGTCAGCACTCGGTCTGACTGAGCGACTCCAGGAGAGAGGCCCAAGCAAGACGCACCCCGGGGAGCGTCTTGACACATGTCAACACTGGGGCTGACAGAGGGCCTCCAGGAGAGAGGCCCAAGCAAGATGCGCCCCGAGGAGCGTCTTGCCACATGTCAACAATGGGTCTGACTGAGGGCCTCCAAGAGAGAAGCTCAAGCAAGACGCGCCCCGAGGAGCGTCTTGCACCATGTCAACACTGGGTCTGACTGAGCACCTCCAGGAGAGAGGCCCAAGCAAGACTCGCCCCGAGGAGCGTCTTGCCACATATCAACAATGGGTCTGACTGAGGGCCTCCATGAGAGAAGCCCAAGCAAGACGCGCCCCGAGGAGCATCTTGCCACATGTCACCACTCGGTCTGACTGAGCGACTCCAGGAGAGAGGCCCAAGCAAGACGCACCCCGAGGAGCGTCTTGACACATGTCAACACTGGGGCTGACAGAGGGCCTCCAGGAGAGAGGCCCAAGCAAGACTCGCCCCGAGGAGCGTCTTGCCACATATCAACAATGGGTCTGACTGAGGGCCTCCATGAGAGAAGCCCAAGCAAGACGCGCCCCGAGGAGCGTCTTGCCACATGTCAGCACTCGGTCTGACTGAGCGCCTCCAGGAGAGAGGCCCAAGCAAGACGCGCCCCGAGGAGCGTCTTGCCACATGTCACCACTGGGTCTGACTGAGCGCCTCCAGGAGAGAGGCCCAAGCAAGACGCGCCCCGAGGAGCGTCTTGCCACATGTCAACATGAGTCTGACTGAGGGCCTCCAGGAGAGAAGCCCAAGCAAGACGCGTCCCGAGGAGTGTCTTGCCACATGTCAGCACTCGGTCTGACTGAACGCCTCCAGGAGAGAAGCCCCAGCAAGACGCGCCCCGAGGAGCGTCTTGCCACATGTAAGCACTGGGTCTGACTGAGCGCCTCCAGGAGAGAGGCCCCAGCAAGACGCGCCCCGAGGCGCGTCTTGCCTCATGTCAGCACTCGGTCTGACTGAGCGCCTCCAGGAGAGAGGCCCAAGCAAGACGCGTCCCGAGGAGTGTCTTGCCACATGTCAACAATGAGTCTGACAGAGGAACTCCAGGAGAGAGGCCCAAGCAAGATGCGCCCCGAGGAGCGTCTTGCCACATGTAAACAATGGGTCTGACTGAGGGCCTCCAGGAGAGAAGCCCAAGCAAGACGCGCCCCGAGGAGCGTCTTGCCACATGTCAGCACTCGGTCTGACTGAGCGCCTCCAGGAGAGAGGCCCAAGCAAGACGCGCCCCGAGGAGCGTCTTGCCACATATCAACAATGGGTCTGACTGAGGGCCTCCATGAGAGAAGCCCAAGCAAGACGCGCCCCGAGGAGCGTCTTGTCACGTGTCAACAGTGGGTCTGACTGAGCGTCTCCAGGAGAGAGGCCCAAGCAAGACGCGCCCCGAGGAGCGTCTTGCCACATGTAAGCACTGGGTCTGACTGAGCGCCTCCAGGAGAGAGGCCCCAGCAAGACGCGCCCCGAGGAGCGTCTTGCCTTATGTCAGCACTCGGTCTGACTGAGCGCCTCCAGGAGAGAGGCCCAAGCAAGACGCGCCCCGAGGAGCGTCTTGCCACATGTCAACAATGGGTCTGACTGAGGGCCTCCAGGAGAGAAGCCCAAGCAAGACGTGCCCCGAGGAGCGTCTTGCCACATGTCAACAATGGGTCTGACTGAGCGCCTCCAGGAGAGAGGCCCAAGCAAGACGCGCCCCGAGGAGCGTCTTGCCACATGTCACCACTGGGTCTGACTGAGCGCCTCCAGGAGAGAGGCCCAAGCAAGACGCGCCCCGAGGAGCGTCTTGCCACATGTCAACAATGGGTCTGACTGAACGCCTCCAGGAGAGAAGCCCAAGCAAGACGCGCCCCGAGGAGCGTCTTGCCACATGTCAACACTCGGTCTGACTGAACGCCTCCAGGAGAGAAGCCCCAGCAAGACACGCCCCGAGGAGCGTCTTGCCACATGTAAGCACTGGGTCTGACTGAGCGCCTCCAGGAGAGAGGCCCCAGCAAGACGCGCCCCGAGGAGCGTCTTGCCTTATGTCAGCACTCGGTCTGACTGAGCGCCTCCAGGAGAGAGGCCCAAGCAAGACGCACCCCGGGGAGCGTCTTGACACATGTCAACACTGGGGCTGACAGAGGGCCTCCAGGAGAGAGGCCCAAGCAAGATGTGCCCCGAGGAGCGTCTTGCCACATGTAAACAATGGGTCTGACTGAGGGCCTCCAAGAGAGAAGCTCAAGCAAGACGCGCCCCGAGGAGCGTCTTGCACCATGTCAACACTGGGTCTGACTGAGCACCTCCAGGAGAGAGGCCCAAGCAAGACGCGCCCCGAGGAGCGTCTTGCCACATGTCAACAATGGGTCTGACTGAACGCCTCCAGGAGAGAAGCCCAAGCAAGACGCGCCCCGAGGAGCGTCTTGCCACATGTCAACACTCGGTCTGACTGAACGCCTCCAGGAGAGAAGCCCCAGCAAGACACGCCCCGAGGAGCGTCTTGCCACATGTAAGCACTGGGTCTGACTGAGCGCCTCCAGGAGAGAGGCCCCAGCAAGACGCGCCCCGAGGAGCGTCTTGCCTTATGTCAGCACTCGGTCTGACTGAGCGCCTCCAGGAGAGAGGCCCAAGCAAGACGCACCCCGGGGAGCGTCTTGACACATGTCAACACTGGGGCTGACAGAGGGCCTCCAGGAGAGAGGCCCAAGCAAGATGTGCCCCGAGGAGCGTCTTGCCACATGTAAACAATGGGTCTGACTGAGGGCCTCCAAGAGAGAAGCTCAAGCAAGACGCGCCCCGAGGAGCGTCTTGCACCATGTCAACACTGGGTCTGACTGAGCACCTCCAGGAGAGAGGCCCAAGCAAGACTCGCCCCGAGGAGCGTCTTGCCACATATCAACAATGGGTCTGACTGAGGGCCTCCATGAGAGAAGCCCAAGCAAGACGCGCCCCGAGGAGCATCTTGCCACATGTCACCACTCGGTCTGACTGAGCGACTCCAGGAGAGAGGCCCAAGCAAGACGCACCCCGAGGAGCGTCTTGACACATGTCAACACTGGGGCTGACAGAGGGCCTCCAGGAGAGAGGCCCAAGCAAGATGCGCCCCGAGGAGCGTCTTGCCACATGTCAACAATGGGTCTGACTGAGGGCCTCCAAGAGAGAAGCCCAAGCAAGACGTGCCCCGAGGAGCGTCTTGCACCATGTCAACACTGGGTCTGACTGAGCACCTCCAGGAGAGAGGCCCAAGCAAGACTCGCCCCGAGGAGCGTCTTGCCACATAGCAACAATGGGTCTGACTGAGGGCCTCCATGAGAGAAGCCCAAGCAAGACGCGCCCCGAGGAGCGTCTTGTCACGTGTCAACACTGGGTCTGACTGAGCGTCTCCAGCAGAGAGGCCCAAGCAAGACGCGCCCCGAGGAGCGTCTTGCCACATGTCACCACTGGGTCTGACTGAGGGCCTCCAGGAGAGAGGCCCAAGCAACACGCGCCCCGAGGAGCGTCTTGCCACATGTCAACAATGAGTCTGACTGAGGGCCTCCAGGAGAGAAGCCCAAGCAAGACGCGTCCCGAGGAGTGTCTTGCCACATGTCAGCACTCGGTCTGACTGAACGCCTCCAGGAGAGAAGCCCCAGCAAGACGCGCCCCGAGGAGCGTCTTGCCACATGTAAGCACTGGGTCTGATTGAGCGCCTCCAGGAGAGAGGCCCCAGCAAGACGCGCCCCGAGGAGCGTCTTGCCTTATGTCAGCACTCGGTCTGACTGAGCGCCTCCAGGAGAGAGGCCCAAGCAAGACGCGTCCCGAGGAGTGTCTTGCCACATGTCAACAATGAGTCTGACTGAGGGCCTCCAGGAGAGAAGCCCAAGCAAGACGCGTCCCGAGGAGTGTCTTGCCACATGTCAACAATGGGTCTGACTGAGGGCCTCCAGGAGAGAAGCCCAAGCAACACGCGCCCCGAGGAGCGTCTTGCCACATGTCAGCACTCGGTCTGACTGAGCGCCTCCAGGAGAGAGGCCCAAGCAAGACGCACCCCGAGGAGCGTCTTGACACATGTCAACACGGGGGCTGACAGAGGAACTCCAGGAGAGAGGCCCAAGCAAGATGCGCCCCGAGGAGCGTCTTGCCACATGTAAACAATGGGTCTGACTGAGGGCCTCCAGGAGAGAAGCCCAAGCAAGACGCGCCCCGAGGAGCGTCTTGCCACATGTTAGCACTCGGTCTGACTGAGCGCCTCCAGGAGAGAGGCCCAAGCAAGACGCGCCCCGAGGAGCGTCTTGCCACATATCAACAATGGGTCTGACAGAGGGCCTCCATTAGAGAAGCCCAAGCAAGACGCGCCCCGAGGAGCGTCTTTTCACGTGTCCACACTGGGTCTGACTGAGAGTCTCCAGGAGAGAGGCCAAAGCAAGACGCGCCCCGAGGAGCGTCTTGCCACATGTCAACAATGGGTCTGACTGAGGGCCTCCAGGAGAGAAGCCTCAAGCAAGACGTGCCCCGAGGAGCGTCTTGCCACATGTCAACAATGGGTCTGACTGAGCGCCTCCAGGAGAGAGGCCCAAGCAAGACGCGCCCCGAGGAGCGTCTTGCCACATGTCACCACTGAGTCTGACTGAGCGCCTCCAGGAGAGAGGCCCAAGCAAGACACGCCCCGAGGAGCGTCTTGCCACATGTCAGCACTCGGTCTGACTGAACGCCTCCAGGAGAGAAGCCCCAGCAAGACGCGCCCCGAGGAGCGTCTTGCCACATGTAAGCACTGGGTCTGACTGAGCGCCTCCAGGAGAGAAGCCCCAGCAAGACGCGCCCCGAGGTGCGTCTTGCCACATGTAAGCACTGGGTCTGACTGAGCGCCTCCAGGAGAGAGGCCCAAGCAAGACGCGCCCCGAGGAGCGTCTTGCCACATGTCAGCACTCGGTCTGACTGAACGCCTCCAGGAGAGAAGCCCCAGCAAGACACGCCCCGAGGAGCGTCTTGCCACATGTAAGCACTGGGTCTGACTTAGCGCCTCCAGGAGAGAGGCCCCAGCAAGACGCGCCCCGAGGAGCGTCTTGCCTTATGTCAGCACTCGGTCTGACTGAGCGCCTCCAGGAGAGAGGCCCAAGCAAGACGCGCCCCGCGGAGCGTCTTGCCACATGTCAACAATTGGTCTGCATGAGGGCCTCCAGGAGAGAAGCCCAAGCAAGACGCGCCCCGAGGAGCGTCTTGCCACATGTCAGCACTCGGTCTGACTGAGCCACTCCAGGAGAGAGGCCCAAGCAAGACGCACCCCGGGGAGCGTCTTGACACATGTCAACACTGGGGCTGACAGAAGGCCTCCAGGAGAGAGGCCCAAGCAAGATGCGCCCCGAGGAGCGTCTTGCCACATGTAAACAATGGGTCTGACTGAGGGCCTCCAAGAGAGAAGCCAAAGCAAGATGCGCCCCGAGGAGCGTCTTGCACCATGTCAACACTGGGTCTGAATGAGCAACTCCAGGAGAGAGGCCCAAGCAAGACTCGCCCCGAGGAGCGTCTTGCCACATATCAACAATGGGTCTGACTGAGGGCCTCCATGAGAGAAGCCCAAGCAAGACGCGCCCCGAGGAGCATCTTGCCACATGTCAGCACTCGGTCTGACTGAGGGCCTCCAGGAGAGAAGCCCAAGCAAGACGCGTCCCGAGGAGTGTCTTGCCACATGTCAACAATGGGTCTGACTGAGGGCCTCCAGGAGAGAAGCCCAAGCAACACGCGCCCCGAGGAGCGTCTTGCCACATGTCAGCACTCGGTCTGACTGAGCGCATCCAGGAGAGAGGCCCAAGCAAGACGCACCCCGAGGAGCGTCTTGACACATGTCAACACTGGGGCTGACAGAGGAACTCCAGGAGAGAGGCCCAAGCAAGATGCGCCCCGAGGAGCGTCTTGCCACATGTAAACAATGGGTCTGACTGAGGGCCTCCAGGAGAGAAGCCCAAGCAAGACGCGCCCCGAGGAGCGTCTTGCCACATGTTAGCACTCGGTCTGACTGAGCGCCTCCAGGAGAGAGGCCCAAGCAAGACGCGCCCCGAGGAGCGTCTTGCCACATATCAACAATGGGTCTGACAGAGGGCCTCCATTAGAGAAGCCCAAGCAAGACGCGCCCCGAGGAGCGTCTTTTCACGTGTCAACACTGGGTCTGACTGAGAGTCTCCAGGAGAGAGGCCAAAGCAAGACGCGCCCCGAGGAGCGTCTTGCCACATGTCAACAATGGGACTGACTGAGGGCCTCCAGGAGAGAAGCCTCAAGCAAGACGTGCCCCGAGGAGCGTCTTGCCACATGTCAACAATGGGTCTGACTGAGCGCCTCCAGGAGAGAGGCCCAAGCAAGACGCGCCCCGAGGAGCGTCTTGCCACATGTCACCACTGGGTCTGACTGAGCGCCTCCAGGAGAGAGGCCCAAGCAAGACGCGCCCCGAGGAGCGTCTTGCCACATGTCAGCACTCGGTCTGACTGAACGCCTCCAGGAGAGAAGCCCCAGCAAGACACGCCCCGAGGAGCGTCTTGCCACATGTAAGCACTGGGTCTGACTGAGCGCCTCCAGGAGAGAGGCCCCAGCAAGACGCGCCCCGAGGAGCGTCTTGCCTTATGTCAGCACTCGGTCTGACTGAGCGCCTCCAGGAGAGAGGCCCAAGCAAGACGCGCCCCGCGGAGCGTCTTGCCACATGTCAACAATTGGTCTGCATGAGGGCCTCCAGGAGAGAAGCCCAAGCAAGACGCGCCCCGAGGAGCGTCTTGCCACATGTCAGCACTCGGTCTGACTGAGCCACTCCAGGAGAGAGGCCCAAGCAAGACGCACCCCGGGGAGCGTCTTGACACATGTCAACACTGGGGCTGACAGAGGGCCTCCAGGAGAGAGGCCCAAGCAAGATGCGCCCCGAGGAGCGTCTTGCCACATGTAAACAATGGGTCTGACTGAGGGCCTCCAAGAGAGAAGCCAAAGCAAGACGCGCCCCGAGGAGCGTCTTGCACCATGTCAACACTGGGTCTGAATGAGCAACTCCAGGAGAGAGGCCCAAGCAAGACTCGCCCCGAGGAGCGTCTTGCCACATATCAACAATGGGTCTGACTGAGGGCCTCCATGAGAGAAGCCCAAGCAAGACGCGCCCCGAGGAGCATCTTGCCACATGTCAGCACTCGGTCTGACTGAGGGCCTCCAGGAGAGAAGCCCAAGCAAGACGCGTCCCGAGGAGTGTCTTGCCACATGTCAACAATGGGTCTGACTGAGGGCCTCCAGGAGAGAAGCCCAAGCAACACGCGCCCCGAGGAGCGTCTTGCCACATGTCAGCACTCGGTCTGACTGAGCGCCTCCAGGAGAGAGGCCCAAGCAAGACGCACCCCGAGGAGCGTCTTGACACATGTCAACACTGGGGCTGACAGAGGAACTCCAGGAGAGAGGCCCAAGCAAGATGCGCCCCGAGGAGCGTCTTGCCACATGTAAACAATGGGTCTGACTGAGGGCCTCCAGGAGAGAAGCCCAAGCAAGACGCGCCCCGAGGAGCGTCTTGCCACATGTTAGCACTCGGTCTGACTGAGCGCCTCCAGGAGAGAGGCCCAAGCAAGACGCGCCCCGAGGAGCGTCTTGCCACATATCAACAATGGGTCTGACAGAGGGCCTCCATTAGAGAAGCCCAAGCAAGACGCGCCCCGAGGAGCGTCTTTTCACGTGTCAACACTGGGTCTGACTGAGAGTCTCCAGGAGAGAGGCCAAAGCAAGACGCGCCCCGAGGAGCGTCTTGCCACATGTCAACAATGGGTCTGACTGAGGGCCTCCAGGAGAGAAGCCTCAAGCAAGACGTGCCCCGAGGAGCGTCTTGCCACATGTCAACAATGGGTCTGACTGAGCGCCTCCAGGAGAGAGGCCCAAGCAAGACGCGCCCCGAGGAGCGTCTTGCCACATGTCACCACTGGGTCTGACTGAGCGCCTCCAGGAGAGAGGCCCAAGCAAGACACGCCCCGAGGAGCGTCTTGCCACATGTCAGCACTCGGTCTGACTGAACGCCTCCAGGAGAGAAGCCCCAGCAAGACGCGCCCCGAGGAGCGTCTTGCCACATGTAAGCACTGGGTCTGACTGAGCGCCTCCAGGAGAGAAGCCCCAGCAAGACGCGCCCCGAGGTGCGTCTTGCCACATGTAAGCACTGGGTCTGACTGAGCGCCTCCAGGAGAGAGGCCCAAGCAAGACGCGCCCCGAGGAGCGTCTTGCCACATGTCAGCACTCGGTCTGACTGAACGCCTCCAGGAGAGAAGCCCCAGCAAGACACGCCCCGAGGAGCGTCTTGCCACATGTAAGCACTGGGTCTGACTGAGCGCCTCCAGGAGAGAGGCCCCAGCAAGACGCGCCCCGAGGAGCGTCTTGCCTTATGTCAGCACTCGGTCTGACTGAGCGCCTCCAGGAGAGAGGCCCAAGCAAGACGCGCCCCGCGGAGCGTCTTGCCACATGTCAACAATTGGTCTGCATGAGGGCCTCCAGGAGAGAAGCCCAAGCAAGACGCGCCCCGAGGAGCGTCTTGCCACATGTCAGCACTCGGTCTGACTGAGCCACTCCAGGAGAGAGGCCCAAGCAAGACGCACCCCGGGGAGCGTCTTGACACATGTCAACACTGGGGCTGACAGAGGGCCTCCAGGAGAGAGGCCCAAGCAAGATGCGCCCCGAGGAGCGTCTTGCCACATGTAAACAATGGGTCTGACTGAGGGCCTCCAAGAGAGAAGCCAAAGCAAGACGCGCCCCGAGGAGCGTCTTGCACCATGTCAACACTGGGTCTGAATGAGCAACTCCAGGAGAGAGGCCCAAGCAAGACTCGCCCCGAGGAGCGTCTTGCCACATATCAACAATGGGTCTGACTGAGGGCCTCCATGAGAGAAGCCCAAGCAAGATGCGCCCCGAGGAGCATCTTGCCACATGTCAGCACTCGGTCTGACTGAGCGACTCCAGGAGAGAGGCCCAAGCAAGACGCACCCCGAGGAGCGTCTTGACACATGTCAACACTGGGGCTGACAGAGGGCCTACAGGAGAGAGGCCCAAGCAAGATGCGCCCCGAGGAGCGTCTTGCCACATGTCAACAATGGGTCTGACTGAGGGCCTCCAAGAGAGAAGCCCAAGCAAGACGCGCCCCGAGGAGCGTCTTGCACCATGTCAACACTGGGTCTGACTGAGCACCTCCAGGAGAGAGGCCCAAGCAAGACTCGCCCCGAGGAGCGTCTTGCCACATATCAACAATGGGTCTGACTGAGGGCCTCCATGAGAGAAGCCCAAGCAAGACGCGCCCCGAGGAGCGTCTTGCCACATGTCAGCACTCGGTCTGACTGAGCGCCTCCAAGAGAGAGGCCCAAGCAAGACGCGCCCCGAGGAGCGTCTTGCCACATATCAACAATGGGTCTGACTGAGGGCCTCCATGAGAGAAGCCCAAGCAAGACGCGCCCCGAGGAGCGTCTTGTCACGTGTCAACACTGGGTCTGACTGAGCGTCTCCAGGAGAGAGGCCCAAGCAAGACGCGCCCCGAGGAGCGTCTTGCCACATGTCACCACTGGGTCTGACTGAGCGCCTCCAGGAGAGAGGCCCAAGCAAGACGCGCCCCGAGGAGCGTCTTGCCACATGTCAACAATGAGTCTGACTGAGGGCCTCCAGGAGAGAAGCCCAAGCAAGACGCGTCCCGAGGAGTGTCTTGCCACATGTCAGCACTCGGTCTGACTGAACGCCTCCAGGAGAGAAGCCCCAGCAAGACGCGCCCCGAGGAGCGTCTTGCCACATGTAAGCACTGGGTCTGACTGAGCGCCTCCAGGAGAGAGGCCCCAGCAAGACGCGCCCCGAGGAGCGTCTTGCCTTATGTCAGCACTCGGTCTGACTGAGCGCCTCCAGGAGAGAGGCCCAAGCAAGACGCGACCCGAGGAGTGTCTTGCCACATGTCAACAATGAGTCTGACTGAGGGCCTCCAGGAGAGAAGCCCAAGCAAGACGCGTCCCGAGGAGTGTCTTGCCACATGTCAGCACTCGGTCTGACTGAGCGCCTCCAGGAGAGAGGCCCAAGCAAGACGCACCCCGAGGAGCGTTTTGACACATGTCAACACTGGGGCTGACAGAGGAACTCCACGAGAGAGGCCCAAGCAAGATGCACCCCGAGGAGCGTCTTGCCACATGTAAACAATGGGTCTGACTGAGGGCCTCCAGGAGAGAAGCCCAAGCAAGACGCGCCACGAGGAGCGTCTTGCCACATGTCAGCACTCGGTCTGACTGAGCGCCTCCAGGAGAGATGCCCAAGCAAGACGTGCCCCGAGGAGCGTCTTGCCACATATCAACAATGGGTCTGACTGAGGGCCTCCATGAGAGAAGCCCAAGCAAGACGCGCCCCGAGGAGCGTCTTGTCACGTGTCAACACTGGGTCTGACTGAGCGTCTCCAGGAGAGAGGCCCAAGCAAGACGCGCCCCGAGGAGCGTCTTGCCACATGTAAGCACTGGGTCTGACTGAGCGCCTCCAGGAGAGAGGCCCCAGCAAGACGCGCCCCGAGGAGCGTCTTGCCTTATGTCAGCACTCGGTCTGACTGAGCGCCTCCAGGAGAGAGGCCCAAGCAAGACGCGCCCCGAGGAGCGTCTTGCCACATGTCAACAATGGGTCTGACTGAGGGCCTCCAGGAGAGAAGCCCAAGCAAGACGCACCCCGAGGAGCGTCTTGCCACATGTCAACAATGGGTCTGACTGAGCGCCTCCAGGAGAGAGGCCCAAGCAAGACGCGCCCCGAGGAGCGTCTTGCCACATGTCACCACTGGGTCTGACTGAGCGCCTCCAGGAGAGAGGCCCAAGCAAGACGCGCCCCGAGGAGCGTCTTGCCACATGTCAACAATGGGTCTGACTGAGGGCCTCCAGGAGAGAAGCCCAAGCAAGATGCGCCCAAAGGAGCGTCTTGCCACATGTAAACAATGGGTCTGACTGAGGGCCTCCAGGAGAGAAGCCCAAGCAAGACGCGCCCCGAGGAGCGACTTGCCACATGTCACCACTGGGTCTGACTGAGCGCCTCCAGGAGAGAGGCCCAAGCAAGACGCGCCCCGAGGAGCGTCTTGCCACATGTCACCACTGGGTCTGACTGAGCGCCTCCAGGAGAGAGGCCCAATCAAGACGCGCCCCGAGGAGCGTCCTGCCACATGTAAGCACTGGGTCTGACTGAACGCCTCCAGGAGAGAAGCCCCAGCAAGACGCGCCCCGAGGAGCGTCTTGCCACATGTAAGCACTGGGTCTGACTGAGCGCCTCCAGGAGAGAGGCCCCAGCAAGACGCGCCCCGAGGAGCGTCTTGACACATGTCAACACTGGGGCTGACATAGGGCCTCCAGGAGAGAGGCCCAAGCAAGATGCGCCCCGAGGAGCGTCTTGCCACATGTAAACAATGGGTTTGACTGAGGGCCTCCAGGAGAGAAGCACAAGCAAGACGCTTCCCGAGGAGCGTCTTGCCACATGTCAACAATGGGTCTGACTGAGGGCCTCCAGGAGAGAAGCCCAAGCAAGACGCGCCCCGAGCAGCGTCTTGCCACATGTCAGCACTCGGTCTGACTGAGCGCCTCCAGGAGAGAGGCCCAAGCAAGACGCGCCCCGAGGAGCGTCTTGCCACATATCAACAATGGGTCTGACAGAGGGCCTCCATTAGAGAAGCCCAAGCAAGACGCGCCCCGAGGAGCGTCTTTTCACGTGTCAACACTGGGTCTGACTGAGAGTCTCCAGGAGAGAGGCCAAAGCAAGACGCGCCCCGAGGAGCGTCTTGCCACATGTCAACAATGGGTCTGACTGAGGGCCTCCAGGAGAGAAGCCTCAAGCAAGACGTGCCCCGAGGAGCGTCTTGCCACATGTCAACAATGGGTCTGACTGAGCGCCTCCAGGAGAGAGGCCCAAGCAAGACGCGCCCCGAGGAGCGTCTTGCCACATGTCACCACTGGGTCTGACTGAGCGCCTCCAGGAGAGAGGCCCAAGCAAGACACGCCCCGAGGAGCGTCTTGCCACATGTCAGCACTCGGTCTGACTGAACGCCTACAGGAGAGAAGCCCCAGCAAGACGCGCCCCGAGGAGCGTCTTGCCACATGTAAGCACTGGGTCTGACTGAGCGCCTCCAGGAGAGAAGCCCCAGCAAGACGCGCCCCGAGGTGCGTCTTGCCACATGTAAGCACTGGGTCTGACTGAGCGCCTCCAGGAGAGAGGCCCAAGCAAGACGCGCCCCGAGGAGCGTCTTGCCACATGTCAGCACTCGGTCTGACTGAACGCCTCCAGGAGAGAAGCCCCAGCAAGACACGCCCCGAGGAGCGTCTTGCCACATGTAAGCACTGGGTCTGACTGAGCGCCTCCAGGAGAGAGGCCCCAGCAAGACGCGCCCCGAGGAGCGTCTTGCCTTATGTCAGCACTCGGTCTGACTGAGCGCCTCCAGGAGAGAGGCCCAAGCAAGACGCGCCCCGCGGAGCGTCTTGCCACATGTCAACAATTGGTCTGCATGAGGGCCTCCAGGAGAGAAGCCCAAGCAAGACGCGCCCCGAGGAGCGTCTTGCCACATGTCAGCACTCGGTCTGACTGAGCCACTCCAGGAGAGAGGCCCAAGCAAGACGCACCCCGGGGAGCGTCTTGACACATGTCAACACTGGGGCTGACAGAGGGCCTCCAGGACAGAGGCCCAAGCAAGATGCGCCCCGAGGAGCGTCTTGCCACATGTAAACAATGGGTCTGACTGAGGGCCTCCAAGAGAGAAGCCAAAGCAAGACGCGCCCCGAGGAGCGTCTTGCACCATGTCAACACTGGGTCTGAATGAGCAACTCCAGGAGAGAGGCCCAAGCAAGACTCGCCCCGAGGAGCGTCTTGCCACATATCAACAATGGGTCTGACTGAGGGCCTCCATGAGAGAAGCCCAAGCAAGACGCGCCCCGAGGAGCATCTTGCCACATGTCAGCACTCGGTCTGACTGAGCGACTCCAGGAGAGAGGCCCAAGCAAGACGCACCCCGAGGAGCGTCTTGACACATGTCAACACTGGGGCTGACAGAGGGCCTACAGGAGAGAGGCCCAAGCAAGATGCGCCCCGAGGAGCGTCTTGCCACATGTCAACAATGGGTCTGACTGAGGGCCTCCAAGAGAGAAGCCCAAGCAAGACGCGCCCCGAGGAGCGTCTTGCACCATGTCAACACTGGGTCTGACTGAGCACCTCCAGGAGAGAGGCCCAAGCAAGACTCGCCCCGAGGAGCGTCTTGCCACATATCAACAATGGGTCTGACTGAGGGCCTCCATGAGAGAAGCCCAAGCAAGACGCGCCCCGAGGAGCGTCTTGCCACATGTCAGCACTCGGTCTGACTGAGCGCCTCCAAGAGAGAGGCCCAAGCAAGACGCGCCCCGAGGAGCGTCTTGCCACATATCAACAATGGGTCTGACTGAGGGCCTCCATGAGAGAAGCCCAAGCAAGACGCGCCCCGAGGAGCGTCTTGTCACGTGTCAACACTGGGTCTGACTGAGCGTCTCCAGGAGAGAGGCCCAAGCAAGACGCGCCCCGAGGAGCGTCTTGCCACATGTCACCACTGGGTCTGACTGAGCGCCTCCAGGAGAGAGGCCCAAGCAAGACGCGCCCCGAGGAGCGTCTTGCCACATGTCAACAATGAGTCTGACTGAGGGCCTCCAGGAGAGAAGCCCAAGCAAGACGCGTCCCGAGGAGTGTCTTGCCACATGTCAGCACTCGGTCTGACTGAACGCCTCCAGGAGAGAAGCCCCAGCAAGACGCGCCCCGAGGAGCGTCTTGCCACATGTAAGCACTGGGTCTGACTGAGCGCCTCCAGGAGAGAGGCCCCAGCAAGACGCGCCCCGAGGAGCGTCTTGCCTTATGTCAGCACTCGGTCTGACTGAGCGCCTCCAGGAGAGAGGCCCAAGCAAGACGCGACCCGAGGAGTGTCTTGCCACATGTCAACAATGAGTCTGACTGAGGGCCTCCAGGAGAGAAGCCCAAGCAAGACGCGTCCCGAGGAGTGTCTTGCCACATGTCAGCACTCGGTCTGACTGAGCGCCTCCAGGAGAGAGGCCCAAGCAAGACGCACCCCGAGGAGCGTTTTGACACATGTCAACACTGGGGCTGACAGAGGAACTCCACGAGAGAGGCCCAAGCAAGATGCACCCCGAGGAGCGTCTTGCCACATGTAAACAATGGGTCTGACTGAGGGCCTCCAGGAGAGAAGCCCAAGCAAGACGCGCCACGAGGAGCGTCTTGCCACATGTCAGCACTCGGTCTGACTGAGCGCCTCCAGGAGAGATGCCCAAGCAAGACGTGCCCCGAGGAGCGTCTTGCCACATATCAACAATGGGTCTGACTGAGGGCCTCCATGAGAGAAGCCCAAGCAAGACGCGCCCCGAGGAGCGTCTTGTCACGTGTCAACACTGGGTCTGACTGAGCGTCTCCAGGAGAGAGGCCCAAGCAAGACGCGCCCCGAGGAGCGTCTTGCCACATGTAAGCACTGGGTCTGACTGAGCGCCTCCAGGAGAGAGGCCCCAGCAAGACGCGCCCCGAGGAGCGTCTTGCCTTATGTCAGCACTCGGTCTGACTGAGCGCCTCCAGGAGAGAGGCCCAAGCAAGACGCGCCCCGAGGAGCGTCTTGCCACATGTCAACAATGGGTCTGACTGAGGGCCTCCAGGAGAGAAGCCCAAGCAAGACGCACCCCGAGGAGCGTCTTGCCACATGTCAACAATGGGTCTGACTGAGCGCCTCCAGGAGAGAGGCCCAAGCAAGACGCGCCCCGAGGAGCGTCTTGCCACATGTCACCACTGGGTCTGACTGAGCGCCTCCAGGAGAGAGGCCCAAGCAAGACGCGCCCCGAGGAGCGTCTTGCCACATGTCAACAATGGGTCTGACTGAGGGCCTCCAGGAGAGAAGCCCAAGCAAGATGCGCCCAAAGGAGCGTCTTGCCACATGTAAACAATGGGTCTGACTGAGGGCCTCCAGGAGAGAAGCCCAAGCAAGACGCGCCCCGAGGAGCGACTTGCCACATGTCACCAATGGGTCTGACTGAGCGCCTCCAGGAGAGAGGCCCAAGCAAGACGCGCCCCGAGGAGCGTCTTGCCACATGTCACCACTGGGTCTGACTGAGCGCCTCCAGGAGAGAGGCCCAATCAAGACGCGCCCCGAGGAGCGTCCTGCCACATGTAAGCACTGGGTCTGACTGAACGCCTCCAGGAGAGAAGCCCCAGCAAGACGCGCCCTGAGGAGCGTCTTGCCACATGTAAGCACTGGGTCTGACTGAGCGCCTCCAGGAGAGAGGCCCCAGCAAGACGCGCCCCGAGGAGCGTCTTGACACATGTCAACACTGGGGCTGACATAGGGCCTCCAGGAGAGAGGCCCAAGCAAGATGCGCCCCGAGGAGCGTCTTGCCACATGTAAACAATGGGTTTGACTGAGGGCCTCCAGGAGAGAAGCACAAGCAAGACGCTTCCCGAGGAGCGTCTTGCCACATGTCAACAATGGGTCTGACTGAGGGCCTCCAGGAGAGAAGCCCAAGCAAGACGCGCCCCGAGGAGCGTCTTGCCACATGTAAACAATGGGTCTGACTCAGGGCCTCCAGGAGAGGAGCCCAAGCAAGACGCGCCCCGAGCAGCGTCTTGCCACATGTCAGCACTCGGTCTGACTGAGCGCCTCCAGGAGAGAGGCCCAAGCAAGACGCGCCCCGAGGAGCGTCTTGCCACATATCAACAATGGGTCTGACTGAGGGCCTCCATGAGAGAAGCCCAAGCAAGACGCGCCCCGAGGAGCGTCTTGCCACATGTCACCACTGGGTCTGACTGAGCGCCTCCAGGAGAGGGGCCCAAGCAAGACGCGCCCCGAGGAAAGTCTTGCCACGTGTCAACACTGGGTCTGACTGAGCGCCTCCAGGAGAGAGGCCCAAGCAAGACGCGTCCCGAGGAGCGTCTTGCCACATGTAAACAATGGGTCTGACTGAGGGCCTCCAGGAGAGAAGCCCAAGCAAGATGCGCCCAAAGGAGCGTCTTGCCACATGTAAACAATGGGTCTGACTCAGGGCCTCCAGGAGAGAAGCCCAAGCAAGACGCGCCCCGAGCAGCGTCTTGCCACATGTCAGCACTCGGTCTGACTGAGCGCCTCCAGGAGAGAGGCCCAAGCAAGACGCGCCCCGAGGAGTGTCTTGCCACATGTAAGCACTGGGTCTGACTGAGGGCCTCCATGAGAGATGCCCAAGCAAGACGCGCCCCGAGGAGCGTCTTGCCACATGTCACCACTGGGTCTGACTGAGCGCCTCCAGGAGAGGGGCCCAAGCAAGACGCGCCCCGAGGAAAGTCTTGCCACGTGTCAACACTGGGTCTGACTGAGCGTCTCCAGGAGAGAGGCCCAAGCAAGACGCGCCCCGAGGAGCGTCTTGCCACATGTCACCACTGCGTCTGACTGAGCGCCTCCAGGAGAGAGGCCCAAGCAAGACGCGCCCCGAGGAGCGTCTTGCCACATGTAAGGACTGGGTCTGACTGAGCGCCTCCAGGAGAGAAGCCCCAGCAAGACGCGCCCCGAGGAGCGTCTTACCACATGTAAGCACTGGGTCTGACTGAGCGCCTCCAGGAGAGAGGCCCCAGCAAGACGCGCCCCGAGGAGCGTCTTGCCACATGTCAACAATGGGTCTGACTGAGGGCCTCCAGTAGAGAAGCCCAAGCAAGACGCGCCCCGAGGAGCGTCTTGCCACATGTCACCACTGGGTCTGACTGAGCGCCTCCAGGAGAGAGGCCCAAGCAAGACGCGCCCCGAGGAGCGTCTTGCCACATGTCAACAATGGGTCTGACTGAGGGCCTCCAGGAGAGAAGCCCAAGCAAGACGCGTCCCGAGGAGCGTCTTGCCACATGTCACCACTGGGTCTGACTGAGCGCCTCCAGGAGAGAGGCCCAAGCAAGACGCGCCCCGAGGAGCGTCTTGCCACATGTCAACAATGGGTCTGACTGAGGGCCTCCAGGAGAGAAGCCCAAGCAAGACGCGTCCCGAGGAGCGTCTTGCCACATGTCAGCTGTTGGGGTTATTAGGAGCGAACAATTAGTAAGCTTCAACTTACTTTTGGATTCTTCAATAAATTCTGTAAATATGGGAATATTTACTGATTTATTAATTAACTAAGATATTCTTAGATATACGGGGCACCATTCCCCTTTAACCGGGGAAAAATTGAATCCAAAACTCTTATCAGTCTTTCTTGAAGTTCGTAGAATCCTTGGAGCAGAGACTTCTCTTCGACACAACAAAGCTACTGGAGACGAAAATCTGAATTTTATAACGTTTAATTAACAATTTGTCAAATGAATAAACAGTGGCATAAATGAATAATAACCATGTGATATAATAAAAGGATGTATATTCAAAATAATGTTCAAGGTGTTTTGTGTGTATGTAGGATGTATGAATGGGGTCCTTTGTTCTCACAAAGGAGTAGTGTGTGTGCGTGTGTATGGATTCAAAATGGAGTCTTGAATACAAGATGGCTGACTCCTTTGTCTGGCTAAAGTGTGGGTGGCAACTTGCACTTTAACTTCCAAAGCACTTAGAATCAGTAGTAACTTAACCTTAAATCACTCAAAACATTTCAAAGGATCATGCAACAACACAAAAGATTAATCACGAGTTAATATCCTTAGTTTATCAGCCTGGCCATGGCCGAACATTTAAAGATACCAAACAATGATTAATAAGCAGTTTATTCTTTCAAAATGACCCGAAGGACGAATTTGGAACGAAAGAGGAAAACACGAAGCTACTTTTTTTAAGCAATAGCGCGGTTTTATTGCTTATTCTGGACTATAGAGGAAACGGGAGAAGAAAAGAATGAGAGAAAAATGAGTTTTCTGATCACCAAAAGAGCGAGGCGTCCCTCCCCCTTTTGATTTGACGGTTCTCCGTGTTTCTCCGCAGTTTTCAGCGTCATCCGCCGGTTTGATGCTTTCTCCGTTGTTTGGCTCCACGAGTGTTTCTCCACGGCTGGACACAAAGAAAACGAAGTTCCTTTTGGGCTGAGTTTGACAACTTACAGCGTTTCTGAGAGCTGGATGGAGTTGTTGTTTCCCTCCGCTGGTTCTGTGTCCTCAAACATCAGCTGGAGGGGAGCAGAAACGAGCAGATCAGCGGTCCCGTGGGCTCAACTTGGCTCTTAGAGCTTCCGCGTGCTCAAAGAAGTCGGAGCGTTCGACAAGCGTGTCCTCACCGCCAGGTATCCTGGGCAAAAGAACGAGGATTCTTTGTCTCTGCTGAAGATTTATGGTCTTAGTTCGCGGGAAAAGCTCCACGGCTTCCCGCACATGCGCAGAACGTGTTTCTGGTACTAGGCGGTGACATCATCCCAATGCTTCCGTGTGCAAAGCATCATGGGAAATGAAGTTTCTTGGCGCTGATGTGATTATTTGCTTTTCAGAGCAATTTAAGCACAGTCATTTTGGAGAAAATCACTGCATAGTAATTTCCTCATGAGGTCAGACCCTCAACATTCCCCCTTTTGGTTTCGGGGATCGCGCCCAAAGCTCGATCGTCGGAAGCACAGATGGGTTTGTTCCTCATGAACGTAGGTCGACTTGATTGTCGGAAGCACAGGTGGGTTTGTCCCTTAGGACGTTGGTCTCCTTGGACGCCTTTGTCTTTGGTCTTTGTCTTGGATCCTGGCGCCTTTGGTCTTTGTCTTTGTCAGGCACAAAGAGGATAGGAAACGGGATAGTCCCCAACGCGCATAACGAGAAGAAGCCACTCACGCAGGTGGTACGCAATGAAGATGTCGTCCATGCGAGAGGTAGTAGTGTAGAAGGAGGAAGGTCGGTGGGCGGTTAACTCCACGAGGGGACACAAAGGCATCTCACCGCCGGCCATACAGTTCAGTTTATGGAGCACGCGGTGATGTACGAGGTCCATAGTTCGCAATCGCGCATTGACCTATGTGGTCCCAAGATTCCCCCCTTTTTGGTCCAAAGGGTGGATCAGGACAGTCTTTGGGCTAAAACAAGGACCATAAAACTAAGAGGTACTACAATGTGCTGGTGCGTCAGACAGAGTCATTGACAGACTGAGCTGGGCCGGCACATAACCACTAGTTAATATGTGACCAAGTAAGAAACAAAAATACAGAAAACCCAAAAAAAAAACATATAACATCCAAGAAAATTCATAGCAACCTTGAGGTCTCATAAAATACATTCTTAGGTCATACAGTCAGTGTGTATTCAAAATAAAGAATGTGACATACTGCAACACTCAGATAAATATGTGAGGTAGACTAAATTGAGAACTACTCTTAGGTTTACAGAATAACAAAGAAAATGTTGCTCACCCCCTTTAGACAGGTGTGGTACATTCACGCTTGGAGTCTCCCCGAACGCGGTCACGAGGCACACCGTAGGTGAGCAAGTGCATCTTATCTTGGAGTTTCTTAACACGCCTGTAGGCGGAATAAGCTATCACGGCCGTGATGAGCCATTCCATCCCCAGGGCGACCAATGTGCAGATTAAAGTCGTATAATCTGTGTCAATGTAGCGTCTTGGGCGTCAAAGTAAGTTCACGCGGGTTTTGTGTGAACTTAGCAAATTTGGTTCCTTCAATCAGTAATTGTTGGTCAATTTCTAAATCGAAGGCAAAGTTATAACCCTGGAAAGCGTCCATGATCTCAATCTCTGAGTCATGCTGTTCGAGGTTGAGGTGATGGAGTGTCAGGTTTCTAGTTCAAAGTGGAAATGCCTACCGTCCTTTCAAATACCAAAGTTTAGCATCGACCTACCTATAGATGTGAGGTGTCACAATTATGGGAACGTTTAACAGGAAACCGAGTTCTAATTTTTTTTCCAACGTGAATGGGAATTGCACTGCCTAGGCTGTACGCTAGGTGGATTTGTGAAAGGTGCACAGTAGAGGGGTAGCAGCTGTCAAGCTAACTTTGAGCAGGTCCAGTGGTACCAAGTACGGGGAAATACGACTTTAAACCAAGCTGTCCAGTGTGGAACTTACTTCCCTGAGCAGGTCCTGCATCAAATCTCTCACCACTCGTGTGTACACAATATCCTGATGTATGGTTTCAGACAAAGTCTTGATTGCACGTAGAGATTCATTAATCAGAGCCTAGTATAGGTACCAGAGTACTCTGTAAGGTTTTAGTAGGTACATCCTGTTAGCGGTCTAGGAAGGAGTTTCTCTTGGTTAGTGAAAGTGACGGCGGGGGGGGGCTTGGTTCTTTGTCGGTTAGTACATGTTAGTGGGTTAAACGTGCACTTTCCCCCCCTTTCCATTTCCATGCATAGAACTATGTCGAGACTACGTCTACCTCCTGCGGGGAGTCTGGTCTCTGTACCCGCGGGGATGGTTTGACGTAGGGTTTGATTTGGTTTGCATGCACCCATTTGTAGACAGGCTCCTGTCTCGCTTTGGTGATGCGTAACCTGTATGCAACTGGAGAGAGTTTTGCCACGATCTCAAATGGTCCTGACCAGCAGGGCAGGAACTTCTTAGCTTTGCGTGCCGGTTGGGCGAACCGAAAGTAGAATACTTTGTCACCCACCTCGTATTCGCGGCTGGTTGTCTTTTGGTCGTAGTAGGCCTTAGCGCCTTCTACGTTGGTCTCCAGTTTCTTCTGAGCATGCGCGAACGTAGCTCTGAGGTGTGTTTTCAAGTCTGCCACATACTGATGAGCGGTATAGGCAGTGGCAACACTGACATCCTCTGGGTGATACAGGAGGTGCAGTGGTAGAGTCATCAGTCTGCCGGTCATCATCTCAAAGGGCGTAACCCCTGTGGATCGCTGGGGAGTGGACCGTATGGCCATCAGGACCAGAGGGAGCTTGACGTCCCAGTCCTTCCCCGTGGAGCAGACGCACTTTTTGAGCATGGAGACGACCGTGCGGTTCATCCGTTCGACCTGTCCGGATGACTGTGGGTGATAGGGGAGGTGGAATCTCACTTCCACTCCCAGAAGTTCAAACAGGGACGTCATTACACTGGATGTGAAATGAGTTCCCCGGTCAGAGTCAATGCAGAGTGGAAGTCCCCATCGACTGAAAACGTGGTTAATCAGCAGTACAGCGGTTGTGACGGCTGTATCGTTTGGCGCTGGAAGGCATTCCACCCACTTTGTGAAACTGCAAGTTACAGTTAGCATATATTTGTTTCCTCTTGCCGATTTGGGAACCGGTCCAACCCAGTCGATCTGCAGGTGGGACCAAGGGAAGGTTATTCCCCTGCGTTGCAGTGGTGCTCTAGCAAGCGGCTGGGAGGGTTGAAACTGGGCACAGACGAGACAGCCTTGGACATAGCTGTGTACGTCCTTGGACATCGACGGCCAATATGCTACTTCTGTCAGTGACGCGAGGGTAGCTTTTGCTCCGCGGTGACCTCCAACCGGAGTGTCGTGGGCGTAGGCAAGCATGACTCCTCTGTGGTCAAGTGGAACAACCCAGCGCGGCGGGCTGTGATCGTCACGCATGTAAACTAACAAATCGTTTTGTAGTTTCAGGTGCGCGAGTTGACGATGCAGGGTTACCAAATCTCGGCTTGCGCCAGTAGGTGGTGACGGTTGTTCAGGCATCGGGCCCTTTTGGAGAAGCTCGCGGATGAGCTTCAGGTCAGGATCTTGTTCCTGCATGGTGACTAGGTCCGCGTCCTGTGGTTTTCTGCCTAGAAACACGGGTACCTCAACGGTCCGAGGTTCGTCTGCCTGGCTAGCATGGCGACGAGTAATCGCGCAGACCTCGTGAACGGCCTTGGGTGGAAGCCACTCGTCTTTGAATTCCCAACAGGTTCCCTGGTCAGCACCGAGCTTAGCAAGGCGGTCAGCTTCGTCATTACCATCTTTCTCCGGACCTAGGGTCCTGGAGTGACCTTTGACCTTTTTCCAGTAGACCATTATGCCTTTCTCAGTGGTGAGCAGATCACACGCTAGGAATAACTCCGAGTGTTTCACGTCTCTGTTCCTGGCGTTTTTCATGTTGTTCTCCTTCCACATGGGGAAGTGAGAGATGAAGCTGTGTCTAGCGTAGTTTGAATCAGAGCAAAGGACGATTTGAGTGATGTCCAAGGCTGCCGCCTGCTGGAGGGTTATCAACACTGCAGCAATTTCGGCGTACTGACTAGACTTTTGGCCCAACCGGTAGTGATTTGGTTGCTTAGTGTCACAGTCCACCCAAACGACTCCAACCCCGGCACGGAGCTGGCCTTCGTGAAGGTAGGCGCATCCGTCAGTGTAAACTTTCGGAAGCCCTTGGCAAACATTCTCATCAAAGTAGCGATGATTGGATGCGGTTGGGTAGACTGCGGCAGGTGTGTCCAGGGGGCCCATGACGGAGTCAGAGTCACAGTGCTGGCAGCCTGCTAGCCCTTGTCCTAGCGCTAGCTTGGTGTTCTGACCATACTTGACCTCAATGTTGTATCCTTGGAGCACCATCATCCACGTCGCAATGCGGCTGTTTGACACTCTTCCTTCGCGCAGACGCTGGCTGTTTAGGAAGGTAACAGGCTGATGACACGTTTCAATGATCACTTTCTGTCCACCGATGTAACTACGAAAGTGTTCGACGGCCCAGACTGTAGAGAGGAGAGCTCTCTCGCAGTCTGAGAACTGGAGTTCCACCTTGCTCAGAGGCTTGCTGGCGTATGCCACAACTCTCATGTCCTGATCGTGTTTCTGCTTCAAAGCAGCGCTCAGGCAGTGAGAGGAGAAAGTAGCCTCTATGTAGAACTCTTTATCCTTGTCTGGGTAAGCCAGACAGGGTGCGGACGCCAACTTCTGTTTTAGGAACTGGAAGGAGTGTTCTTGGGGTCTGTCCCACACGAAAGGTGTGTCGTTCTGAAGCAGCTCGGTGAGGGGCCTCGCTATTTCAGCGTACTCCTCAATGAACTGCCTGGAGTAGTTGCAGACTCCGAGGAAGCTCCTGAGTTCGGTCAGATTAGCTGGGGCTTTGATGTCCTGAATGGCTCTAATGCGTCCCGCTTGGGGCTCGACTCCATTAGGGCCAACCAGCAGTCCAACATACTCCACTTTGGTTCGACACCACTGTCCCTTGACAATCGCCAATTTAGCTCCGGCGTCAGCGAGCTGTTGCAGCACGTGACGGAGTTCGGCCAGGTGCTCCTCGAAGGTTCGACTCCTCATCAAGATGTCATCGACATATATGAGGTTCCCTCTGGAAGCAGCATCTGACATGGCTTTGTGGAGGAAGATGTTGAACTCGGCAGGTGAGTTAGAGTAGCCAAAGGGGCAGCGGTTCCAAGTATATTGGCGATTTCCAAAGGAGAAAGCCAGTTTATACTGGTCCGCCGGCTCAACCTTCATGGTCCAGAAGCCGTTGGCTACGTCAACCGTAGAGAAGAAACGAGCATCTCTGACTCTGGCTAGCTCCTGATCTAAATGGATCATAGGCCACCTGGAGAGAGGTACTTGTTTGTTCAGTGCGCGATAGTCTATGGTGAGACGCCATTTCCCAGTCGGTTTCAGAACCGGCCAGATGGGAGAGTTGTAAGTGGAGTTACACTCTCTGATGATGTTTTTCTCCTTCAGCTGATCGAGGATCTCCTGGATCGACTCATAAGCAGCGAGGGGAATCTTGTACTGACGTACAAAAGTAGGAGGGGCATTCGGGTTCGTTGGAATGCGAACCGTATGCAGGTTTGTGAGTCCACAGTCCAGGGAGTCCCTGGATAAGACGGACTGAAACTCGTAGAACAGGCTTCTAAGCTCTGCTCTCTGCTCCTCTGACTCCAGCGCATCCGCTTTGTCAAGCTGCTGGCTGACTTCGGCCTCGAAGCCGTCATAAGGTTCAGAGGAGGAGGGTCTCTGATGTTCCGGGCTTTCAACCGGTGACTCAGAGGGTTGAGTATTTATTGCAAAAACCGTTAGACACTGACCGCAGTCAGTATCTAAGGTTGCACTGCAAATAGGTTCCTCAGGAAGGGCTTCATGCCGCTTGATGGTAATCATTTGTGAAGGGAAAGTACTGAATGTGTCTACACCAACCTGTCTGTCGTTCAAGAACAACGGAAGTTGTCCGATCACGGGGACTGAAAGTTCGAAGTCATGGAATGAGCTATCTATCAGCATGCCCAAGGGCTTTCCTGCCGGCATGTGGATAGGACTCCGGGTCGGATTTTCGACCAACAAGTAGGCAGAACGATTGTTCAGCTCCAAGAGTGGCGTGCCACAGACGGCTAAGTTGAGCTCCAAGAAGTGCGGTGATGGCTGGAAGAAGGCCTGTGTGCCTGGCAGCTTCTGATGCTTCATCAGAGTCAGACGAACAGGCACTCCCTTGACCAGTGGGGGCAGAACCGTGCTGGCCTCAACCACTGCACGGCAGGCCTGTGGAATGGTCTGACCGGACAGGAAGTGTTCACGGCCTTCTGAGCGAGGCTCAGAGGAAGGTGTGGCTCGGGCCCAAAGGACTTGATTGCAAGTGTCCAGCTGGGCACCGAGTCGAACCAGCAGATCTGCTCCAATGAGTGCAGGTGGATCAAGCTGTGGTATGATGCTGAATGTATGTGTGACCTGTCTTGCTCCAAGTTGGATAGTCAGAGAGCAGACCTCTGGCGCTTTCAGGAGCCTCTGCGGCCAAGTAGGTGACAAGAGCCGATGGCTACGTGTCACACTGACCAGAAGGGGGTCCTTCTGACGCAGGTGTTCAAACATCTGCTGGCTGATGGCTGACTTTTCCGACCAAAGAGCAAGGCGAGCATCTGAGATGTGGGTGCAGTTGATGGTAAGACCACCAACTATGTGTGGTGCATATGGCTGCAGGCTGACGTTCTTCAGCGAGCAGAGAAAAGATGGATGTGCGCGGAGCGGAGTTCCAGGAGCGGTTTCGTGCCTTTGCAGGCGGTCATCGTCTGTGGGAGCCGTAGGGAGGGGCATGACCTTGGAACAAGGGTTTTGCGGCTCACTTATGCTGACTTCAAGAATGGAGGATGGTCGGCTGCTATCTGGGTTCCAGGGCTTAGGTGTGTCCACCTGGGCCCACAGTTGACCCTTCTGGCAGTCGATGAGGGGAGCTAGACGTTCAAGCAGGTCCTGACCAATGAGAAGTGGTTCAGTGTCTAGCTGGCAGACATAAAACGGGTGAACCAGAGTCATGTCTTGGAAGGTGATGTCCAGCCACGCCCGGTGAGTGATACACTCCCGGGTCTGGGTGTAGCTGGTGATTTTCAGGTCACAGGGTTCTACCTGGACTGGTTTCCCGAGCGACCGCATGGTGTCAGACCAGCGATGGAACAGTGTGGAGCATATCAGGGTGATTTCTGAGCCAGTATCCAGCAGAGCATCAACCTGTATGCATCCACCTACGTTGGTGCTACAGTACAAACAGCGAGCATGATCATGGTTTGTTAAGTCACCAAGGAACTTCAGAAATTTAGTATCAGGTTTCTCTGGGGGGTAGATTTCAGGAGACTCCTGTGATCTACCAGTAGTGTTCCCCCAGCTGATCAGGTAAGTCCTGGCCACGCTGGGGGGTTGAGCCACGCCTAGTCATGCGGACGTTGGCTCTGGGTCTGGCTTCTTAGAAGACGACTTTGGTGCAGGGGTTTCTTCTGCAGATCTCAGCTGTTCCTTCTGTTTTGCTAGGAACTGCTGAAACATTTCCTGGAGGTCGGCTTTGGTCAAGTACTCACCTGCGGACTTGCGTTCAGGACCTACCTGTGGGCGGCGCTCCTTAAACCTTCCACTGTTCCGACCTGCCTGTCGTTGGTTTTGGTTGGGCCACTTCCTGTCTGATCGTCCAGACCTAGGCGGCCAATCAGCACCCCCCTTCCCCTGTTGAGGAGATTGGGACTGCTCTCGCGGTTTAGCAGGTCTAGGTTTAGCAGATTTTGGCTTAGTGGGTGGAGCTTCTGTGCCTTCGAGCTCCAAACGCGGCTCGGCGTCGGGAGCTAGGTGCATGACGCGGTGATGTGCGTCAGGCTTTTGGGGCTTTCCGCCGGCTTCCCAAGCCTGTTGAGCGTATCTCCTAATCTCCTGAGTTGTCAGTTTTTTCATCCGACAATACATTGAGACTTCGGAGCGAACACACTCGTGCAGGTTGTGAATGAACAGGGATCTGAAGGCAGGGTCTTCCTCGAGCCCAGGGCCGTTTCGACCTTGGAAGTAAGCACTTTTGAGTCGGCGATAATACTCTCTGGGGGGTTCGTTCCTCCCGTGTTTGATGGAGAAGGCCCCCATTGTAGCTGACGCAGAGTCTGCATAAGTGGCGTATTCATCCCTCAACGCTCGGCAGAGCGAGGAGTACCGATCTCGAATGTCAGGTGGTAGAGTTTCCATGAAACCGTGCACCGTTCTAGATGTAGTTTTCCAAACTAGCTTGAGCTTTTCCCTTGAAGAGGGTGCTGGAAGATCAAGCAGACAACGTTCTATCTCCCTGAGATAATCGTCAACGTTGGATTCATTGGTGTTAGGATCAAAGCGTTCTATGTCTTTAGCTAGCGATTCAATTTGACGTACACGGAGCCCTGACTCACGGTACGGCGCGTCATCCTCTGACTCTGACCCACGGTCTGTCTCAGAGTGCGCTGGATATCGCTGGTGTGCTCTGGGCTCCCAATGTTGACTCCTGGGGCCCAAATCAGGGTCCGGCATGTTGTGGCGGGCTGCTGGCACGTCACGTGGGTGTCTTGGGAGGTCCTCCTCCCGGAGCACGTCTGCGTAGTGCAGCCTGCGTCTTTCAACTGGGGCTTCTGCGTAATACGCTCTGTCCGGGTACGGACTGGCGTATGATGCTTGGTCATGCAGCTGGTTATCGGCATGCCGAATACCGGAGTAGCTAGGATGGGTGGATGGTTGAGGTGCAGCTTGGGCTTGTGCATAACCCCAGCCGGCACCTTGCACCCTTCGTGGACTGGGGGAGCGGTCTAAATAGAGGTGCCGCTCAGCTGGTCGACTTCTCACAGATTGAGAAGGCCGTGAAGATGAGGGTGGTGGTCCAACCTGGGGTTCGAGGGCGAACTGCCCTCGGCCCCTAGATGGTCCTGAATGCCCTATAGTGTGTGTAGGGAACGGGGCCGAAGGTTGGGACAGATAAGCTTCATCTCTCCCCTGCGGCGTGCGTCCGTCCAGAGAGTCCCACACCACATACTGTTGATTATCGTATGGAGCCGTATCAGGAGGTAGCCTACCTTTACGGCGGGACGGCGGTCCCTCGCTACCTTGGGTGGAGGAAACCAATTGGTCTTTGGCGATCGTCCTGGGCGGACCCTGGTTGGCTTTGCCGGCTTGCTTTCGTACCGGTGTGGGAGAGCACTCTGGCTCAGCCTCAGAGTCACGGTGTTCCCCCCCTTCCCACTGTCTGTTGTCATCAGCAGAAGGGGGCGGGGTCTCCTCCCCATCTTCCCCAGAATCGGTGCGGGTGTCGTCTTCCTCGATCAGCCTTCCATTTCGCTGTTTTTCAGCTAGCATACTCTGGAGGTTCATGATCTTCTGACCACGTTGGAGTCCTCTCTGATAGAGGATCAGGGCTAACTTAGCTAAGTGAACCTGGATTGGTTTTGTACCATCCGGGTTTTCTATTTGATCGATTACAGCTTCTAGCTCGACGCTACGCTGTTCTTCAGTGAAATCCCTAGAAGGGTAGTCGGGTTCTCGAGCAACCGCGACCAGTTTGGACAATATTTGTCCAGAAAGTAGGCCAGGTTCATAGTCGTGGGCCGCAGCGCCACCTGGTTGCTGGGAGTTGGTCAGTTCACTACTCTGTCCCTCCATTTTAACAACCGAACCAAAAATAGCCTAGTAGAGCTTCTGCAGATAGCTCAAGCTGCACCTTTTTGGCAGCAACTGCTAGCTTTGTAGCAGAAAAACACTAAATTAACCTTTGTGCGCACAGGTTTTAGCGTTTTATGATTGCACGGAATGCCGTGACTAACGCCTAAAATACTATTCCTTTCAGTATTTTAGCAAAAGCTGGTGCGTTGCCGTAGCAACGTCTTACAACACTTGCAGTGTTAAATATGCTAGTTATTCCTTCAGAATATTAGCAAACAAGGTGTTATCAGTCTTTGAGTGAAGGTTTCAGTTAGTTACAATAGCCACTGTGAGTTAAAGTCGCTAAATTAGCAGTTAATTTTAGCCTAAAAGGGTTAGTCAGAATTACTTACACACTGCACCTTTAATGAAGAACTGAATTTTAACCTAAAAGGTTAACCAGAATTAATTACACGTTGCACCTTTAAGGAAAAACTGAATTTTAACCTAAAAGTCAACCAGAATTAATTTACACGTTGCACCTTTAAAGAAGCACTGAGTTACTGGTGAGAGTTCGATGCAGCTTCCTGCTCAGCGAAATCAGCACCACTCTGTTGCTGGTTCAAGGCTGAACAACTGATTATTTTTAATTCAGGCTTTTTGGATTTATTTGTTTGTTTGTGCCGGATAGAAAGTCTCTGTGTATCCAAGCCTCACACGGGGCACCAATAAAATGTTGGGGTTATTAGGAGCGAACAATTAGTAAGCTTCAACTTACTTTTGGATTCTTCAATAAATTCTGTAAATATGGGAATATTTACTGATTTATTAATTAACTAAGATATTCTTAGATATACGGGGCACCATTCCCCTTTAACCGGGGAAAAATTGAATCCAAAACTCTTATCAGTCTTTCTTGAAGTTCGTAGAATCCTTGGAGCAGAGACTTCTCTTCGACACAACAAAGCTACTGGAGACGAAAATCTGAATTTTATAACGTTTAATTAACAATTTGTCAAATGAATAAACAGTGGCATAAATGAATAATAACCATGTGATATAATAAAAGGATGTATATTCAAAATAATGTTCAAGGTGTTTTGTGTGTATGTAGGATGTATGAATGGGGTCCTTTGTTCTCACAAAGGAGTAGTGTGTGTGCGTGTGTATGGATTCAAAATGGAGTCTTGAATACAAGATGGCTGACTCCTTTGTCTGGCTAAAGTGTGGGTGGCAACTTGCACTTTAACTTCCAAAGCACTTAGAATCAGTAGTAACTTAACCTTAAATCACTCAAAACATTTCAAAGGATCATGCAACAACACAAAAGATTAATCACGAGTTAATATCCTTAGTTTATCAGCCTGGCCATGGCCGAACATTTAAAGATACCAAACAATGATTAATAAGCAGTTTATTCTTTCAAAATGACCCGAAGGACGAATTTGGAACGAAAGAGGAAAACACGAAGCTACTTTTTTTAAGCAATAGCGCGGTTTTATTGCTTATTCTGGACTATAGAGGAAACGGGAGAAGAAAAGAATGAGAGAAAAATGAGTTTTCTGATCACCAAAAGAGCGAGGCGTCCCTCCCCCTTTTGATTTGACGGTTCTCCGTGTTTCTCCGCAGTTTTCAGCGTCATCCGCCGGTTTGATGCTTTCTCCGTTGTTTGGCTCCACGAGTGTTTCTCCACGGCTGGACACAAAGAAAACGAAGTTCCTTTTGGGCTGAGTTTGACAACTTACAGCGTTTCTGAGAGCTGGATGGAGTTGTTGTTTCCCTCCGCTGGTTCTGTGTCCTCAAACATCAGCTGGAGGGGAGCAGAAACGAGCAGATCAGCGGTCCCGTGGGCTCAACTTGGCTCTTAGAGCTTCCGCGTGCTCAAAGAAGTCGGAGCGTTCGACAAGCGTGTCCTCACCGCCAGGTATCCTGGGCAAAAGAACGAGGATTCTTTGTCTCTGCTGAAGATTTATGGTCTTAGTTCGCGGGAAAAGCTCCACGGCTTCCCGCACATGCGCAGAACGTGTTTCTGGTACTAGGCGGTGACATCATCCCAATGCTTCCGTGTGCAAAGCATCATGGGAAATGAAGTTTCTTGGCGCTGATGTGATTATTTGCTTTTCAGAGCAATTTAAGCACAGTCATTTTGGAGAAAATCACTGCATAGTAATTTCCTCATGAGGTCAGACCCTCAACACAGCACTCGGTCTGACTGAACGCCTCGAGGAGAGAAGCCCCAGCAAGACGCGCCCCGAGGAGCGTCTTGCCACATGTAAGCACTGGGTCTGACTGAGCGCCTCCAGGAGAGAGGCCCAAGCAAGACGCGCCCCGAGGAGCGTCTTGCCACATGTCAACAATGGGTCTGACTGAGGGCCTCCAGGAGAGAAGCCCAAGCAAGATGCGCCCAAAGGAGCGTCTTGCCACATGTAAACAATGGGTCTGACTGAGGGCCTCCAGGAGAGAAGCCCAAGCAAGACGCGTCCCGAGGAGCGTCTTGCCACATGTCAGCACTCGGTCTGACTGAACGCCTCCAGGAGAGAAGCCCCAGCAAGACGCGCCCCGAGGAGCGTCTTGCCACATGTCAGCACTCGGTCTGACTGAGCGCCTCCAGGAGAGAGGCCCAAGCAAGACGCGCCCCGAGGAGCGTCTTGCCACATATCAACAATGGGTCTGACTGAGGGCCTCCATGAGAGAAGCCCAAGCAAGACGCGCCCCGAGGAGCGTCTTGCCACATGTCACCACTGGGTCTGACTGAGCACCTCCAGGAGAGAGGCCCAAGCAAGACACGCCCCGAGGAGCGTCTTGCCACGTGTCAACACTGGGTCTGACTGAGCGTCTCCAGGAGAGAGGCCCAAGCAAGATGCGCCCCGAGGAGCGTCTTGCCACATGTCACCACTGGGTCTGACTGAGCGCCTCCAGGAGAGAGGCCGAATCAAGACGCGCCCCGAGGAGCGTCTTGCCACATGTAAGCACTGGGTCTGACTGAGCGCCTCCAGGAGAGAAGCCCCAGCAAGACGCGCCCCGAGGAGCGTCTTACCACATGTCAGCACTCGGTCTGACTGAACGCCTCCAGGAGAGAAGCCCAAGCAAGACGCGCCCCGAGGAGCGTCTTGCCACATGTCAGCACTCGGTCTGACTGAACGCCTCCAGGAGAGAAGCCCCAGCAAGACGCGCCCCGAGGAGCGTCTTGCCACATGTAAGCACTGGGTCTGACTGAGCGCCTCCAGGAGAGAGGCCCCAGCAAGACGCGCCCCGAGGAGCGTCTTGACACATGTCAACACTGGGGCTGACATAGGGCCTCCAGGAGAGAGGCCCAAGCAAGATGCGCCCCGAGGAGCGTCTTGCCACATGTAAACAATGGGTCTGACTGAGGGCCTCCAGGAGAGAAGCACAAGCAAGACGCGCCCCGAGGAGCGTCTTGCCACATGTCAACAATGGGTCTGACTGAGGGCCTCCAGGAGAGAAGCCCAAGCAAGACGCGCCCCGAGGAGCGTCTTGCCACATGTCAGCACTCGGTCTGACTGAGCGCCTCCAGGAGAGAGGCCCAGGCAAGACGCACCCCGAGGAGCGTCTTGACACATGTCAACACTGGGGCTGACAGAGGGCCTCCAGGAGAGAGGCCCAAGCAAGATGCGCCCCAAGGAGCGTCTTGCCACATGTAAACAATGGGTCTGACTGAGGGCCTCCAGGAGAGAAGCCCAAGCAAGACGCGCCCCGAGGAGCGTCTTGCCACATGTCAGCACTCGGTCTGACTGAGCGCCTCCAGGAGAGAGGCCCAAGCAAGACGCGCCCCGAGGAGCGTCTTGCCACATATCAACAATGGGTCTGACTGAGGGCCTCCGTGAGAGAAGCCCAAGCAAGACACGCCCCGAGGAGCGTCTTGTCACGTGTCAACACTGGGTCTGACTGAGCATCTCCAGGAGAGAGGCTCAAGCAAGACGCGCCCCGAAGAGCGTCTTGCCACATGTCACCACTGGGTCTGACTGAGCGCCTCCAGGAGAGAGGCCCAAGCAAGACGCGCCCCGAGGAGCGTCTTGCCACATGTAAGCACTGGGTCTGACTGAGCGCCTCCAGGAGAGAGGCCCAAGCAAGACGCGCCCCGAGGAGCGTCTTGACACATGTCAACACTGGGGCTGACATAGGGCCTCCAGGAGAGAGGCCCAAGCAAGATGCGCCCCGAGGAGCGTCTTGCCACATGTAAACAATGGGTCTGACTGAGGGCCTCCAGGAGAGAAGCACAAGCAAGACGCGCCCCGAGGAGCGTCTTGCCACATGTCAACAATGGGTCTGACTGAGGGCCTCCAGGAGAGAAGCCCAAGCAAGACGCGCCCCGAGGAGCGTCTTGCCACATGTCACCACTGGGTCTGACTGAGCGCCTCCAGGAGAGGGGCCCAAGCAAGACGCGCCCCGAGGAAAGTCTTGCCACGTGTCAACACTGGGTCTGACTGAGCGTCTCCAGGAGAGAGGCCCAAGCAAGACGCGCCCCGAGGAGCGTCTTGCCACTTATCAACAATGGGTCTGACTGAGGGCCTCCATGACAGAACCCCAAGCAAGACGCGCCCTGAGGAGCGTCTTGCCACATGTCACCACTGGGTCTGACTGAGCGCCTCCAGGAGAGAGGCCCAAGCAAGACACGCCCCGAGGAGCGTCTTGCCACGTGTCAACACTGGGTCTGACTGAGCGTCTCCAGGAGAGAGGCCCAAGCAAGACGCGCCCCGAGGAGCGTCTTGCCACATGCCATCACTGGGTCTGACTGAGCGCCTCCAGGAGAGAGGCCCAATCAAGACGCGCCCCGAGGAGCGTCTTGCCACATGTAAGCACTGGGTCTGACTGAGCGCCTCCAGGAGAGAAGCCCCAGCAAGACGCGCCCCGAGGAGCGTCTTGCCACATGTAAGCACTGGGTCTGACTGAGCGCCTCCAGGAGAGAGGCCCCAGCAAGACGCGCCCCGAGGAGCGTCTTGACACATGTCAACACTGGGGCTGACATAGGGCCTCCAGGAGAGAGGCCCAAGCAAGATGCGCCCCGAGGAGCGTCTTGCCACATTTAAACAATGGGTCTGACTGAGGGCCTCCAGGAGAGAAGCACAAGCAAGACGCGCCCCGAGGAGCGTCTTGCCACATGTCAACAATGGGTCTGACTGAGGGCCTCCAGGAGAGAAGCCCAAGCAAGACGCGCCCAGAGGAGCGTCTTGCCACATGTCACCACTGGGTCTGACTTAGCGCCTCCAGGAGAGGGGCCCAAGCAAGACGCGCCCCGAGGAAAGTCTTGCCACGTGTCAACACTGGGTCTGACTGAGCGTCTCCAGGAGAGAGGCCCAAGCAAGACGCGCCCCGAGGAGCGTCTTGCCACATGTCACCACTGGGTCTGACTGAGCGCCTCCAGGAGAGAGGCCCAAGCAAGACGCGCCCCGAGGAGCGTCTTGCCACATGTAAGCACTGGGTCTGACTGAGCGCCTCCAGGAGAGAAGCCCCAGCAAGACGCGCCCCGAGGAGCGTCTTACCATATGTAAGCACTGGGTCTGACTGAGCGCCTCCAGGAGAGAGGCCCCAGCAAGACACGCCCCGAGGAGCGTCTTGCCTTATGTCAGCACTCGGTCTGACTGAGCGCCTCCAGGAGAGAGGCCCAAGCAAGACGCGCACCGAGGAGCGTCTTGCCACATGTCAACAATGGGTCTGACTGAGGGCCTCCAGGAAAGAAGCCCAAGCAAGACGCGTCCCGAGGAGCGTCTTGCCACATGTCAGCACTCGGTCTGACTGAACGCCTCCAGGAGAGAAGCCCCAGCAAGACGCGCCCCGAGGAGCGTCTTGCCACATGTAAGCACTGGGTCTGACTGAGCGCCTCCAGGAGAGAGGCCCAAGCAAGACGTGCCCCGAGGAGCGTCTTGCCACTTGTCAACAATGGGTCTGACTGAGGGCCTGCAGGAGAGAAGCCCAAGCAAGAAGCGCCCAAAGGAGCGTCTTGCCACATGTAAACAATGGGTCTGACTGAGGGCCTCCAGGAGAGAAGCCCAAGCAAGACGCGCCCCGAGGAGCGTCTTGCCACATGTCAGAACTCGGTCTGACTGAGCGCCTCCAGGAGAGAGGCCCAAGCAAGACGCGCCCCGAGGAGCGTCTTGCCACATGTCACCACTGGGTCTGACTGAGCGCCTCCAGGAGAGAGGCCCATGCAAGACACGCCCCGAGGAGCGTCTTGCCACGTGTCAACACTGGGTCTGACTGAGCGTCTCCAGGAGAGAGGCCCAAGCAAGACGCGCCCCGAGGAGCGTCTTGCCACATGTCACCACTGGGTCTGACTGAGCGCCTCCAGGAGAGAGGCCCAATCAAGACGCGCCCCGAGGAGCGTCTTGCCACATGTAAGCACTGGGTCTGACTGAGCGCCTCCAGGAGAGAAGCCCCAGCAAGACACGCCCCGAGGAGCGTCTTACCACATGTCAGCACTCGGTCTGACTGAACGCCTCCAGGAGAGAAGCCCAAGCAAGACGCGCCCCGAGGAGCGTCTTGCCACATGTCAGCACTCGGTCTGACTGAACGCCTCCAGGAGAGAAGCCCCAGCAAGACGCGCCCCGAGGAGCGTCTTGCCACATGTAATCACTGGGTCTGACTGAGCGCCTCCAGGAGAGAGGCCCCAGCAAGACGCGCCCCGAGGAGCGTCTTGACACATGTCAACACTGGGGCTGACATAGGGCCTCCAGGAGAGAGGCCCAAGCAAGATGCGCCCCGAGGAGCGTCTTGCCACATGTAAACAATGGGTCTGACTGAGGGCCTCCAGGAGAGAAGCACAAGCAAGACGCGCCCCGAGGAGCGTCTTGCCACATGTCAACAATGGGTCTGACTGAGGGCCTCCAGGAGAGAAGCCCAAGCAAGACGCGCCCCGAGGAGCGTCTTGCCACATGTCAGCACTCGGTCTGACTGAGCGCCTCCAGGAGAGAGGCCCAAGCAAGACGCACCCCGAGGAGCGTCTTGACACATGTCAACACTGGAGCTGACAGAGGGCCTCCAGGAGAGAGGCCCAAGCAAGATGCGCCCCAAGGAGCGTCTTGCCACATGTAAACAATGGGTCTGACTGAGGGCCTCCAGGAGAGAAGCCCAAGCAAGACGCGCCCCGAGGAGCGTCTTGCCACATGTCAGCACTCGGTCTGACTGAGCGCCTCCAGGAGAGAGGCCCAAGCAAGACGCACCCCGAGCAGCGTCTTGCCACATATCAACAATGGGTCTGACTGAGGGCCTCCATGAGAGAAGCCCAAGCAAGATTCGCCCCGAGGAGCGTCTTGTCACGTGTCAACACTGGGTCTGACTGAGCATCTCCAGGAGAGAGGCTCAAGCAAGACGCGCCCCGAGGAGCGTCTTGCCTTATGTCAGCACTCGGTCTGACTGAGCGCCTCCAGGAGAGAGGCCCAAGCAAGACGCGCCCCGAGGAGCGTCTTGCCACATGTCAACAATGGGTCTGACTGAGGGCCTCCAGGAGAGAATCCCAAGCAAGACGCGCCCCGAGGAGCGTCTTGCCACATGTAAGCACTGGGTCTGACTGAGCGCCTCCAGGAGAGAGGCCCAAGCAAGACGCGCCCCGAGGAGCGTCTTGCCACATGTAAGCACTGGGTCTGACTGAGCGCCTCCAGGAGAGAGGCCCAAGCAAGACATGCCCCGAGGAGTGTCTTGCCACATGTCAACAATGGGTCTGACTGAGGGCCTCCAGGAGAGAAGCCCAAGCAAGATGCGCCCAAAGGAGCGTCTTGCCACATGTAAACAATGGGTCTGACTGAGGGCCTCCAGGAGAGAAGCCCAAGCAAGACGCGCCCCGAGGAGCGTCTTGCCAGATGACAGCACTCGGTCTGACTGAGCGCCTCCAGGAGAGAGGCCCAAGCAAGACGCGCCCCGAGGAGCGTCTTGCCACTTATCAACAATGGGTCTGACTGAGGGCCTCCATGAGAGAAGCCCAAGCAAGACGCGCCCCGAGGAGCGTCTTGCCACATGTCACCACTGGGTCTGACTGAGCGCCTCCAGGAGAGAGGCCCAAGCAAGACACGCCCCGAGGAGCGTCTTGCCACGTGTCAACACTGGGTCTGACTGAGCGTCTCCAGGAGAGAGGCCCAAGCAAGACGCGCCCCGAGGAGCATCTTGCCACATGTCATCACTGGGTCTGACTGAGCGCCTCCAGGAGAGAGGCCCAATCAAGACGCGCCCCGAGGAGCGTCTTGCCACATGTAAGCACTGGGTCTGACTGAGCGCCTCCAGGAGAGAAGCCCCAGCAAGACGCACCCCGAGCAGCGTCTTGCCACATATCAACAATGGGTCTGACTGAGGGCCTCCATGAGAGAAGCCCAAGCAAGATTCGCCCCGAGGAGCGTCTTGTCACGTGTCAACACTGGGTCTGACTGAGCATCTCCAGGAGAGAGGCTCAAGCAAGACGCGCCCCGAGGAGCGTCTTGCCTTATGTCAGCACTCGGTCTGACTGAGCGCCTCCAGGAGAGAGGCCCAAGCAAGACGCGCCCCGAGGAGCGTCTTGCCACATGTCAACAATGGGTCTGACTGAGGGCCTCCAGGAGAGAATCCCAAGCAAGACGCGCCCCGAGGAGCGTCTTGCCACATGTAAGCACTGGGTCTGACTGAGCGCCTCCAGGAGAGAGGCCCAAGCAAGACGTGCCCCGAGGAGCGTCTTGCCACATGTCAACAATGGGTCTGACTGAGGGCCTCCAGGAGAGAAGCCCAAGCAAGATGCGCCCAAAGGAGCGTCTTGCCACATGTAAACAATGGGTCTGACTGAGGGCCTCCAGGAGAGAAGCCCAAGCAAGACGCGCCCCGAGGAGCGTCTTGCCAGATGACAGCACTCGGTCTGACTGAGCGCCTCCAGGAGAGAGGCCCAAGCAAGACGCGCCCCGAGGAGCGTCTTGCCACTTATCAACAATGGGTCTGACTGAGGGCCTCCATGAGAGAAGCCCAAGCACGACGCGCCCCGAGGAGCGTCTTGCCACATGTCACCACTGGGTCTGACTGAGCGCCTCCAGGAGAGAGGCCCAAGCAAGACACGCCCCGAGGAGCGTCTTGCCACGTGTCAACACTGGGTCTGACTGAGCGTCTCCAGGAGAGAGGCCCAAGCAAGACGCGCCCCGAGGAGCATCTTGCCACATGTCATCACTGGGTCTGACTGAGCGCCTCCAGGAGAGAGGCCCAATCAAGACGCGCCCCGAGGAGCGTCTTGCCACATGTAAGCACTGGGTCTGACTGAGCGCCTCCAGGAGAGAAGCCCCAGCAAGACGCGCCCCGAGGAGCGTCTTGCCACATGTAAGCACTGGGTCTGACTGAGCGCCTCCAGGAGAGAATCCCAAGCAAGACGCGCCCCGAGGAGCTTCTTGCACCATGTCCACACTGGGTCTGACTGAGCACCTCCAGGAGAGAGGCCCAAGCAAGACTCGCCCCGAGGAGCGTCTTGACTCATGTAAACACTGGGGCTGACAGAGGGCCTCCAGGAGAGAGGCCCAAGCAAGATGCCCCCCGAGGAGCGTCTTGCCACATGTAAACAATGGGTTTGACTGAGGGCCTCCAGGAGAGAAGCCCAAGCAAGACGCGCCCCGAGGAGCGTCTTGCCACATGTCAGCACTCGGTCTGACTGAGCGCCTCCAGGATAGAGACCCCAGCAAGACGCGCCCCGAGGAGCGTCTGGCCACATGTCAGCACTCTGTCTGACTGTGCGCCTCCAGGAGAGAGGCCCCAATCAAGACGTGCCCCGAGGAGCATCTTGCCACATGTCAACAATGAGTCTGACTGAGGGCCTCCAGGAGAGAAGCCCAAGCAAGACGCGCCCCGAGGAGCGTCTTGCCACATGTCAGCACTCGGTCTGACTGAACGCCTCCAGGAGAAAAGCCCCAGCAAGACGCGCCCCGAGGAGCGTCTTGCCACATGTCAGCACTCGGTCTGACTGAGCTCCTCCAGGAGAGAGGCCCAAGCAAGACGCGCCCCGAGGAGCTCCTTGCCACATGTCAGCACTCGGTCTGACTGAGCGCCTCCAGGAGAGAGGCCCCAGCAAGACGCGCACCGAGGAGCGTCTTGCCTTATGTCAGCACTCGGTCTGACTGAGCGCCTCCAGGAGAGAGGCCCAAGCAAGACGCGCCCCGAGGAGCGTCTTGCCACATGTCAACAATGGGTCTGACTGAGGGCCTCCAGGAGAGAAGCCCAAGCAAGACGCGCCCCGAGGAGCGTCTTGCCACATGTCAACAATGGGTCTGACTGAGGGCCTCCAAGAGAGAAGCCCAAGCAAGACGCGCCCCGAGGAGCTTCTTGCACCATGTCAACACTGGGTCTGACTGAGCACCTCCAGGAGAGAGGCCCAAGCAAGACTCGCCCCGAGGAGCATCTTGACTCATGTCAACACTGGGGCTGACAGAGGGCCTCCAGGAGAGAGGCCCAAGCAAGATGCGCCCCGAGGAGCGTCTTGCCACATGTAAACAATGGGTCTGACTGAACGCCTCCAGGAGAGAAGCCCCAGCAAGACGCGCCCCGAGGAGCGTCTTGCCACATGTAAGCACTGGGTCTGACTGAGCGCCTCCAGGAGAGAGGCCCCAGCAAGACGCGCCCCGAGGTGCGTCTTGCCTTATGTCATTACTCGGTCTGACTGAGCGCCTCCAGGAGAGAGGCCCAAGCAAGACGCGCCCCGAGGAGCGTCTTGCCACATGTCAACAATGGGTCTGACTGAGGGCCTCCAGGAGAGAAGCCCAAGCAAGATGCGCCCAAAGGAGCGTCTTGCCACATGTAAACAATGGGTCTGACTGAGGGCCTCCAGGAGAGAAGCCCAAGCAAGACGCGCCCCGAGGAGCGTCTTGCCACATGTCAGCACTCGGTCTGACTGAGCGCCTCCAGGAGAGAGGCCCAAGCAAGACGCACCCCGAGGAGCGTCTTGCCACATATCAGCAATGGGTCTGACTGAGGGCCTCCATGAGAGAAGCCCAAGCAAGACGCGCCCCGAGGAGCGTCTTGCCACATGTCACCACTGGGTCTGACTGAGCGCCTCCAGGAGAGAGGCCCAAGTAAGACGCGCCCCGAGGAGCGTCTTGCCACGTGTCAACACTGGGTCTGACAGAGGGCCTCCAGGAGAGAGGCCCAAGCAAGACGCGCCCCGAGGAGCGTCTTGCCACATGTCAGCACTCGGTCTGACTGAGCGCCTCCAGGAAAGAGGCCCCAGCAAGACGCGCCCCGAGGAGCGTCTGGCCACATGTCAGCACTCTGTCTGACTGTGCGCCTCCAGGAGAGAGGCCCCAAGCAAGACGCACCCCGAGGAGCATCTTGCCACATGTCAACAATGAGTCTGACTGAGGGCCTCCAGGAGAGAAGCCCAAGCAAGACGCGCCCCGAGGAGCGTCTTGCCACATGTCAGCACTCGGTCTGACTGAACGCCTCTAGGAGAGAAGCCCCAGCAAGACGCGCCCCGAGGAGCGTCTTGCCACGTGTCAACACTGGGTCTGACAGAGGGCCTCCAGGAGAGAGGCCCAAGCAAGACGCGCCCCGAGGAGCGTCTTGCCACATGTCAGCACTCGGTCTGACTGAGCGCCTCCAGGAGAGAGGCCCCAGCAAGACGCGCCCCGAGGAGCGTCTGGCCACATGTCAGCACTCTGTCTGACTGTGCGCCTCCAGGAGAGAGGCCCCAAGCAAGACGCACCCCGAGGAGCATCTTGCCACATGTCAACAATGAGTCTGACTGAGGGCCTCCAGGAGAGAAGCCCAAGCAAGACGCGCCCCGAGGAGCGTCTTGCCACATGTCAGCACTCGGTCTGACTGAACGCCTCTAGGAGAGAAGCCCCAGCAAGACGCGCCCCGAGGAGCGTCTTGCCACATGTCAGCACTCGGTCTGACTGAGCTCCTCCAGGAGAGAGGCCCAAGCAAGACGCGCCCCGAGGAGCGTCTTGCCACATATCAACAATGGATCTGACTGAGGGCCTCCATGAGAGAAGCCCAAGCAAGACGCGCCCCGAGGAGCGTCTTGTCACATGTCACCACTGGGTCTGACTGAGCGCCTCCAGGAGAGAGGCCCAAGCAAGACGCGCCCCGAGGAGCGTCTTGCCAAATGTCACCACTGGGTCTGACTGAGCGCCTCCAGGAGAGAGGCCCAAGCAAGACGCGCCCCGAGGAGCGTCTTGCCACATGTCAACAATGAGTCTGACTGAGGGCCTCCAGGAGAGAAGCCCAAGCAAGACGCGTCCCGAGGAGCGTCTTGCCACATGTAAGCACTGGGTCTGACTGAGCGCCTCCAGGAGAGAGGCCCCAGCAAGACGCGCCCCGAGGAGCGTCTTGACACATGTCAACACTGGGGCTGACATAGGGCCTCCAGGAGAGAGGCCCAAGCAAGATGCGCCCCGAGGAGCGTCTTGCCACATGTAAACAATGGGTCTGACTGAGGGCCTCCAGGAGAGAAGCACAAGCAAGACGCGCCCCGAGGAGCGTCTTGCCACATGTCAACAATGGGTCTGACTGAGGGCCTCCAGGAGAGAAGCCCAAGCAAGACGCGCCCCGAGGAGCGTCTTGCCACATGTCACCACTGGGTCTGACTGAGCGCCTCCAGGAGAGGGGCCCAAGCAAGACGCGCCCCGAGGAAAGTCTTGCCACGTGTCAACACTGGGTCTGACTGAGCGTCTCCAGGAGAGAGGCCCAAGCAAGACGCGCCCCGAGGAGCGTCTTGCCACTTATCAACAATGGGTCTGACTGAGGGCCTCCATGACAGAACCCCAAGCAAGACGCGCCCTGAGGAGCGTCTTGCCACATGTCACCACTGGGTCTGACTGAGCGCCTCCAGGAGAGAGGCCCAAGCAAGACACGCCCCGAGGAGCGTCTTGCCACGTGTCAACACTGGGTCTGACTGAGCGTCTCCAGGAGAGAGGCCCAAGCAAGACGCGCCCCGAGGAGCGTCTTGCCACATGCCATCACTGGGTCTGACTGAGCGCCTCCAGGAGAGAGGCCCAATCAAGACGCGCCCCGAGGAGCGTCTTGCCACATGTAAGCACTGGGTCTGACTGAGCGCCTCCAGGAGAGAAGCCCCAGCAAGACGCGCCCCGAGGAGCGTCTTGCCACATGTAAGCACTGGGTCTGACTGAGCGCCTCCAGGAGAGAGGCCCCAGCAAGACGCGCCCCGAGGAGCGTCTTGACACATGTCAACACTGGGGCTGACATAGGGCCTCCAGGAGAGAGGCCCAAGCAAGATGCGCCCCGATGAGCGTCTTGCCACATTTAAACAATGGGTCTGACTGAGGGCCTCCAGGAGAGAAGCACAAGCAAGACGCGCCCCGAGGAGCGTCTTGCCACATGTCAACAATGGGTCTGACTGAGGGCCTCCAGGAGAGAAGCCCAAGCAAGACGCGCCCAGAGGAGCGTCTTGCCACATGTCACCACTGGGTCTGACTTAGCGCCTCCAGGAGAGGGGCCCAAGCAAGACGCGCCCCGAGGAAAGTCTTGCCACGTGTCAACACTGGGTCTGACTGAGCGTCTCCAGGAGAGAGGCCCAAGCAAGACGCGCCCCGAGGAGCGTCTTGCCACATGTCACCACTGGGTCTGACTGAGCGCCTCCAGGAGAGAGGCCCAAGCAAGACGCGCCCCGAGGAGCGTCTTGCCACATGTAAGCACTGGGTCTGACTGAGCACCTCCAGGAGAGAAGCCCCAGCAAGACGCGCCCCGAGGAGCGTCTTACCATATGTAAGCACTGGGTCTGACTGAGCGCCTCCAGGAGAGAGGCCCCAGCACGACACGCCCCGAGGAGCGTCTTGCCTTATGTCAGCACTCGGTCTGACTGAGCGCCTCCAGGAGAGAGGCCCAAGCAAGACGCGCACCGAGGAGCGTCTTGCCACATGTCAACAATGGGTCTGACTGAGGGCCTCCAGGAAAGAAGCCCAAGCAAGACGCGTCCCGAGGAGCGTCTTGCCACATGTCAGCACTCGGTCTGACTGAACGCCTCCAGGAGAGAAGCCCCAGCAAGACGCGCCCCGAGGAGCGTCTTGCCACATGTAAGCACTGGGTCTGACTGAGCGCCTCCAGGAGAGAGGCCCAAGCAAGACGTGCCCCGAGGAGCGTCTTGCCACTTGTCAACAATGGGTCTGACTGAGGGCCTGCAGGAGAGAAGCCCAAGCAAGAAGCGCCCAAAGGAGCGTCTTGCCACATGTAAACAATGGGTCTGACTGAGGGCCTCCAGGAGAGAAGCCCAAGCAAGACGCGCCCCGAGGAGCGTCTTGCCACATGTCAGCACTCGGTCTGACTGAGCGCCTCCAGGAGAGAGGCCCAAGCAAGACGCGCCCCGAGGAGCGTCTTGCCACATATCAACAATGGGTCTGACTGAGGGCCTCCATGAGAGAAGCCCAAGCAAGACGCGCCCCGAGGAGCGTCTTGCCACATGTCACCACTGGGTCTGACTGAGCGCCTCCAGGAGAGAGGCCCAATCAAGACGCGCCCCGAGGAGCGTCTTGCCACATGTAAGCACTGGGTCTGACTGAGCGCCTCCAGGAGAGAAGCCCCAGCAAGACACGCCCCGAGGAGTGTCTTACCACATGTCAGCACTCGGTCTGACTGAACGCTTCCAGGAGAGAAGCCCCAGCAAGACGCGCCCCGAGGAGCGTCTTGCCACATGTAATCACTGGGTCTGACTGAGCGCCTCCAGGAGAGAGGCCCCAGCAAGACGCGCCCCGAGGAGCGTCTTGACACATGTCAACACTGGGGCTGACATAGGGCCTCCAGGAGAGAGGCCCAAGCAAGATGCGCCCCGAGGAGCGTCTTGCCACATGTAAACAATGGGTCTGACTGAGGGCCTCCAGGAGAGAAGCACAAGCAAGACGCGCCCCGAGGAGCGTCTTGCCACATGTCAACAATGGGTCTGACTGAGGGCCTCCAGGAGAGAAGCCCAAGCAAGACGCGCCCCGAGGAGCGTCTTGCCACATGTCAGCACTCGGTCTGACTGAGCGCCTCCAGGAGAGAGGCCCAAGCAAGACGCACCCCGAGGAGCGTCTTGACACATGTCAACACTGGAGCTGACAGAGGGCCTCCAGGAGAGAGGCCCAAGCAAGATGCGCCCCAAGGAGCGTCTTGCCACATGTAAACAATGGGTCTGACTGAGGGCCTCCAGGAGAGAAGCCCAAGCAAGACGCGCCCCGAGGAGCGTCTTGCCACATGTCAGCACTCGGTCTGACTGAGCGCCTCCAGGAGAGAGGCCCAAGCAAGACGCACCCCGAGCAGCGTCTTGCCACATATCAACAATGGGTCTGACTGAGGGCCTCCATGAGAGAAGCCCAAGCAAGATTCGCCCCGAGGAGCGTCTTGTCACGTGTCAACACTGGGTCTGACTGAGCATCTCCAGGAGAGAGGCTCAAGCAAGACGCGCCCCGAGGAGCGTCTTGCCTTATGTCAGCACTCGGTCTGACTGAGCGCCTCCAGGAGAGAGGCCCAAGCAAGACGCGCACCGAGGAGCGTCTTGCCACATGTCAACAATGGGTCTGACTGAGGGCCTCCAGGAAAGAAGCCCAAGCAAGACGCGTCCCGAGGAGCGTCTTGCCACATGTCAGCACTCGGTCTGACTGAACGCCTCCAGGAGAGAAGCCCCAGCAAGACGCGCCCCGAGGAGCGTCTTGCCACATGTAAGCACTGGGTCTGACTGAGCGCCTCCAGGAGAGAGGCCCAAGCAAGACGTGCCCCGAGGAGCGTCTTGCCACTTGTCAACAATGGGTCTGACTGAGGGCCTGCAGGAGAGAAGCCCAAGCAAGAAGCGCCCAAAGGAGCGTCTTGCCACATGTAAACAATGGGTCTGACTGAGGGCCTCCAGGAGAGAAGCCCAAGCAAGACGCGCCCCGAGGAGCGTCTTGCCACATGTCAGCACTCGGTCTGACTGAGCGCCTCCAGGAGAGAGGCCCAAGCAAGACGCGCCCCGAGGAGCGTCTTGCCACATATCAACAATGGGTCTGACTGAGGGCCTCCATGAGAGAAGCCCAAGCAAGACGCGCCCCGAGGAGCGTCTTGCCACATGTCACCACTGGGTCTGACTGAGCGCCTCCAGGAGAGAGGCCCAATCAAGACGCGCCCCGAGGAGCGTCTTGCCACATGTAAGCACTGGGTCTGACTGAGCGCCTCCAGGAGAGAAGCCCCAGCAAGACACGCCCCGAGGAGTGTCTTACCACATGTCAGCACTCGGTCTGACTGAACGCTTCCAGGAGAGAAGCCCCAGCAAGACGCGCCCCGAGGAGCGTCTTGCCACATGTAATCACTGGGTCTGACTGAGCGCCTCCAGGAGAGAGGCCCCAGCAAGACGCGCCCCGAGGAGCGTCTTGACACATGTCAACACTGGGGCTGACATAGGGCCTCCAGGAGAGAGGCCCAAGCAAGATGCGCCCCGAGGAGCGTCTTGCCACATGTAAACAATGGGTCTGACTGAGGGCCTCCAGGAGAGAAGCACAAGCAAGACGCGCCCCGAGGAGCGTCTTGCCACATGTCAACAATGGGTCTGACTGAGGGCCTCCAGGAGAGAAGCCCAAGCAAGACGCGCCCCGAGGAGCGTCTTGCCACATGTCAGCACTCGGTCTGACTGAGCGCCTCCAGGAGAGAGGCCCAAGCAAGACGCACCCCGAGGAGCGTCTTGACACATGTCAACACTGGAGCTGACAGAGGGCCTCCAGGAGAGAGGCCCAAGCAAGATGCGCCCCAAGGAGCGTCTTGCCACATGTAAACAATGGGTCTGACTGAGGGCCTCCAGGAGAGAAGCCCAAGCAAGACGCGCCCCGAGGAGCGTCTTGCCACATGTCAGCACTCGGTCTGACTGAGCGCCTCCAGGAGAGAGGCCCAAGCAAGACGCACCCCGAGCAGCGTCTTGCCACATATCAACAATGGGTCTGACTGAGGGCCTCCATGAGAGAAGCCCAAGCAAGATTCGCCCCGAGGAGCGTCTTGTCACGTGTCAACACTGGGTCTGACTGAGCATCTCCAGGAGAGAGGCTCAAGCAAGACGCGCCCCGAGGAGCGTCTTGCCTTATGTCAGCACTCGGTCTGACTGAGCGCCTCCAGGAGAGAGGCCCAAGCAAGACGCGCCCCGAGGAGCGTCTTGCCACATGTCAACAATGGGTCTGACTGAGGGCCTCCAGGAGAGAATCCCAAGCAAGACGCGCCCCGAGGAGCGTCCTGCCACATGTAAGCACTGGGTCTGACTGAGCGCCTCCAGGAGAGAGGCCCAAGCAAGACGTGCCCCGAGGAGCGTCTTGCCACATGTCAACAATGGGTCTGACTGAGGGCCTCCAGGAGAGAAGCCCAAGCAAGATGCGCCCAAAGGAGCGTCTTGCCACATGTAAACAATGGGTCTGACTGAGGGCCTCCAGGAGAGAAGCCCAAGCAAGACGCGCCCCGAGGAGCGTCTTGCCAGATGACAGCACTCGGTCTGACTGAGCGCCTCCAGGAGAGAGGCCCAAGCAAGACGCGCCCCGAGGAGCGTCTTGCCACTTATCAACAATGGGTCTGACTGAGGGCCTCCATGAGAGAAGCCCAAGCAAGACGCGCCCCGAGGAGCGTCTTGCCACATGTCACCACTGGGTCTGACTGAGCGCCTCCAGGAGAGAGGCCCAAGCAAGACACGCCCCGAGGAGCGTCTTGCCACGTGTCAACACTGGGTCTGACTGAGCGTCTCCAGGAGAGAGGCCCAAGCAAGACGCGCCCCGAGGAGCATCTTGCCACATGTCATCACTGGGTCTGACTGAGCGCCTCCAGGAGAGAGGCCCAATCAAGACGCGCCCCGAGGAGCGTCTTGCCACATGTAAGCACTGGGTCTGACTGAGCGCCTCCAGGAGAGAAGCCCCAGCAAGACGCGCCCCGAGGAGCGTCTTGCCACATGTAAGCACTGGGTCTGACTGAGCGCCTCCAGGAGAGAATCCCAAGCAAGACGCGCCCCGAGGAGCTTCTTGCACCATGTCAACACTGGGTCTGACTGAGCACCTCCAGGAGAGAGGCCCAAGCAAGACTCGCCCCGAGGAGCGTCTTGACTCATGTCAACACTGGGGCTGACAGAGGGCCTCCAGGAGAGAGGCCCAAGCAAGATGCCCCCCGAGGAGCGTCTTGCCACATGTAAACAATGGGTTTGACTGAGGGCCTCCAGGAGAGAAGCCCAAGCAAGACGCGCCCCGAGGAGCGTCTTGCCACATGTCAGCACTCGGTCTGACTGAGCGCCTCCAGGATAGAGGCCCCAGCAAGACGCGCCCCGAGGAGCGTCTGGCCACATGTCAGCACTCTGTCTGACTGTGCGCCTCCAGGAGAGAGGCCCCAATCAAGACGTGCCCCGAGGAGCATCTTGCCACATGTCAACAATGAGTCTGACTGAGGGCCTCCAGGAGAGAAGCCCAAGCAAGACGCGCCCCGAGGAGCGTCTTGCCACATGTCAGCACTCGGTCTGACTGAACGCCTCCAGGAGAAAAGCCCCAGCAAGACGCGCCCCGAGGAGCGTCTTGCCACATGTCAGCACTCGGTCTGACTGAGCTCCTCCAGGAGAGAGGCCCAAGCAAGACGCGCCCCGAGGAGCGTCTTGCCACATATCAACAATGGATCTGACTGAGGGCCTCCATGAGAGAAGCCCAAGCAAGACGCGCCCCGAGGAGAGTCTTGTCACATGTCACCACTGGGTCTGACTGAGCGCCTCCAGGAGAGAAGCCCCAGCAAGACGCGCCCCGAGGAGCGTCTTACAACATGTCAGCACTCGGTCTGACTGAACGCCTCCAGGAGAGAAGCCCAAGCAAGACGCGCCCCGAGGAGCTCCTTGCCACATGTCAGCACTCGGTCTGACTGAACGCCTCCAGGAGAGAAGCCCCAGCAAGACACACCCCGAGGTGCGTCTTGCCACATGTAAGCACTGGGTCTGACTGAGCGCCTCCAGGAGAGAGGCCCCAGCAAGACGCGCACCGAGGAGCGTCTTGCCTTATGTCAGCACTCGGTCTGACTGAGCGCCTCCAGGAGAGAGGCCCAAGCAAGACGCGCCCCGAGGAGCGTCTTGCCACATGTCAACAATGGGTCTGACTGAGGGCCTCCAGGAGAGAAGCCCAAGCAAGACGCGCCCCGAGGAGCGTCTTGCCACATGTCAACAATGGGTCTGACTGAGGGCCTCCAAGAGAGAAGCCCAAGCAAGACGCGCCCCGAGGAGCTTCTTGCACCATGTCAACACTGGGTCTGACTGAGCACCTCCAGGAGAGAGGCCCAAGCAAGACTCGCCCCGAGGAGCGTCTTGACTCATGTCAACACTGGGGCTGACAGAGGGCCTCCAGGAGAGAGGCCCAAGCAAGATGCGCCCCGAGGAGCGTCTTGCCACATGTAAACAATGGGTCTGACTGAACGCCTCCAGGAGAGAAGCCCCAGCAAGACGCGCCCCGAGGAGCGTCTTGCCACATGTAAGCACTGGGTCTGACTGAGCGCCTCCAGGAGAGAGGCCCCAGCAAGACGCGCCCCGAGGAGCGTCTTGCCTTATGTCAGCACTCGGTCTGACTGAGCGCCTCCAGGAGAGAGGCCCAAGCAAGACGCGCCCCGAGGAGCGTCTTGCCACATGTAAACAATGGGTCTGACTGAGGGCCTCCAGGAGAGAAGCCCAAGCAAGACGCGCCCCGAGGAGCGTCTTGCCACATGTCAGCACTCGGTCTGACTGAGCACCTCCAGGAGAGAGGCCCAAGCAAGACGCGCCCCGAGGAGCGTCTTGCCACATGTCAGCACTGGGTCTGACTGAGCGCCTCCAGGAGAGAGGCCCAAGCAAGATGCGCCCCGAGGAGCGTCTTGCCACATGAAAGCACTGGGTCTGACTGAGCGCCTCCAGGAGAGAAGCCCCAGCAAGAAGCGCCCCGAGGAGCGTCTTACCACATGTCAGCACTCGGTCTGACTGAACGCCTCCAGGAGAGAAGCCCAAGCAAGACGCGCCCCGAGGAGCGTCTTGCCACATTACAGCACTCGGTCTGACTGAACGCCTCCAGGAGATGAGCACCAGCAAGACACGCCCCGAGGAGCGTCTTGCCACATGTAAGCACTGGGCCTGACTGAGCGCCTCCAGGACAGAGGCCCCAGCAAGACGCGCCCCGAGGAGCGTCTTGCCTTATGTCAGCACTCGGTCTGGCTGAGCGCCTCCAGGAGAGAGGCCCAAGCAAGACGCGCCCCGCGGAGCGTCTTGCCACATGTCAACAATGGGTCTGACTGAGGGCCTCCAGGAGAGAAGCCCAAGCAAGACGCGCCCCGAGGAGCGTCTTGCCACATGTCAGTACTCGGTCTGACTGAGCGACTCCAGGAGAGAGGCCCAAGCAAGACGCACCCCGGGGAGCGTCTTGACACATGTCAACACTGGGGCTGACAGAGGGCCTCCAGGAGAGAGGCCCAATTAAGATGCGCCCCGAGGAGCGTCTTGCCACATGTAAACAATGGGTCTGACTGAGGGCCTCCAAGAGAGAAGCCCAAGCAAGACGCGCCCCGAGGAGCGTCTTGCACCATGTCAACACTGGGTCTGACTGAGCACCTCCAGGAGAGAGGCCCAAGCAAGACTCGCCCCGAGGAGCGTCTTGCCACATATCAACAATGGGTCTGACTGAGGGCCTCCATGAGAGAAGCCCAAGCAAGACGCGCCCCGAGGAGCATCTTGCCACATGTCAGCACTCGGTCTGACTGAGCGACTCCAGGAGAGAGGCCCAAGCAAGAAGCACCCCGAGGAGCGTCTTGACACATGTCAACACTGGGACTGACAGAGGGCCTCCAGGAGAGAGGCCCAAGCAAGATGCGCCCCGAGGAGCGTCTTGCCACATGTCAACAATGGGTCTGACTGAGGGCCTCCAAGAGAGAAGCCCAAGCAAGACGCGCCCCGAGGAGCGTCTTGCACCATGTCAACACTGGGTCTGACTGAGCACCTCCAGGAGAGAGGCCCAAGCAAGACTCGCCCCGAGGAGCGTCTTGCCACATATCAACAATGGGTCTGACTGAGGGCCTCCATGAGAGAAGCCCAAGCAAGACGCGCCCCGAGGAGCGTCTTGCCACATGTCAGCACTCGGTCTGACTGAGCGCCTCCAGGAGAGAGGCCCAAGCAAGACGCGCCCCGAGGAGCGTCTTGCCACATATCAACAATGGGTCTGACTGAGGGCCTCCATGAGAGAAGCCCAAGCAAGACGCGCCCCGAGGAGCGTCTTGTCACGTGTCAACACTGGGTCTGACTGAGCGTCTCCAGGAGAGAGGCCCAAGCAAGACGCACCCCGAGGAGCGTCTTGCCACATGTCACCACTGGGTCTGACAGAGCGCCTCCAGGAGAGAGGCCCAAGCAAGACGCGCCCCGAGGAGCGTCTTGCCACATGTCAACATGAGTCTGACTGAGCGCCTCCAGGAGAGAGGCCCAAGCAAGACGTGCCCCGAGGAGCGTCTTGCCACATGTCAACAATGGGTCTGACTGAGGGCCTCCAGGAGAGAAGCCCAAGCAAGATGCGCCCAAAGGAGCGTCTTGCCACATGTAAACAATGGGTCTGACTGAGGGCCTCCAGGAGAGAAGCCCAAGCAAGACGCGCCCCGAGGAGCGTCTTGCCAGATGACAGCACTCGGTCTGACTGAGCGCCTCCAGGAGAGAGGCCCAAGCAAGACGCGCCCCGAGGAGCGTCTTGCCACTTATCAACAATGGGTCTGACTGAGGGCCTCCATGAGAGAAGCCCAAGCAAGACGCGCCCCGAGGAGCGTCTTGCCACATGTCACCACTGGGTCTGACTGAGCGCCTCCAGGAGAGAGGCCCAAGCAAGACACGCCCCGAGGAGCGTCTTGCCACGTGTCAACACTGGGTCTGACTGAGCGTCTCCAGGAGAGAGGCCCAAGCAAGACGCGCCCCGAGGAGCATCTTGCCACATGTCATCACTGGGTCTGACTGAGCGCCTCCAGGAGAGAGGCCCAATCAAGACGCGCCCCGAGGAGCGTCTTGCCACATGTAAGCACTGGGTCTGACTGAGCGCCTCCAGGAGAGAAGCCCCAGCAAGACGCGCCCCGAGGAGCGTCTTGCCACATGTAAGCACTGGGTCTGACTGAGCGCCTCCAGGAGAGAATCCCAAGCAAGACGCGCCCCGAGGAGCTTCTTGCACCATGTCAACACTGGGTCTGACTGAGCACCTCCAGGAGAGAGGCCCAAGCAAGACTCGCCCCGAGGAGCGTCTTGACTCATGTCAACACTGGGGCTGACAGAGGGCCTCCAGGAGAGAGGCCCAAGCAAGATGCCCCCCGAGGAGCGTCTTGCCACATGTAAACAATGGGTTTGACTGAGGGCCTCCAGGAGAGAAGCCCAAGCAAGACGCGCCCCGAGGAGCGTCTTGCCACATGTCAGCACTCGGTCTGACTGAGCGCCTCCAGGATAGAGGCCCCAGCAAGACGCGCCCCGAGGAGCGTCTGGCCACATGTCAGCACTCTGTCTGACTGTGCGCCTCCAGGAGAGAGGCCCCAATCAAGACGTGCCCCGAGGAGCATCTTGCCACATGTCAACAATGAGTCTGACTGAGGGCCTCCAGGAGAGAAGCCCAAGCAAGACGCGCCCCGAGGAGCGTCTTGCCACATGTCAGCACTCGGTCTGACTGAACGCCTCCAGGAGAAAAGCCCCAGCAAGACGCGCCCCGAGGAGCGTCTTGCCACATGTCAGCACTCGGTCTGACTGAGCTCCTCCAGGAGAGAGGCCCAAGCAAGACGCGCCCCGAGGAGCGTCTTGCCACATATCAACAATGGATCTGACTGAGGGCCTCCATGAGAGAAGCCCAAGCAAGACGCGCCCCGAGGAGAGTCTTGTCACATGTCACCACTGGGTCTGACTGAGCGCCTCCAGGAGAGAAGCCCCAGCAAGACGCGCCCCGAGGAGCGTCTTACAACATGTCAGCACTCGGTCTGACTGAACGCCTCCAGGAGAGAAGCCCAAGCAAGACGCGCCCCGAGGAGCTCCTTGCCACATGTCAGCACTCGGTCTGACTGAACGCCTCCAGGAGAGAAGCCCCAGCAAGACACACCCCGAGGTGCGTCTTGCCACATGTAAGCACTGGGTCTGACTGAGCGCCTCCAGGAGAGAGGCCCCAGCAAGACGCGCACCGAGGAGCGTCTTGCCTTATGTCAGCACTCGGTCTGACTGAGCGCCTCCAGGAGAGAGGCCCAAGCAAGACGCGCCCCGAGGAGCGTCTTGCCACATGTCAACAATGGGTCTGACTGAGGGCCTCCAGGAGAGAAGCCCAAGCAAGACGCGCCCCGAGGAGCGTCTTGCCACATGTCAACAATGGGTCTGACTGAGGGCCTCCAAGAGAGAAGCCCAAGCAAGACGCGCCCCGAGGAGCTTCTTGCACCATGTCAACACTGGGTCTGACTGAGCACCTCCAGGAGAGAGGCCCAAGCAAGACTCGCCCCGAGGAGCGTCTTGACTCATGTCAACACTGGGGCTGACAGAGGGCCTCCAGGAGAGAGGCCCAAGCAAGATGCGCCCCGAGGAGCGTCTTGCCACATGTAAACAATGGGTCTGACTGAACGCCTCCAGGAGAGAAGCCCCAGCAAGACGCGCCCCGAGGAGCGTCTTGCCACATGTAAGCACTGGGTCTGACTGAGCGCCTCCAGGAGAGAGGCCCCAGCAAGACGCGCCCCGAGGAGCGTCTTGCCTTATGTCAGCACTCGGTCTGACTGAGCGCCTCCAGGAGAGAGGCCCAAGCAAGACGCGCCCCGAGGAGCGTCTTGCCACATGTAAACAATGGGTCTGACTGAGGGCCTCCAGGAGAGAAGCCCAAGCAAGACGCGCCCCGAGGAGCGTCTTGCCACATGTCAGCACTCGGTCTGACTGAGCACCTCCAGGAGAGAGGCCCAAGCAAGACGCGCCCCGAGGAGCGTCTTGCCACATGTCAGCACTGGGTCTGACTGAGCGCCTCCAGGAGAGAGGCCCAAGCAAGATGCGCCCCGAGGAGCGTCTTGCCACATGAAAGCACTGGGTCTGACTGAGCGCCTCCAGGAGAGAAGCCCCAGCAAGAAGCGCCCCGAGGAGCGTCTTACCACATGTCAGCACTCGGTCTGACTGAACGCCTCCAGGAGAGAAGCCCAAGCAAGACGCGCCCCGAGGAGCGTCTTGCCACATTACAGCACTCGGTCTGACTGAACGCCTCCAGGAGATGAGCACCAGCAAGACACGCCCCGAGGAGCGTCTTGCCACATGTAAGCACTGGGCCTGACTGAGCGCCTCCAGGACAGAGGCCCCAGCAAGACGCGCCCCGAGGAGCGTCTTGCCTTATGTCAGCACTCGGTCTGGCTGAGCGCCTCCAGGAGAGAGGCCCAAGCAAGACGCGCCCCGCGGAGCGTCTTGCCACATGTCAACAATGGGTCTGACTGAGGGCCTCCAGGAGAGAAGCCCAAGCAAGACGCGCCCCGAGGAGCGTCTTGCCACATGTCAGTACTCGGTCTGACTGAGCGACTCCAGGAGAGAGGCCCAAGCAAGACGCACCCCGGGGAGCGTCTTGACACATGTCAACACTGGGGCTGACAGAGGGCCTCCAGGAGAGAGGCCCAATTAAGATGCGCCCCGAGGAGCGTCTTGCCACATGTAAACAATGGGTCTGACTGAGGGCCTCCAAGAGAGAAGCCCAAGCAAGACGCGCCCCGAGGAGCGTCTTGCACCATGTCAACACTGGGTCTGACTGAGCACCTCCAGGAGAGAGGCCCAAGCAAGACTCGCCCCGAGGAGCGTCTTGCCACATATCAACAATGGGTCTGACTGAGGGCCTCCATGAGAGAAGCCCAAGCAAGACGCGCCCCGAGGAGCATCTTGCCACATGTCAGCACTCGGTCTGACTGAGCGACTCCAGGAGAGAGGCCCAAGCAAGAAGCACCCCGAGGAGCGTCTTGACACATGTCAACACTGGGACTGACAGAGGGCCTCCAGGAGAGAGGCCCAAGCAAGATGCGCCCCGAGGAGCGTCTTGCCACATGTCAACAATGGGTCTGACTGAGGGCCTCCAAGAGAGAAGCCCAAGCAAGACGCGCCCCGAGGAGCGTCTTGCACCATGTCAACACTGGGTCTGACTGAGCACCTCCAGGAGAGAGGCCCAAGCAAGACTCGCCCCGAGGAGCGTCTTGCCACATATCAACAATGGGTCTGACTGAGGGCCTCCATGAGAGAAGCCCAAGCAAGACGCGCCCCGAGGAGCGTCTTGCCACATGTCAGCACTCGGTCTGACTGAGCGCCTCCAGGAGAGAGGCCCAAGCAAGACGCGCCCCGAGGAGCGTCTTGCCACATATCAACAATGGGTCTGACTGAGGGCCTCCATGAGAGAAGCCCAAGCAAGACGCGCCCCGAGGAGCGTCTTGTCACGTGTCAACACTGGGTCTGACTGAGCGTCTCCAGGAGAGAGGCCCAAGCAAGACGCACCCCGAGGAGCGTCTTGCCACATGTCACCACTGGGTCTGACAGAGCGCCTCCAGGAGAGAGGCCCAAGCAAGACGCGCCCCGAGGAGCGTCTTGCCACATGTCAACATGAGTCTGACTGAGGGCCTCCAGGAGAGAAGCCCAAGCAAGACGCGTCCCGAGGAGTGTCTTGCCACATGTCAGCACTCGGTCTGACTGAACGCCTCCAGGAGAGAAGCCCCAGCAAGACGCGCCCCGAGGAGCGTCTTGCCACATGTAAGCACTGGGTCTGACTGAGCGCCTCCAGGAGAGAGGCCCCAGCAAGACGCGCCCCGAGGAGCGTCTTGCCTCATGTCAGCACTCGGTCTGACTGAGCGCCTCCAGGAGAGAGGCCCAAGCAAGACGCGTCCCGAGGAGTGTCTTGCCACATGTCAACAATGAGTCTGACAGAGGGCCTCCAGGAGAGAAGCCCAAGCAAGACGCGTCCCGAGGAGTGTCTTGCCACATGTCAACAATGGGTCTGACTGAGGGCCTCCAGGAGAGAAGCCCAAACAAGACGCGCCCCGAGGAGCGTCTTGCCACATGTCAGCACTCGGTCTGACTGAGCGCCTCCAGGAGAGAGGCCCAAGCAAGACGCACCCCGAGGAGCGTCTTGACACATGTCAACACTGGGGCTGACAGAGGAACTCCAGGAGAGAGGCCCAAGCAAGATGCGCCCCGAGGAGCGTCTTGCCACATGTAAAGAATGGGTCTGACTGAGGGCCTCCAGGAGAGAAGCCCAAGCAAGACGCGCCCCGAGGAGCGTCTTGCCACATGTCAGCACTCGGTCTGACTGAGCGCCTCCAGGAGAGAGGCCCAAGCAAGACGCGCCCCGAGGAGCGTCTTGCCACATATCAACAATGGGTCTGACTGAGGGCCTCCATGAGAGAAGCCCAAGCAAGACGCGCCCCGAGGAGCGTCTTGTCACGTGTCAACAGTGGGTCTGACTGAGCGTCTCCAGGAGAGAGGCCCAAGCAAGACGCGCCCCGAGGAGCGTCTTGCCACATGTAAGCACTGGGTCTGACTGAGCGCCTCCAGGAGAGAGGCCCAAGCAAGACGCGCCCCGAGGAGCGTCTTGCCACATGTCAACAATGGGTCTGAATGAGGGCCTCCAGGAGAGAAGCCCAAGCAAGACGCGCCCCGAGGAGCGTCTTGCCACATGTCAACAATGGGTCTGACTGAGCGCCTCCAGGAGAGAGGCCCAAGCAAGACGCGCCCCGAGGAGCGTCTTGCCACATGTCACCACTGGGTCTGACTGAGCGCCTCCAGGAGAGAGGCCCAAGCAAGACGCGCCCCGAGGAGCGTCTTGCCACATGTAAGCACTGGGTCTGACTGAGCGCCTCCAGGAGAGAGGCCCCAGCAAGACGCGCCCCGAGGAGCGTCTTGCCTTATGTCAGCACTCGGTCTGACTGAGCGCCTCCAGGAGAGAGGCCCAAGCAAGACGCGCCCCGCGGAGCGTCTTGCCACATGTCAACAATGGGTCTGACTGAGGGCCTCCAGGAGAGAAGCCCAAGCAAGACGCGCCCCGAGGAGCGTCTTGCCACATGTCAGCACTCGGTCTGACTGAGCGACTCCAGGAGAGAGGCCCAAGCAAGACGCACCCCGGGGAGCGTCTTGACACATGTCAACACTGGGGCTGACAGAGGGCCTCCAGGAGAGAGGCCCAAGCAAGATGCGCCCCGAGGAGCGTCTTGCCACATGTCAACAATGGGTCTGACTGAGGGCCTCCAAGAGAGAAGCTCAAGCAAGACGCGCCCCGAGGAGCGTCTTGCACCATGTCAACACTGGGTCTGACTGAGCACCTCCAGGAGAGAGGCCCAAGCAAGACTCGCCCCGAGGAGCGTCTTGCCACATATCAACAATGGGTCTGACTGAGGGCCTCCATGAGAGAAGCCCAAGCAAGACGCGCCCCGAGGAGCATCTTGCCACATGTCACCACTCGGTCTGACTGAGCGACTCCAGGAGAGAGGCCCAAGCAAGACGCACCCCGAGGAGCGTCTTGACACATGTCAACACTGGGGCTGACAGAGGGCCTCCAGGAGAGAGGCCCAAGCAAGACTCGCCCCGAGGAGCGTCTTGCCACATATCAACAATGGGTCTTACTGAGGGCCTCCATGAGAGAAGCCCAAGCAAGACGCGCCCCGAGGAGCGTCTTGCCACATGTCAGCACTCGGTCTGACTGAGCGCCTCCAGGAGAGAGGCCCAAGCAAGACGCGCCCCGAGGAGCGTCTTGCCACATGTCACCACTGGGTCTGACTGAGCGCCTCCAGGAGAGAGGCGCAAGCAAGACGCGCCCCGAGGAGCGTCTTGCCACATGTCAACATGAGTCTGACTGAGGGCCTCCAGGAGAGAAGCCCAAGCAAGACGCGTCCCGAGGAGTGTCTTGCCACATGTCAGCACTCGGTCTGACTGAACGCCTCCAGGAGAGAAGCCCCAGCAAGACGCGCCCCGAGGAGCGTCTTGCCACATGTAAGCACTGGGTCTGACTGAGCGCCTCCAGGAGAGAGGCCCCAGCAAGACGCGCCCCGAGGCGCGTCTTGCCTCATGTCAGCACTCGGTCTGACTGAGCGCCTCCAGGAGAGAGGCCCAAGCAAGACGCGTCCCGAGGAGTGTCTTGCCACATGTCAACAATGAGTCTGACAGAGGAACTCCAGGAGAGAGGCCCAAGCAAGATGCGCCCCGAGGAGCGTCTTGCCACATGTAAACAATGGGTCTGACTGAGGGCCTCCAGGAGAGAAGCCCAAGCAAGACGCGCCCCGAGGAGCGTCTTGCCACATGTCAGCACTCGGTCTGACTGAGCGCCTCCAGGAGAGAGGCCCAAGCAAGACGCGCCCCGAGGAGCGTCTTGCCACATATCAACAATGGGTCTGACTGAGGGCCTCCATGAGAGAAGCCCAAGCAAGACGCGCCCCGAGGAGCGTCTTGTCACGTGTCAACAGTGGGTCTGACTGAGCGTCTCCAGGAGAGAGGCCCAAGCAAGACGCGCCCCGAGGAGCGTCTTGCCACATGTAAGCACTGGGTCTGACTGAGCGCCTCCAGGAGAGAGGCCCCAGCAAGACGCGCCCCGAGGAGCGTCTTGCCTTATGTCAGCACTCGGTCTGACTGAGCGCCTCCAGGAGAGAGGCCCAAGCAAGACGCGCCCCGAGGAGCGTCTTGCCACATGTCAACAATGGGTCTGACTGAGGGCCTCCAGGAGAGAAGCCCAAGCAAGACGTGCCCCGAGGAGCGTCTTGCCACATGTCAACAATGGGTCTGACTGAGCGCCTCCAGGAGAGAGGCCCAAGCAAGACGCGCCCCGAGGAGCGTCTTGCCACATGTCACCACTGGGTCTGACTGAGCGCCTCCAGGAGAGAGGCCCAAGCAAGACGCGCCCCGAGGAGCGTCTTGCCACATGTCAACAATGGGTCTGACTGAACGCCTCCAGGAGAGAAGCCCAAGCAAGACGCGCCCCGAGGAGCGTCTTGCCACATGTCAACACTCGGTCTGACTGAACGCCTCCAGGAGAGAAGCCCCAGCAAGACACGCCCCGAGGAGCGTCTTGCCACATGTAAGCACTGGGTCTGACTGAGCGCCTCCAGGAGAGAGGCCCCAGCAAGACGCGCCCCGAGGAGCGTCTTGCCTTATGTCAGCACTCGGTCTGACTGAGCGCCTCCAGGAGAGAGGCCCAAGCAAGACGCACCCCGGGGAGCGTCTTGACACATGTCAACACTGGGGCTGACAGAGGGCCTCCAGGAGAGAGGCCCAAGCAAGATGTGCCCCGAGGAGCGTCTTGCCACATGTAAACAATGGGTCTGACTGAGGGCCTCCAAGAGAGAAGCTCAAGCAAGACGCGCCCCGAGGAGCGTCTTGCACCATGTCAACACTGGGTCTGACTGAGCACCTCCAGGAGAGAGGCCCAAGCAAGACTCGCCCCGAGGAGCGTCTTGCCACATATCAACAATGGGTCTGACTGAGGGCCTCCATGAGAGAAGCCCAAGCAAGACGCGCCCCGAGGAGCATCTTGCCACATGTCACCACTCGGTCTGACTGAGCGACTCCAGGAGAGAGGCCCAAGCAAGACGCACCCCGAGGAGCGTCTTGACACATGTCAACACTGGGGCTGACAGAGGGCCTCCAGGAGAGAGGCCCAAGCAAGATGCGCCCCGAGGAGCGTCTTGCCACATGTCAACAATGGGTCTGACTGAGGGCCTCCAAGAGAGAAGCCCAAGCAAGACGCGCCCCGAGGAGCGTCTTGCACCATGTCAACACTGGGTCTGACTGAGCACCTCCAGGAGAGAGGCCCAAGCAAGACTCGCCCCGAGGAGCGTCTTGCCACATAGCAACAATGGGTCTGACTGAGGGCCTCCATGAGAGAAGCCCAAGCAAGACGCGCCCCGAGGAGCGTCTTGTCACGTGTCAACACTGGGTCTGACTGAGCGTCTCCAGCAGAGAGGCCCAAGCAAGACGCGCCCCGAGGAGCGTCTTGCCACATGTCACCACTGGGTCTGACTGAGGGCCTCCAGGAGAGAGGCCCAAGCAACACGCGCCCCGAGGAGCGTCTTGCCACATGTCAACAATGAGTCTGACTGAGGGCCTCCAGGAGAGAAGCCCAAGCAAGACGCGTCCCGAGGAGTGTCTTGCCACATGTCAGCACTCGGTCTGACTGAACGCCTCAAGGAGAGAAGCCCCAGCAAGACGCGCCCCGAGGAGCGTCTTGCCACATGTAAGCACTGGGTCTGATTGAGCGCCTCCAGGAGAGAGGCCCCAGCAAGACGCGCCCCGAGGAGCGTCTTGCCTTATGTCAGCACTCGGTCTGACTGAGCGCCTCCAGGAGAGAGGCCCAAGCAAGACGCGTCCCGAGGAGTGTCTTGCCACATGTCAACAATGAGTCTGACTGAGGGCCTCCAGGAGAGAAGCCCAAGCAAGACGCGTCCCGAGGAGTGTCTTGCCACATGTCAACAATGGGTCTGACTGAGGGCCTCCAGGAGAGAAGCCCAAGCAACACGCGCCCCGAGGAGCGTCTTGCCACATGTCAGCACTCGGTCTGACTGAGCGCCTCCAGGAGAGAGGCCCAAGCAAGACGCACCCCGAGGAGCGTCTTGACACATGTCAACACGGGGGCTGACAGAGGAACTCCAGGAGAGAGGCCCAAGCAAGATGCGCCCCGAGGAGCGTCTTGCCACATGTAAACAATGGGTCTGACTGAGGGCCTCCAGGAGAGAAGCCCAAGCAAGACGCGCCCCGAGGAGCGTCTTGCCACATGTTAGCACTCGGTCTGACTGAGCGCCTCCAGGAGAGAGGCCCAAGCAAGACGCGCCCCGAGGAGCGTCTTGCCACATATCAACAATGGGTCTGACAGAGGGCCTCCATTAGAGAAGCCCAAGCAAGACGCGCCCCGAGGAGCGTCTTTTCACGTGTCCACACTGGGTCTGACTGAGAGTCTCCAGGAGAGAGGCCAAAGCAAGACGCGCCCCGAGGAGCGTCTTGCCACATGTCAACAATGGGTCTGACTGAGGGCCTCCAGGAGAGAAGCCTCAAGCAAGACGTGCCCCGAGGAGCGTCTTGCCACATGTCAACAATGGGTCTGACTGAGCGCCTCCAGGAGAGAGGCCCAAGCAAGACGCGCCCCGAGGAGCGTCTTGCCACATGTCACCACTGAGTCTGACTGAGCGCCTCCAGGAGAGAGGCCCAAGCAAGACACGCCCCGAGGAGCGTCTTGCCACATGTCAGCACTCGGTCTGACTGAACGCCTCCAGGAGAGAAGCCCCAGCAAGACGCGCCCCGAGGAGCGTCTTGCCACATGTAAGCACTGGGTCTGACTGAGCGCCTCCAGGAGAGAAGCCCCAGCAAGACGCGCCCCGAGGTGCGTCTTGCCACATGTAAGCACTGGGTCTGACTGAGCGCCTCCAGGAGAGAGGCCCAAGCAAGACGCCCCCCGAGGAGCGTCTTGCCACATGTCAGCACTCGGTCTGACTGAACGCCTCCAGGAGAGAAGCCCCAGCAAGACACGCCCCGAGGAGCGTCTTGCCACATGTAAGCACTGGGTCTGACTTAGCGCCTCCAGGAGAGAGGCCCCAGCAAGACGCGCCCCGAGGAGCGTCTTGCCTTATGTCAGCACTCGGTCTGACTGAGCGCCTCCAGGAGAGAGGCCCAAGCAAGACGCGCCCCGCGGAGCGTCTTGCCACATGTCAACAATTGGTCTGCATGAGGGCCTCCAGGAGAGAAGCCCAAGCAAGACGCGCCCCGAGGAGCGTCTTGCCACATGTCAGCACTCGGTCTGACTGAGCCACTCCAGGAGAGAGGCCCAAGCAAGACGCACCCCGGGGAGCGTCTTGACACATGTCAACACTGGGGCTGACAGAAGGCCTCCAGGAGAGAGGCCCAAGCAAGATGCGCCCCGAGGAGCGTCTTGCCACATGTAAACAATGGGTCTGACTGAGGGCCTCCAAGAGAGAAGCCAAAGCAAGACGCGCCCCGAGGAGCGTCTTGCACCATGTCAACACTGGGTCTGAATGAGCAACTCCAGGAGAGAGGCCCAAGCAAGACTCGCCCCGAGGAGCGTCTTGCCACATATCAACAATGGGTCTGACTGAGGGCCTCCATGAGAGAAGCCCAAGCAAGACGCGCCCCGAGGAGCATCTTGCCACATGTCAGCACTCGGTCTGACTGAGGGCCTCCAGGAGAGAAGCCCAAGCAAGACGCGTCCCGAGGAGTGTCTTGCCACATGTCAACAATGGGTCTGACTGAGGGCCTCCAGGAGAGAAGCCCAAGCAACACGCGCCCCGAGGAGCGTCTTGCCACATGTCAGCACTCGGTCTGACTGAGCGCATCCAGGAGAGAGGCCCAAGCAAGACGCACCCCGAGGAGCGTCTTGACACATGTCAACACTGGGGCTGACAGAGGAACTCCAGGAGAGAGGCCCAAGCAAGATGCGCCCCGAGGAGCGTCTTGCCACATGTAAACAATGGGTCTGACTGAGGGCCTCCAGGAGAGAAGCCCAAGCAAGACGCGCCCCGAGGAGCGTCTTGCCACATGTTAGCACTCGGTCTGACTGAGCGCCTCCAGGAGAGAGGCCCAAGCAAGACGCGCCCCGAGGAGCGTCTTGCCACATATCAACAATGGGTCTGACAGAGGGCCTCCATTAGAGAAGCCCAAGCAAGACGCGCCCCGAGGAGCGTCTTTTCACGTGTCAACACTGGGTCTGACTGAGAGTCTCCAGGAGAGAGGCCAAAGCAAGACGCGCCCCGAGGAGCGTCTTGCCACATGTCAACAATGGGTCTGACTGAGGGCCTCCAGGAGAGAAGCCTCAAGCAAGACGTGCCCCGAGGAGCGTCTTGCCACATGTCAACAATGGGTCTGACTGAGCGCCTCCAGGAGAGAGGCCCAAGCAAGACGCGCCCCGAGGAGCGTCTTGCCACATGTCACCACTGGGTCTGACTGAGCGCCTCCAGGAGAGAGGCCCAAGCAAGACGCGCCCCGAGGAGCGTCTTGCCACATGTCAGCACTCGGTCTGACTGAACGCCTCCAGGAGAGAAGCCCCAGCAAGACACGCCCCGAGGAGCGTCTTGCCACATGTAAGCACTGGGTCTGACTGAGCGCCTCCAGGAGAGAGGCCCCAGCAAGACGCGCCCCGAGGAGCGTCTTGCCTTATGTCAGCACTCGGTCTGACTGAGCGCCTCCAGGAGAGAGGCCCAAGCAAGACGCGCCCCGCGGAGCGTCTTGCCACATGTCAACAATTGGTCTGCATGAGGGCCTCCAGGAGAGAAGCCCAAGCAAGACGCGCCCCGAGGAGCGTCTTGCCACATGTCAGCACTCGGTCTGACTGAGCCACTCCAGGAGAGAGGCCCAAGCAAGACGCACCCCGGGGAGCGTCTTGACACATGTCAACACTGGGGCTGACAGAGGGCCTCCAGGAGAGAGGCCCAAGCAAGATGCGCCCCGAGGAGCGTCTTGCCACATGTAAACAATGGGTCTGACTGAGGGCCTCCAAGAGAGAAGCCAAAGCAAGACGCGCCCCGAGGAGCGTCTTGCACCATGTCAACACTGGGTCTGAATGAGCAACTCCAGGAGAGAGGCCCAAGCAAGACTCGCCCCGAGGAGCGTCTTGCCACATATCAACAATGGGTCTGACTGAGGGCCTCCATGAGAGAAAACCAAGCAAGACGCGCCCCGAGGAGCATCTTGCCACATGTCAGCACTCGGTCTGACTGAGGGCCTCCAGGAGAGAAGCCCAAGCAAGACGCGTCCCGAGGAGTGTCTTGCCACATGTCAACAATGGGTCTGACTGAGGGCCTCCAGGAGAGAAGCCCAAGCAACACGCGCCCCGAGGAGCGTCTTGCCACATGTCAGCACTCGGTCTGACTGAGCGCCTCCAGGAGAGAGGCCCAAGCAAGACGCACCCCGAGGAGCGTCTTGACACATGTCAACACTGGGGCTGACAGAGGAACTCCAGGAGAGAGGCCCAAGCAAGATGCGCCCCGAGGAGCGTCTTGCCACATGTAAACAATGGGTCTGACTGAGGGCCTCCAGGAGAGAAGCCCAAGCAAGACGCGCCCCGAGGAGCGTCTTGCCACATGTTAGCACTCGGTCTGACTGAGCGCCTCCAGGAGAGAGGCCCAAGCAAGACGCGCCCCGAGGAGCGTCTTGCCACATATCAACAATGGGTCTGACAGAGGGCCTCCATTAGAGAAGCCCAAGCAAGACGCGCCCCGAGGAGCGTCTTTTCACGTGTCAACACTGGGTCTGACTGAGAGTCTCCAGGAGAGAGGCCAAAGCAAGACGCGCCCCGAGGAGCGTCTTGCCACATGTCAACAATGGGTCTGACTGAGGGCCTCCAGGAGAGAAGCCTCAAGCAAGACGTGCCCCGAGGAGCGTCTTGCCACATGTCAACAATGGGTCTGACTGAGCGCCTCCAGGAGAGAGGCCCAAGCAAGACGCGCCCCGAGGAGCGTCTTGCCACATGTCACCACTGGGTCTGACTGAGCGCCTCCAGGAGAGAGGCCCAAGCAAGACACGCCCCGAGGAGCGTCTTGCCACATGTCAGCACTCGGTCTGACTGAACGCCTCCAGGAGAGAAGCCCCAGCAAGACGCGCCCCGAGGAGCGTCTTGCCACATGTAAGCACTGGGTCTGACTGAGCGCCTCCAGGAGAGAAGCCCCAGCAAGACGCGCCCCGAGGTGCGTCTTGCCACATGTAAGCACTGGGTCTGACTGAGCGCCTCCAGGAGAGAGGCCCAAGCAAGACGCGCCCCGAGGAGCGTCTTGCCACATGTCAGCACTCGGTCTGACTGAACGCCTCCAGGAGAGAAGCCCCAGCAAGACACGCCCCGAGGAGCGTCTTGCCACATGTAAGCACTGGGTCTGACTGAGCGCCTCCAGGAGAGAGGCCCCAGCAAGACGCGCCCCGAGGAGCGTCTTGCCTTATGTCAGCACTCGGTCTGACTGAGCGCCTCCAGGAGAGAGGCCCAAGCAAGACGCGCCCCGCGGAGCGTCTTGCCACATGTCAACAATTGGTCTGCATGAGGGCCTCCAGGAGAGAAGCCCAAGCAAGACGCGCCCCGAGGAGCGTCTTGCCACATGTCAGCACTCGGTCTGACTGAGCCACTCCAGGAGAGAGGCCCAAGCAAGACGCACCCCGAGGAGCGTCTTGACACATGTCAACACTGGGGCTGACAGAGGGCCTACAGGAGAGAGGCCCAAGCAAGATGCGCCCCGAGGAGCGTCTTGCCACATGTCAACAATGGGTCTGACTGAGGGCCTCCAAGAGAGAAGCCCAAGCAAGACGCGCCCCGAGGAGCGTCTTGCACCATGTCAACACTGGGTCTGACTGAGCACCTCCAGGAGAGAGGCCCAAGCAAGACTCGCCCCGAGGAGCGTCTTGCCACATATCAACAATGGGTCTGACTGAGGGCCTCCATGAGAGAAGCCCAAGCAAGACGCGCCCCGAGGAGCGTCTTGCCACATGTCAGCACTCGGTCTGACTGAGCGCCTCCAAGAGAGAGGCCCAAGCAAGACGCGCCCCGAGGAGCGTCTTGCCACATATCAACAATGGGTCTGACTGAGGGCCTCCATGAGAGAAGCCCAAGCAAGACGCGCCCCGAGGAGCGTCTTGTCACGTGTCAACACTGGGTCTGACTGAGCGTCTCCAGGAGAGAGGCCCAAGCAAGACGCGCCCCGAGGAGCGTCTTGCCACATGTCACCACTGGGTCTGACTGAGCGCCTCCAGGAGAGAGGCCCAAGCAAGACGCGCCCCGAGGAGCGTCTTGCCACATGTCAACAATGAGTCTGACTGAGGGCCTCCAGGAGAGAAGCCCAAGCAAGACGCGTCCCGAGGAGTGTCTTGCCACATGTCAGCACTCGGTCTGACTGAACGCCTCCAGGAGAGAAGCCCCAGCAAGACGCGCCCCGAGGAGCGTCTTGCCACATGTAAGCACTGGGTCTGACTGAGCGCCTCCAGGAGAGAGGCCCCAGCAAGACGCGCCCCGAGGAGCGTCTTGCCTTATGTCAGCACTCGGTCTGACTGAGCGCCTCCAGGAGAGAGGCCCAAGCAAGACGCGACCCGAGGAGTGTCTTGCCACATGTCAACAATGAGTCTGACTGAGGGCCTCCAGGAGAGAAGCCCAAGCAAGACGCGTCCCGAGGAGTGTCTTGCCACATGTCAGCACTCGGTCTGACTGAGCGCCTCCAGGAGAGAGGCCCAAGCAAGACGCACCCCGAGGAGCGTTTTGACACATGTCAACACTGGGGCTGACAGAGGAACTCCACGAGAGAGGCCCAAGCAAGATGCATCCCGAGGAGCGTCTTGCCACATGTAAACAATGGGTCTGACTGAGGGCCTCCAGGAGAGAAGCCCAAGCAAGACGCGCCACGAGGAGCGTCTTGCCACATGTCAGCACTCGGTCTGACTGAGCGCCTCCAGGAGAGATGCCCAAGCAAGACGTGCCCCGAGGAGCGTCTTGCCACATATCAACAATGGGTCTGACTGAGGGCCTCCATGAGAGAAGCCCAAGCAAGACGCGCCCCGAGGAGCGTCTTGTCACGTGTCAACACTGGGTCTGACTGAGCGTCTCCAGGAGAGAGGCCCAAGCAAGACGCGCCCCGAGGAGCGTCTTGCCACATGTAAGCACTGGGTCTGACTGAGCGCCTCCAGGAGAGAGGCCCCAGCAAGACGCGCCCCGAGGAGCGTCTTGCCTTATGTCAGCACTCGGTCTGACTGAGCGCCTCCAGGAGAGAGGCCCAAGCAAGACGCGCCCCGAGGAGCGTCTTGCCACATGTCAACAATGGGTCTGACTGAGGGCCTCCAGGAGAGAAGCCCAAGCAAGACGCACCCCGAGGAGCGTCTTGCCACATGTCAACAATGGGTCTGACTGAGCGCCTCCAGGAGAGAGGCCCAAGCAAGACGCGCCCCGAGGAGCGTCTTGCCACATGTCACCACTGGGTCTGACTGAGCGCCTCCAGGAGAGAGGCCCAAGCAAGACGCGCCCCGAGGAGCGTCTTGCCACATGTCAACAATGGGTCTGACTGAGGGCCTCCAGGAGAGAAGCCCAAGCAAGATGCGCCCAAAGGAGCGTCTTGCCACATGTAAACAATGGGTCTGACTGAGGGCCTCCAGGAGAGAAGCCCAAGCAAGACGCGCCCCGAGGAGCGACTTGCCACATGTCACCACTGGGTCTGACTGAGCGCCTCCAGGAGAGAGGCCCAAGCAAGACGCGCCCCGAGGAGCGTCTTGCCACATGTCACCACTGGGTCTGACTGAGCGCCTCCAGGAGAGAGGCCCAATCAAGACGCGCCCCGAGGAGCGTCCTGCCACATGTAAGCACTGGGTCTGACTGAACGCCTCCAGGAGAGAAGCCCCAGCAAGACGCGCCCCGAGGAGCGTCTTGCCACATGTAAGCACTGGGTCTGACTGAGCGCCTCCAGGAGAGAGGCCCCAGCAAGACGCGCCCCGAGGAGCGTCTTGACACATGTCAACACTGGGGCTGACATAGGGCCTCCAGGAGAGAGGCCCAAGCAAGATGCGCCCCGAGGAGCGTCTTGCCACATGTAAACAATGGGTTTGACTGAGGGCCTCCAGGAGAGAAGCACAAGCAAGACGCTTCCCGAGGAGCGTCTTGCCACATGTCAACAATGGGTCTGACTGAGGGCCTCCAGGAGAGAAGCCCAAGCAAGACGCGCCCCGAGGAGCGTCTTGCCACATGTAAACAATGGGTCTGACTCAGGGCCTCCAGGAGAGGAGCCCAAGCAAGACGCGCCCCGAGCAGCGTCTTGCCACATGTCAGCACTCGGTCTGACTGAGCGCCTCCAGGAGAGAGGCCCAAGCAAGACGCGCCCCGAGGAGCGTCTTGCCACATATCAACAATGGGTCTGACAGAGGGCCTCCATTAGAGAAGCCCAAGCAAGACGCGCCCCGAGGAGCGTCTTTTCACGTGTCAACACTGGGTCTGACTGAGAGTCTCCAGGAGAGAGGCCAAAGCAAGACGCGCCCCGAGGAGCGTCTTGCCACATGTCAACAATGGGTCTGACTGAGGGCCTCCAGGAGAGAAGCCTCAAGCAAGACGTGCCCCGAGGAGCGTCTTGCCACATGTCAACAATGGGTCTGACTGAGCGCCTCCAGGAGAGAGGCCCAAGCAAGACGCGCCCCGAGGAGCGTCTTGCCACATGTCACCACTGGGTCTGACTGAGCGCCTCCAGGAGAGAGGCCCAAGCAAGACACGCCCCGAGGAGCGTCTTGCCACATGTCAGCACTCGGTCTGACTGAACGCCTCCAGGAGAGAAGCCCCAGCAAGACGCGCCCCGAGGAGCGTCTTGCCACATGTAAGCACTGGGTCTGACTGAGCGCCTCCAGGAGAGAAGCCCCAGCAAGACGCGCCCCGAGGTGCGTCTTGCCACATGTAAGCACTGGGTCTGACTGAGCGCCTCCAGGAGAGAGGCCCAAGCAAGACGCGCCCCGAGGAGCGTCTTGCCACATGTCAGCACTCGGTCTGACTGAACGCCTCCAGGAGAGAAGCCCCAGCAAGACACGCCCCGAGGAGCGTCTTGCCACATGTAAGCACTGGGTCTGACTGAGCGCCTCCAGGAGAGAGGCCCCAGCAAGACGCGCCCCGAGGAGCGTCTTGCCTTATGTCAGCACTCGGTCTGACTGAGCGCCTCCAGGAGAGAGGCCCAAGCAAGACGCGCCCCGCGGAGCGTCTTGCCACATGTCAACAATTGGTCTGCATGAGGGCCTCCAGGAGAGAAGCCCAAGCAAGACGCGCCCCGAGGAGCGTCTTGCCACATGTCAGCACTCGGTCTGACTGAGCCACTCCAGGAGAGAGGCCCAAGCAAGACGCACCCCGGGGAGCGTCTTGACACATGTCAACACTGGGGCTGACAGAGGGCCTCCAGGAGAGAGGCCCAAGCAAGATGCGCCCCGAGGAGCGTCTTGCCACATGTAAACAATGGGTCTGACTGAGGGCCTCCAAGAGAGAAGCCAAAGCAAGACGCGCCCCGAGGAGCGTCTTGCACCATGTCAACACTGGGTCTGAATGAGCAACTCCAGGAGAGAGGCCCAAGCAAGACTCGCCCCGAGGAGCGTCTTGCCACATATCAACAATGGGTCTGACTGAGGGCCTCCATGAGAGAAGCCCAAGCAAGACGCGCCCCGAGGAGCATCTTGCCACATGTCAGCACTCGGTCTGACTGAGCGACTCCAGGAGAGAGGCCCAAGCAAGACGCACCCCGAGGAGCGTCTTGACACATGTCAACACTGGGGCTGACAGAGGGCCTACAGGAGAGAGGCCCAAGCAAGATGCGCCCCGAGGAGCGTCTTGCCACATGTCAACAATGGGTCTGACTGAGGGCCTCCAAGAGAGAAGCCCAAGCAAGACGCGCCCCGAGGAGCGTCTTGCACCATGTCAACACTGGGTCTGACTGAGCACCTCCAGGAGAGAGGCCCAAGCAAGACTCGCCCCGAGGAGCGTCTTGCCACATATCAACAATGGGTCTGACTGAGGGCCTCCATGAGAGAAGCCCAAGCAAGACGCGCCCCGAGGAGCGTCTTGCCACATGTCAGCACTCGGTCTGACTGAGCGCCTCCAAGAGAGAGGCCCAAGCAAGACGCGCCCCGAGGAGCGTCTTGCCACATATCAACAATGGGTCTGACTGAGGGCCTCCATGAGAGAAGCCCAAGCAAGACGCGCCCCGAGGAGCGTCTTGTCACGTGTCAACACTGGGTCTGACTGAGCGTCTCCAGGAGAGAGGCCCAAGCAAGACGCGCCCCGAGGAGCGTCTTGCCACATGTCACCACTGGGTCTGACTGAGCGCCTCCAGGAGAGAGGCCCAAGCAAGACGCGCCCCGAGGAGCGTCTTGCCACATGTCAACAATGAGTCTGACTGAGGGCCTCCAGGAGAGAAGCCCAAGAGAGACGCGTCCCGAGGAGTGTCTTGCTACATGTCAGCACTCGGTCTGACTGAACGCCTCCAGGAGAGAAGCCCCAGCAAGACGCGCCCCGAGGAGCGTCTTGCCACATGTAAGCACTGGGTCTGACTGAGCGCCTCCAGGAGAGAGGCCCCAGCAAGACGCGCCCCGAGGAGCGTCTTGCCTTATGTCAGCACTCGGTCTGACTGAGCGCCTCCAGGAGAGAGGCCCAAGCAAGACGCGACCCGAGGAGTGTCTTGCCACATGTCAACAATGAGTCTGACTGAGGGCCTCCAGGAGAGAAGCCCAAGCAAGACGCGTCCCGAGGAGTGTCTTGCCACATGTCAGCACTCGGTCTGACTGAGCGCCTCCAGGAGAGAGGCCCAAGCAAGACGCACCCCGAGGAGCGTTTTGACACATGTCAACACTGGGGCTGACAGAGGAACTCCACGAGAGAGGCCCAAGCAAGATGCACCCCGAGGAGCGTCTTGCCACATGTAAACAATGGGTCTGACTGAGGGCCTCCAGGAGAGAAGCCCAAGCAAGACGCGCCACGAGGAGCGTCTTGCCACATGTCAGCACTCGGTCTGACTGAGCGCCTCCAGGAGAGATGCCCAAGCAAGACGTGCCCCGAGGAGCGTCTTGCCACATATCAACAATGGGTCTGACTGAGGGCCTCCATGAGAGAAGCCCAAGCAAGACGCGCCCCGAGGAGCGTCTTGTCACGTGTCAACACTGGGTCTGACTGAGCGTCTCCAGGAGAGAGGCCCAAGCAAGACGCGCCCCGAGGAGCGTCTTGCCACATGTAAGCACTGGGTCTGACTGAGCGCCTCCAGGAGAGAGGCCCCAGCAAGACGCGCCCCGAGGAGCGTCTTGCCTTATGTCAGCACTCGGTCTGACTGAGCGCCTCCAGGAGAGAGGCCCAAGCAAGACGCGCCCCGAGGAGCGTCTTGCCACATGTCAACAATGGGTCTGACTGAGGGCCTCCAGGAGAGAAGCCCAAGCAAGACGCACCCCGAGGAGCGTCTTGCCACATGTCAACAATGGGTCTGACTGAGCGCCTCCAGGAGAGAGGCCCAAGCAAGACGCGCCCCGAGGAGCGTCTTGCCACATGTCACCACTGGGTCTGACTGAGCGCCTCCAGGAGAGAGGCCCAAGCAAGACGCGCCCCGAGGAGCGTCTTGCCACATGTCAACAATGGGTCTGACTGAGGGCCTCAAGGAGAGAAGCCCAAGCAAGATGCGCCCAAAGGAGCGTCTTGCCACATGTAAACAATGGGTCTGACTGAGGGCCTCCAGGAGAGAAGCCCAAGCAAGACGCGCCCCGAGGAGCGACTTGCCACATGTCACCACTGGGTCTGACTGAGCGCCTCCAGGAGAGAGGCCCAAGCAAGACGCGCCCCGAGGAGCGTCTTGCCACATGTCACCACTGGGTCTGACTGAGCGCCTCCAGGAGAGAGGCCCAATCAAGACGCGCCCCGAGGAGCGTCCTGCCACATGTAAGCACTGGGTCTGACTGAACGCCTCCAGGAGAGAAGCCCCAGCAAGACGCGCCCCGAGGAGCGTCTTGCCACATGTAAGCACTGGGTCTGACTGAGCGCCTCCAGGAGAGAGGCCCCAGCAAGACGCGCCCCGAGGAGCGTCTTGACACATGTCAACACTGGGGCTGACATAGGGCCTCCAGGAGAGAGGCCCAAGCAAGATGCGCCCCGAGGAGCGTCTTGCCACATGTAAACAATGGGTTTGACTGAGGGCCTCCAGGAGAGAAGCACAAGCAAGACGCTTCCCGAGGAGCGTCTTGCCACATGTCAACAATGGGTCTGACTGAGGGCCTCCAGGAGAGAAGCCCAAGCAAGACGCGCCCCGAGGAGCGTCTTGCCACATGTAAACAATGGGTCTGACTCAGGGCCTCCAGGAGAGGAGCCCAAGCAAGACGCGCCCCGAGCAGCGTCTTGCCACATGTCAGCACTCGGTCTGACTGAGCGCCTCCAGGAGAGAGGCCCAAGCAAGACGCGCCCCGAGGAGCGTCTTGCCACATATCAACAATGGGTCTGACTGAGGGCCTCCATGAGAGAAGCCCAAGCAAGACGCGCCCCGAGGAGCGTCTTGCCACATGTCACCACTGGGTCTGACTGAGCGCCTCCAGGAGAGGGGCCCAAGCAAGACGCGCCCCGAGGAAAGTCTTGCCACGTGTCAACACTGGGTCTGACTGAGCGCCTCCAGGAGAGAGGCAGAAGCAAGACGCGCCCCGAGGAGCGTCTTGCCACATGTAAACAATGGGTCTGACTGAGGGCCTCCAGGAGAGAAGCCCAAGCAAGATGCGCCCAAAGGAGCGTCTTGCCACATGTAAACAATGGGTCTGACTCAGGGCCTCCAGGAGAGAAGCCCAAGCAAGACGCGCCCCGAGCAGCGTCTTGCCACATGTCAGCACTCGGTCTGACTGAGCGCCTCCAGTAGAGAGGCCCAAGCAAGACGCGCCCCGAGGAGCGTCTTGCCACATGTAAGCACTGGGTCTGACTGAGGGCCTCCATGAGAGATGCCCAAGCAAGACGCGCCCCGAGGAGCGTCTTGCCACATGTCACCACTGGGTCTGACTGAGCGCCTCCAGGAGAGGGGCCCAAGCAAGACGCGCCCCGAGGAAAGTCTTGCCACGTGTCAACACTGGGTCTGACTGAGCGTCTCCAGGAGAGAGGCCCAAGCAAGACGCGCCCCGAGGAGCGTCTTGCCACATGTCACCACTGGGTCTGACTGAGCGCCTCCAGGAGAGAGGCCCAAGCAAGACGCGCCCCGAGGAGCGTCTTGCCACATGTAAGGACTGGGTCTGACTGAGCGCCTCCAGGAGAGAAGCCCCAGCAAGACGCGCCCCGAGGAGCGTCTTACCACATGTAAGCACTGGGTCTGACTGAGCGCCTCCAGGAGAGAGGCCCCAGCAAGACGCGCCCCGAGGAGCGTCTTGCCTTATGTCAGCACTCGGTCTGACTGAGCGCCTCCAGGAGAGAGGCCCAAGCAAGACGCGCCCCGAGGAGCGTCTTGCCACATGTCAACAATGGGTCTGACTGAGGGCCTCCAGTAGAGAAGCCCAAGCAAGACGCGCCCCGAGGAGCGTCTTGCCACATGTCACCACTGGGTCTGACTGAGCGCCTCCAGGAGAGAGGCCCAAGCAAGACGCGCCCCGAGGAGCGTCTTGCCACATGTCAACAATGGGTCTGACTGAGGGCCTCCAGGAGAGAAGCCCAAGCAAGACGCGTCCCGAGGAGCGTCTTGCCACATGTCACCACTGGGTCTGACTGAGCGCCTCCAGGAGAGAGGCCCAAGCAAGACGCGCCCCGAGGAGCGTCTTGCCACATGTCAACAATGGGTCTGACTGAGGGCCTCCAGGAGAGAAGCCCAAGCAAGACGCGTCCCGAGGAGCGTCTTGCCACATGTCAGCTGTTGGGGTTATTAGGAGCGAACAATTAGTAAGCTTCAACTTACTTTTGGATTCTTCAATAAATTCTGTAAATATGGGAATATTTACTGATTTATTAATTAACTAAGATATTCTTAGATATACGGGGCACCATTCCCCTTTAACCGGGGAAAAATTGAATCCAAAACTCTTATCAGTCTTTCTTGAAGTTCGTAGAATCCTTGGAGCAGAGACTTCTCTTCGACACAACAAAGCTACTGGAGACGAAAATCTGAATTTTATAACGTTTAATTAACAATTTGTCAAATGAATAAACAGTGGCATAAATGAATAATAACCATGTGATATAATAAAAGGATGTATATTCAAAATAATGTTCAAGGTGTTTTGTGTGTATGTAGGATGTATGAATGGGGTCCTTTGTTCTCACAAAGGAGTAGTGTGTGTGCGTGTGTATGGATTCAAAATGGAGTCTTGAATACAAGATGGCTGACTCCTTTGTCTGGCTAAAGTGTGGGTGGCAACTTGCACTTTAACTTCCAAAGCACTTAGAATCAGTAGTAACTTAACCTTAAATCACTCAAAACATTTCAAAGGATCATGCAACAACACAAAAGATTAATCACGAGTTAATATCCTTAGTTTATCAGCCTGGCCATGGCCGAACATTTAAAGATACCAAACAATGATTAATAAGCAGTTTATTCTTTCAAAATGACCCGAAGGACGAATTTGGAACGAAAGAGGAAAACACGAAGCTACTTTTTTTAAGCAATAGCGCGGTTTTATTGCTTATTCTGGACTATAGAGGAAACGGGAGAAGAAAAGAATGAGAGAAAAATGAGTTTTCTGATCACCAAAAGAGCGAGGCGTCCCTCCCCCTTTTGATTTGACGGTTCTCCGTGTTTCTCCGCAGTTTTCAGCGTCATCCGCCGGTTTGATGCTTTCTCCGTTGTTTGGCTCCACGAGTGTTTCTCCACGGCTGGACACAAAGAAAACGAAGTTCCTTTTGGGCTGAGTTTGACAACTTACAGCGTTTCTGAGAGCTGGATGGAGTTGTTGTTTCCCTCCGCTGGTTCTGTGTCCTCAAACATCAGCTGGAGGGGAGCAGAAACGAGCAGATCAGCGGTCCCGTGGGCTCAACTTGGCTCTTAGAGCTTCCGCGTGCTCAAAGAAGTCGGAGCGTTCGACAAGCGTGTCCTCACCGCCAGGTATCCTGGGCAAAAGAACGAGGATTCTTTGTCTCTGCTGAAGATTTATGGTCTTAGTTCGCGGGAAAAGCTCCACGGCTTCCCGCACATGCGCAGAACGTGTTTCTGGTACTAGGCGGTGACATCATCCCAATGCTTCCGTGTGCAAAGCATCATGGGAAATGAAGTTTCTTGGCGCTGATGTGATTATTTGCTTTTCAGAGCAATTTAAGCACAGTCATTTTGGAGAAAATCACTGCATAGTAATTTCCTCATGAGGTCAGACCCTCAACATTCCCCCTTTTGGTTTCGGGGATCGCGCCCAAAGCTCGATCGTCGGAAGCACAGATGGGTTTGTTCCTCATGAACGTAGGTCGACTTGATTGTCGGAAGCACAGGTGGGTTTGTCCCTTAGGACGTTGGTCTCCTTGGACGCCTTTGTCTTTGGTCTTTGTCTTGGATCCTGGCGCCTTTGGTCTTTGTCTTTGTCAGGCACAAAGAGGATAGGAAACGGGATAGTCCCCAACGCGCATAACGAGAAGAAGCCACTCACGCAGGTGGTACGCAATGAAGATGTCGTCCATGCGAGAGGTAGTAGTGTAGAAGGAGGAAGGTCGGTGGGCGGTTAACTCCACGAGGGGACACAAAGGCATCTCACCGCCGGCCATACAGTTCAGTTTATGGAGCACGCGGTGATGTACGAGGTCCATAGTTCGCAATCGCGCATTGACCTATGTGGTCCCAAGATTCCCCCCTTTTTGGTCCAAAGGGTGGATCAGGACAGTCTTTGGGCTAAAACAAGGACCATAAAACTAAGAGGTACTACAATGTGCTGGTGCGTCAGACAGAGTCATTGACAGACTGAGCTGGGCCGGCACATAACCACTAGTTAATATGTGACCAAGTAAGAAACAAAAATACAGAAAACCCAAAAAAAAAACATATAACATCCAAGAAAATTCATAGCAACCTTGAGGTCTCATAAAATACATTCTTAGGTCATACAGTCAGTGTGTATTCAAAATAAAGAATGTGACATACTGCAACACTCAGATAAATATGTGAGGTAGACTAAATTGAGAACTACTCTTAGGTTTACAGAATAACAAAGAAAATGTTGCTCACCCCCTTTAGACAGGTGTGGTACATTCACGCTTGGAGTCTCCCCGAACGCGGTCACGAGGCACACCGTAGGTGAGCAAGTGCATCTTATCTTGGAGTTTCTTAACACGCCTGTAGGCGGAATAAGCTATCACGGCCGTGATGAGCCATTCCATCCCCAGGGCGACCAATGTGCAGATTAAAGTCGTATAATCTGTGTCAATGTAGCGTCTTGGGCGTCAAAGTAAGTTCACGCGGGTTTTGTGTGAACTTAGCAAATTTGGTTCCTTCAATCAGTAATTGTTGGTCAATTTCTAAATCGAAGGCAAAGTTATAACCCTGGAAAGCGTCCATGATCTCAATCTCTGAGTCATGCTGTTCGAGGTTGAGGTGATGGAGTGTCAGGTTTCTAGTTCAAAGTGGAAATGCCTACCGTCCTTTCAAATACCAAAGTTTAGCATCGACCTACCTATAGATGTGAGGTGTCACAATTATGGGAACGTTTAACAGGAAACCGAGTTCTAATTTTTTTTCCAACGTGAATGGGAATTGCACTGCCTAGGCTGTACGCTAGGTGGATTTGTGAAAGGTGCACAGTAGAGGGGTAGCAGCTGTCAAGCTAACTTTGAGCAGGTCCAGTGGTACCAAGTACGGGGAAATACGACTTTCAACCAAGCTGTCCAGTGTGGAACTTACTTCCCTGAGCAGGTCCTGCATCAAATCTCTCACCACTCGTGTGTACACAATATCCTGATGTATGGTTTCAGACAAAGTCTTGATTGCACGTAGAGATTCATTAATCAGAGCCTAGTATAGGTACCAGAGTACTCTGTAAGGTTTTAGTAGGTACATCCTGTTAGCGGTCTAGGAAGGAGTTTCTCTTGGTTAGTGAAAGTGACGGCGGGGGGGGGCTTGGTTCTTTGTCGGTTAGTACATGTTAGTGGGTTAAACGTGCACTTTCCCCCCCTTTCCATTTCCATGCATAGAACTATGTCGAGACTACGTCTACCTCCTGCGGGGAGTCTGGTCTCTGTACCCGCGGGGATGGTTTGACGTAGGGTTTGATTTGGTTTGCATGCACCCATTTGTAGACAGGCTCCTGTCTCGCTTTGGTGATGCGTAACCTGTATGCAACTGGAGAGAGTTTTGCCACGATCTCAAATGGTCCTGACCAGCAGGGCAGGAACTTCTTAGCTTTGCGTGCCGGTTGGGCGAACCGAAAGTAGAATACTTTGTCACCCACCTCGTATTCGTGGCTGGTTGTCTTTTGGTCGTAGTAGGCCTTAGCGCCTTCTACGTTGGTCTCCAGTTTCTTCTGAGCATGCGCGAACGTAGCTCTGAGGTGTGTTTTCAAGTCTGCCACATACTGATGAGCGGTATAGGCAGTGGCAACACTGACATCCTCTGGGTGATACAGGAGGTGCAGTGGTAGAGTCATCAGTCTGCCGGTCATCATCTCAAAGGGCGTAACCCCTGTGGATCGCTGGGGAGTGGACCGTATGGCCATCAGGACCAGAGGGAGCTTGACGTCCCAGTCCTTCCCCGTGGAGCAGACGCACTTTTTGAGCATGGAGACGACCGTGCGGTTCATCCGTTCGACCTGTCCGGATGACTGTGGGTGATAGGGGAGGTGGAATCTCACTTCCACTCCCAGAAGTTCAAACAGGGACGTCATTACACTGGATGTGAAATGAGTTCCCCGGTCAGAGTCAATGCAGAGTGGAAGTCCCCATCGACTGAAAACGTGGTTAATCAGCAGTACAGCGGTTGTGACGGCTGTATCGTTTGGCGCTGGAAGGCATTCCACCCACTTTGTGAAACTGCAAGTTACAGTTAGCATATATTTGTTTCCTCTTGCCGATTTGGGAACCGGTCCAACCCAGTCGATCTGCAGGTGGGACCAAGGGAAGGTTATTCCCCTGCGTTGCAGTGGTGCTCTAGCAAGCGGCTGGGAGGGTTGAAACTGGGCACAGACGAGACAGCCTTGGACATAGCTGTGTACGTCCTTGGACATCGACGGCCAATATGCTACTTCTGTCAGTGACGCGAGGGTAGCTTTTGCTCCGCGGTGACCTCCAACCGGAGTGTCGTGGGCGTAGGCAAGCATGACTCCTCTGTGGTCAAGTGGAACAACCCAGCGCGGCGGGCTGTGATCGTCACGCATGTAAACTAACAAATCGTTTTGTAGTTTCAGGTGCGCGAGTTGACGATGCAGGGTTACCAAATCTCGGCTTGCGCCAGTAGGTGGTGACGGTTGTTCAGGCATCGGGCCCTTTTGGAGAAGCTCGCGGATGAGCTTCAGGTCAGGATCTTGTTCCTGCATGGTGACTAGGTCCGCGTCCTGTGGTTTTCTGCCTAGAAACACGGGTACCTCAACGGTCCGAGGTTCGTCTGCCTGGCTAGCATGGCGACGAGTAATCGCGCAGACCTCGTGAACGGCCTTGGGTGGAAGCCACTCGTCTTTGAATTCCCAACAGGTTCCCTGGTCAGCACCGAGCTTAGCAAGGCGGTCAGCTTCGTCATTACCATCTTTCTCCGGACCTAGGGTCCTGGAGTGACCTTTGACCTTTTTCCAGTAGACCATTATGCCTTTCTCAGTGGTGAGCAGATCACACGCTAGGAATAACTCCGAGTGTTTCACGTCTCTGTTCCTGGCGTTTTTCATGTTGTTCTCCTTCCACATGGGGAAGTGAGAGATGAAGCTGTGTCTAGCGTAGTTTGAATCAGAGCAAAGGACGATTTGAGTGATGTCCAAGGCTGCCGCCTGCTGGAGGGTTATCAACACTGCAGCAATTTCGGCGTACTGACTAGACTTTTGGCCCAACCGGTAGTGATTTGGTTGCTTAGTGTCACAGTCCACCCAAACGACTCCAACCCCGGCACGGAGCTGGCCTTCGTGAAGGTAGGCGCATCCGTCAGTGTAAACTTTCGGAAGCCCTTGGCAAACATTCTCATCAAAGTAGCGATGATTGGATGCGGTTGGGTAGACTGCGGCAGGTGTGTCCAGGGGGCCCATGACGGAGTCAGAGTCACAGTGCTGGCAGCCTGCTAGCCCTTGTCCTAGCGCTAGCTTGGTGTTCTGACCATACTTGACCTCAATGTTGTATCCTTGGAGCACCATCATCCACGTCGCAATGCGGCTGTTTGACACTCTTCCTTCGCGCAGACGCTGGCTGTTTAGGAAGGTAACAGGCTGATGACACGTTTCAATGATCACTTTCTGTCCACCGATGTAACTACGAAAGTGTTCGACGGCCCAGACTGTAGAGAGGAGAGCTCTCTCGCAGTCTGAGAACTGGAGTTCCACCTTGCTCAGAGGCTTGCTGGCGTATGCCACAACTCTCATGTCCTGATCGTGTTTCTGCTTCAAAGCAGCGCTCAGGCAGTGAGAGGAGAAAGTAGCCTCTATGTAGAACTCTTTATCCTTGTCTGGGTAAGCCAGACAGGGTGCGGACGCCAACTTCTGTTTTAGGAACTGGAAGGAGTGTTCTTGGGGTCTGTCCCACACGAAAGGTGTGTCGTTCTGAAGCAGCTCGGTGAGGGGCCTCGCTATTTCAGCGTACTCCTCAATGAACTGCCTGGAGTAGTTGCAGACTCCGAGGAAGCTCCTGAGTTCGGTCAGATTAGCTGGGGCTTTGATGTCCTGAATGGCTCTAATGCGTCCCGCTTGGGGCTCGACTCCATTAGGGCCAACCAGCAGTCCAACATACTCCACTTTGGTTCGACACCACTGTCCCTTGACAATCGCCAATTTAGCTCCGGCGTCAGCGAGCTGTTGCAGCACGTGACGGAGTTCGGCCAGGTGCTCCTCGAAGGTTCGACTCCTCATCAAGATGTCATCGACATATATGAGGTTCCCTCTGGAAGCAGCATCTGACATGGCTTTGTGGAGGAAGATGTTGAACTCGGCAGGTGAGTTAGAGTAGCCAAAGGGGCAGCGGTTCCAAGTATATTGGCGATTTCCAAAGGAGAAAGCCAGTTTATACTGGTCCGCCGGCTCAACCTTCATGGTCCAGAAGCCGTTGGCTACGTCAACCGTAGAGAAGAAACGAGCATCTCTGACTCTGGCTAGCTCCTGATCTAAATGGATCATAGGCCACCTGGAGAGAGGTACTTGTTTGTTCAGTGCGCGATAGTCTATGGTGAGACGCCATTTCCCAGTCGGTTTCAGAACCGGCCAGATGGGAGAGTTGTAAGTGGAGTTACACTCTCTGATGATGTTTTTCTCCTTCAGCTGATCGAGGATCTCCTGGATCGACTCATAAGCAGCGAGGGGAATCTTGTACTGACGTACAAAAGTAGGAGGGGCATTCGGGTTCGTTGGAATGCGAACCGTATGCAGGTTTGTGAGTCCACAGTCCAGGGAGTCCCTGGATAAGACGGACTGAAACTCGTAGAACAGGCTTCTAAGCTCTGCTCTCTGCTCCTCTGACTCCAGCGCATCCGCTTTGTCAAGCTGCTGGCTGACTTCGGCCTCGAAGCCGTCATAAGGTTCAGAGGAGGAGGGTCTCTGATGTTCCGGGCTTTCAACCGGTGACTCAGAGGGTTGAGTATTTATTGCAAAAACCGTTAGACACTGACCGCAGTCAGTATCTAAGGTTGCACTGCAAATAGGTTCCTCAGGAAGGGCTTCATGCCGCTTGATGGTAATCATTTGTGAAGGGAAAGTACTGAATGTGTCTACACCAACCTGTCTGTCGTTCAAGAACAACGGAAGTTGTCCGATCACGGGGACTGAAAGTTCGAAGTCATGGAATGAGCTATCTATCAGCATGCCCAAGGGCTTTCCTGCCGGCATGTGGATAGGACTCCGGGTCGGATTTTCGACCAACAAGTAGGCAGAACGATTGTTCAGCTCCAAGAGTGGCGTGCCACAGACGGCTAAGTTGAGCTCCAAGAAGTGCGGTGATGGCTGGAAGAAGGCCTGTGTGCCTGGCAGCTTCTGATGCTTCATCAGAGTCAGACGAACAGGCACTCCCTTGACCAGTGGGGGCAGAACCGTGCTGGCCTCAACCACTGCACGGCAGGCCTGTGGAATGGTCTGACCGGACAGGAAGTGTTCACGGCCTTCTGAGCGAGGCTCAGAGGAAGGTGTGGCTCGGGCCCAAAGGACTTGATTGCAAGTGTCCAGCTGGGCACCGAGTCGAACCAGCAGATCTGCTCCAATGAGTGCAGGTGGATCAAGCTGTGGTATGATGCTGAATGTATGTGTGACCTGTCTTGCTCCAAGTTGGATAGTCAGAGAGCAGACCTCTGGCGCTTTAAGGAGCCTCTGCGGCCAAGTAGGTGACAAGAGCCGATGGCTACGTGTCACACTGACCAGAAGGGGGTCCTTCTGACGCAGGTGTTCAAACATCTGCTGGCTGATGGCTGACTTTTCCGACCAAAGAGCAAGGCGAGCATCTGAGATGTGGGTGCAGTTGATGGTAAGACCACCAACTATGTGTGGTGCATATGGCTGCAGGCTGACGTTCTTCAGCGAGCAGAGAAAAGATGGATGTGCGCGGAGCGGAGTTCCAGGAGCGGTTTCGTGCCTTTGCAGGCGGTCATCGTCTGTGGGAGCCGTAGGGAGGGGCATGACCTTGGAACAAGGGTTTTGCGGCTCACTTATGCTGACTTCAAGAATGGAGGATGGTCGGCTGCTATCTGGGTTCCAGGGCTTAGGTGTGTCCACCTGGGCCCACAGTTGACCCTTCTGGCAGTCGATGAGGGGAGCTAGACGTTCAAGCAGGTCCTGACCAATGAGAAGTGGTTCAGTGTCTAGCTGGCAGACATAAAACGGGTGAACCAGAGTCATGTCTTGGAAGGTGATGTCCAGCCACGCCCGGTGAGTGATACACTCCCGGGTCTGGGTGTAGCTGGTGATTTTCAGGTCACAGGGTTCTACCTGGACTGGTTTCCCGAGCGACCGCATGGTGTCAGACCAGCGATGGAACAGTGTGGAGCATATCAGGGTGATTTCTGAGCCAGTATCCAGCAGAGCATCAACCTGTATGCATCCACCTACGTTGGTGCTACAGTACAAACAGCGAGCATGATCATGGTTTGTTAAGTCACCAAGGAACTTCAGAAATTTAGTATCAGGTTTCTCTGGGGGGTAGATTTCAGGAGACTCCTGTGATCTACCAGTAGTGTTCCCCCAGCTGATCAGGTAAGTCCTGGCCACGCTGGGGGGTTGAGCCACGCCTAGTCATGCGGACGTTGGCTCTGGGTCTGGCTTCTTAGAAGACGACTTTGGTGCAGGGGTTTCTTCTGCAGATCTCAGCTGTTCCTTCTGTTTTGCTAGGAACTGCTGAAACATTTCCTGGAGGTCGGCTTTGGTCAAGTACTCACCTGCGGACTTGCGTTCAGGACCTACCTGTGGGCGGCGCTCCTTAAACCTTCCACTGTTCCGACCTGCCTGTCGTTGGTTTTGGTTGGGCCACTTCCTGTCTGATCGTCCAGACCTAGGCGGCCAATCAGCACCCCCCTTCCCCTGTTGAGGAGATTGGGACTGCTCTCGCGGTTTAGCAGGTCTAGGTTTAGCAGATTTTGGCTTAGTGGGTGGAGCTTCTGTGCCTTCGAGCTCCAAACGCGGCTCGGCGTCGGGAGCTAGGTGCATGACGCGGTGATGTGCGTCAGGCTTTTGGGGCTTTCCGCCGGCTTCCCAAGCCTGTTGAGCGTATCTCCTAATCTCCTGAGTTGTCAGTTTTTTCATCCGACAATACATTGAGACTTCGGAGCGAACACACTCGTGCAGGTTGTGAATGAACAGGGATCTGAAGGCAGGGTCTTCCTCGAGCCCAGGGCCGTTTCGACCTTGGAAGTAAGCACTTTTGAGTCGGCGATAATACTCTCTGGGGGGTTCGTTCCTCCCATGTTTGATGGAGAAGGCCCCCATTGTAGCTGACGCAGAGTCTGCATAAGTGGCGTATTCATCCCTCAACGCTCGGCAGAGCGAGGAGTACCGATCTCGAATGTCAGGTGGTAGAGTTTCCATGAAACCGTGCACCGTTCTAGATGTAGTTTTCCAAACTAGCTTGAGCTTTTCCCTTGAAGAGGGTGCTGGAAGATCAAGCAGACAACGTTCTATCTCCCTGAGATAATCGTCAACGTTGGATTCATTGGTGTTAGGATCAAAGCGTTCTATGTCTTTAGCTAGCGATTCAATTTGACGTACACGGAGCCCTGACTCACGGTACGGCGCGTCATCCTCTGACTCTGACCCACGGTCTGTCTCAGAGTGCGCTGGATATCGCTGGTGTGCTCTGGGCTCCCAATGTTGACTCCTGGGGCCCAAATCAGGGTCCGGCATGTTGTGGCGGGCTGCTGGCACGTCACGTGGGTGTCTTGGGAGGTCCTCCTCCCGGAGCACGTCTGCGTAGTGCAGCCTGCGTCTTTCAACTGGGGCTTCTGCGTAATACGCTCTGTCCGGGTACGGACTGGCGTATGATGCTTGGTCATGCAGCTGGTTATCGGCATGCCGAATACCGGAGTAGCTAGGATGGGTGGATGGTTGAGGTGCAGCTTGGGCTTGTGCATAACCCCAGCCGGCACCTTGCACCCTTCGTGGACTGGGGGAGCGGTCTAAATAGAGGTGCCGCTCAGCTGGTCGACTTCTCACAGATTGAGAAGGCCGTGAAGATGAGGGTGGTGGTCCAACCTGGGGTTCGAGGGCGAACTGCCCTCGGCCCCTAGATGGTCCTGAATGCCCTATAGTGTGTGTAGGGAACGGGGCCGAAGGTTGGGACAGATAAGCTTCATCTCTCCCCTGCGGCGTGCGTCCGTCCAGAGAGTCCCACACCACATACTGTTGATTATCGTATGGAGCCGTATCAGGAGGTAGCCTACCTTTACGGCGGGACGGCGGTCCCTCGCTACCTTGGGTGGAGGAAACCAATTGGTCTTTGGCGATCGTCCTGGGCGGACCCTGGTTGGCTTTGCCGGCTTGCTTTCGTACCGGTGTGGGAGAGCACTCTGGCTCAGCCTCAGAGTCACGGTGTTCCCCCCCTTCCCACTGTCTGTTGTCATCAGCAGAAGGGGGCGGGGTCTCCTCCCCATCTTCCCCAGAATCGGTGCGGGTGTCGTCTTCCTCGATCAGCCTTCCATTTCGCTGTTTTTCAGCTAGCATACTCTGGAGGTTCATGATCTTCTGACCACGTTGGAGTCCTCTCTGATAGAGGATCAGGGCTAACTTAGCTAAGTGAACCTGGATTGGTTTTGTACCATCCGGGTTTTCTATTTGATCGATTACAGCTTCTAGCTCGACGCTACGCTGTTCTTCAGTGAAATCCCTAGAAGGGTAGTCGGGTTCTCGAGCAACCGCGACCAGTTTGGACAATATTTGTCCAGAAAGTAGGCCAGGTTCATAGTCGTGGGCCGCAGCGCCACCTGGTTGCTGGGAGTTGGTCAGTTCACTACTCTGTCCCTCCATTTTAACAACCGAACCAAAAATAGCCTAGTAGAGCTTCTGCAGATAGCTCAAGCTGCACCTTTTTGGCAGCAACTGCTAGCTTTGTAGCAGAAAAACACTAAATTAACCTTTGTGCGCACAGGTTTTAGCGTTTTATGATTGCACGGAATGCCGTGACTAACGCCTAAAATACTATTCCTTTCAGTATTTTAGCAAAAGCTGGTGCGTTGCCGTAGCAACGTCTTACAACACTTGCAGTGTTAAATATGCTAGTTATTCCTTCAGAATATTAGCAAACAAGGTGTTATCAGTCTTTGAGTGAAGGTTTCAGTTAGTTACAATAGCCACTGTGAGTTAAAGTCGCTAAATTAGCAGTTAATTTTAGCCTAAAAGGGTTAGTCAGAATTACTTACACACTGCACCTTTAATGAAGAACTGAATTTTAACCTAAAAGGTTAACCAGAATTAATTACACGTTGCACCTTTAAGGAAAAACTGAATTTTAACCTAAAAGTCAACCAGAATTAATTTACACGTTGCACCTTTAAAGAAGCACTGAGTTACTGGTGAGAGCTCGATGCAGCTTCCTGCTCAGCGAAATCAGCACCACTCTGTTGCTGGTTCAAGGCTGAACAACTGATTATTTTTAATTCAGGCTTTTTGGATTTATTTGTTTGTTTGTGCCGGATAGAAAGTCTCTGTGTATCCAAGCCTCACACGGGGCACCAATAAAATGTTGGGGTTATTAGGAGCGAACAATTAGTAAGCTTCAACTTACTTTTGGATTCTTCAATAAATTCTGTAAATATGGGAATATTTACTGATTTATTAATTAACTAAGATATTCTTAGATATACGGGGCACCATTCCCCTTTAACCGGGGAAAAATTGAATCCAAAACTCTTATCAGTCTTTCTTGAAGTTCGTAGAATCCTTGGAGCAGAGACTTCTCTTCGACACAACAAAGCTACTGGAGACGAAAATCTGAATTTTATAACGTTTAATTAACAATTTGTCAAATGAATAAACAGTGGCATAAATGAATAATAACCATGTGATATAATAAAAGGATGTATATTCAAAATAATGTTCAAGGTGTTTTGTGTGTATGTAGGATGTATGAATGGGGTCCTTTGTTCTCACAAAGGAGTAGTGTGTGTGCGTGTGTATGGATTCAAAATGGAGTCTTGAATACAAGATGGCTGACTCCTTTGTCTGGCTAAAGTGTGGGTGGCAACTTGCACTTTAACTTCCAAAGCACTTAGAATCAGTAGTAACTTAACCTTAAATCACTCAAAACATTTCAAAGGATCATGCAACAACACAAAAGATTAATCACGAGTTAATATCCTTAGTTTATCAGCCTGGCCATGGCCGAACATTTAAAGATACCAAACAATGATTAATAAGCAGTTTATTCTTTCAAAATGACCCGAAGGACGAATTTGGAACGAAAGAGGAAAACACGAAGCTACTTTTTTTAAGCAATAGCGCGGTTTTATTGCTTATTCTGGACTATAGAGGAAACGGGAGAAGAAAAGAATGAGAGAAAAATGAGTTTTCTGATCACCAAAAGAGCGAGGCGTCCCTCCCCCTTTTGATTTGACGGTTCTCCGTGTTTCTCCGCAGTTTTCAGCGTCATCCGCCGGTTTGATGCTTTCTCCGTTGTTTGGCTCCACGAGTGTTTCTCCACGGCTGGACACAAAGAAAACGAAGTTCCTTTTGGGCTGAGTTTGACAACTTACAGCGTTTCTGAGAGCTGGATGGAGTTGTTGTTTCCCTCCGCTGGTTCTGTGTCCTCAAACATCAGCTGGAGGGGAGCAGAAACGAGCAGATCAGCGGTCCCGTGGGCTCAACTTGGCTCTTAGAGCTTCCGCGTGCTCAAAGAAGTCGGAGCGTTCGACAAGCGTGTCCTCACCGCCAGGTATCCTGGGCAAAAGAACGAGGATTCTTTGTCTCTGCTGAAGATTTATGGTCTTAGTTCGCGGGAAAAGCTCCACGGCTTCCCGCACATGCGCAGAACGTGTTTCTGGTACTAGGCGGTGACATCATCCCAATGCTTCCGTGTGCAAAGCATCATGGGAAATGAAGTTTCTTGGCGCTGATGTGATTATTTGCTTTTCAGAGCAATTTAAGCACAGTCATTTTGGAGAAAATCACTGCATAGTAATTTCCTCATGAGGTCAGACCCTCAACACAGCACTCGGTCTGACTGAACGCCTCGAGGAGAGAAGCCCCAGCAAGACGCGCCCCGAGGAGCGTCTTGCCACATGTAAGCACTGGGTCTGACTGAGCGCCTCCAGGAGAGAGGCCCAAGCAAGACGCGCCCCGAGGAGCGTCTTGCCACATGTCAACAATGGGTCTGACTGAGGGCCTCCAGGAGAGAAGCCCAAGCAAGATGCGCCCAAAGGAGCGTCTTGCCACATGTAAACAATGGGTCTGACTGAGGGCCTCCAGGAGAGAAGCCCAAGCAAGACGCGTCCCGAGGAGCGTCTTGCCACATGTCAGCACTCGGTCTGACTGAACGCCTCCAGGAGAGAAGCCCCAGCAAGACGCGCCCCGAGGAGCGTCTTGCCACATGTCAGCACTCGGTCTGACTGAGCGCCTCCAGGAGAGAGGCCCAAGCAAGACGCGCCCCGAGGAGCGTCTTGCCACATATCAACAATGGGTCTGACTGAGGGCCTCCATGAGAGAAGCCCAAGCAAGACGCGCCCCGAGGAGCGTCTTGCCACATGTCACCACTGGGTCTGACTGAGCACCTCCAGGAGAGAGGCCCAAGCAAGACACGCCCCGAGGAGCGTCTTGCCACGTGTCAACACTGGGTCTGACTGAGCGTCTCCAGGAGAGAGGCCCAAGCAAGATGCGCCCCGAGGAGCGTCTTGCCACATGTCACCACTGGGTCTGACTGAGCGCCTCCAGGAGAGAGGCCGAATCAAGACGCGCCCCGAGGAGCGTCTTGCCACATGTAAGCACTGGGTCTGACTGAGCGCCTCCAGGAGAGAAGCCCCAGCAAGACGCGCCCCGAGGAGCGTCTTACCACATGTCAGCACTCGGTCTGACTGAACGCCTCCAGGAGAGAAGCCCAAGCAAGACGCGCCCCGAGGAGCGTCTTGCCACATGTCAGCACTCGGTCTGACTGAACGCCTCCAGGAGAGAAGCCCCAGCAAGACGCGCCCCGAGGAGCGTCTTGCCACATGTAAGCACTGGGTCTGACTGAGCGCCTCCAGGAGAGAGGCCCCAGCAAGACGCGCCCCGAGGAGCGTCTTGACACATGTCAACACTGGGGCTGACATAGGGCCTCCAGGAGAGAGGCCCAAGCAAGATGCGCCCCGAGGAGCGTCTTGCCACATGTAAACAATGGGTCTGACTGAGGGCCTCCAGGAGAGAAGCACAAGCAAGACGCGCCCCGAGGAGCGTCTTGCCACATGTCAACAATGGGTCTGACTGAGGGCCTCCAGGAGAGAAGCCCAAGCAAGACGCGCCCCGAGGAGCGTCTTGCCACATGTCAGCACTCGGTCTGACTGAGCGCCTCCAGGAGAGAGGCCCAGGCAAGACGCACCCCGAGGAGCGTCTTGACACATGTCAACACTGGGGCTGACAGAGGGCCTCCAGGAGAGAGGCCCAAGCAAGATGCGCCCCAAGGAGCGTCTTGCCACATGTAAACAATGGGTCTGACTGAGGGCCTCCAGGAGAGAAGCCCAAGCAAGACGCGCCCCGAGGAGCGTCTTGCCACATGTCAGCACTCGGTCTGACTGAGCGCCTCCAGGAGAGAGGCCCAAGCAAGACGCGCCCCGAGGAGCGTCTTGCCACATATCAACAATGGGTCTGACTGAGGGCCTCCGTGAGAGAAGCCCAAGCAAGACACGCCCCGAGGAGCGTCTTGTCACGTGTCAACACTGGGTCTGACTGAGCATCTCCAGGAGAGAGGCTCAAGCAAGACGCGCCCCGAAGAGCGTCTTGCCACATGTCACCACTGGGTCTGACTGAGCGCCTCCAGGAGAGAGGCCCAAGCAAGACGCGCCCCGAGGAGCGTCTTGCCACATGTAAGCACTGGGTCTGACTGAGCGCCTCCAGGAGAGAGGCCCAAGCAAGACGCGCCCCGAGGAGCGTCTTGACACATGTCAACACTGGGGCTGACATAGGGCCTCCAGGAGAGAGGCCCAAGCAAGATGCGCCCCGAGGAGCGTCTTGCCACATGTAAACAATGGGTCTGACTGAGGGCCTCCAGGAGAGAAGCACAAGCAAGACGCGCCCCGAGGAGCGTCTTGCCACATGTCAACAATGGGTCTGACTGAGCGCCTCCAGGAGAGGGGCCCAAGCAAGACGCGCCCCGAGGAAAGTCTTGCCACGTGTCAACACTGGGTCTGACTGAGCGTCTCCAGGAGAGAGGCCCAAGCAAGACGCGCCCCGAGGAGCGTCTTGCCACTTATCAACAATGGGTCTGACTGAGGGCCTCCATGACAGAACCCCAAGCAAGACGCGCCCTGAGGAGCGTCTTGCCACATGTCACCACTGGGTCTGACTGAGCGCCTCCAGGAGAGAGGCCCAAGCAAGACACGCCCCGAGGAGCGTCTTGCCACGTGTCAACACTGGGTCTGACTGAGCGTCTCCAGGAGAGAGGCCCAAGCAAGACGCGCCCCGAGGAGCGTCTTGCCACATGCCATCACTGGGTCTGACTGAGCGCCTCCAGGAGAGAGGCCCAATCAAGACGCGCCCCGAGGAGCGTCTTGCCACATGTAAGCACTGGGTCTGACTGAGCGCCTCCAGGAGAGAAGCCTCAGCAAGACGCGCCCCGAGGAGCGTCTTGCCACATGTAAGCACTGGGTCTGACTGAGCGCCTCCAGGAGAGAGGCCCCAGCAAGACGCGCCCCGAGGAGCGTCTTGACACATGTCAACACTGGGGCTGACATAGGGCCTCCAGGAGAGAGGCCCAAGCAAGATGCGCCCCGAGGAGCGTCTTGCCACATTTAAACAATGGGTCTGACTGAGGGCCTCCAGGAGAGAAGCACAAGCAAGACGCGCCCCGAGGAGCGTCTTGCCACATGTCAACAATGGGTCTGACTGAGGGCCTCCAGGAGAGAAGCCCAAGCAAGACGCGCCCAGAGGAGCGTCTTGCCACATGTCACCACTGGGTCTGACTTAGCGCCTCCAGGAGAGGGGCCCAAGCAAGACGCGCCCCGAGGAAAGTCTTGCCACGTGTCAACACTGGGTCTGACTGAGCGTCTCCAGGAGAGAGGCCCAAGCAAGACGCGCCCCGAGGAGCGTCTTGCCACATGTCACCACTGGGTCTGACTGAGCGCCTCCAGGAGAGAGGCCCAAGCAAGACGCGCCCCGAGGAGCGTCTTGCCACATGTAAGCACTGGGTCTGACTGAGCGCCTCCAGGAGAGAAGCCCCAGCAAGACGCGCCCCGAGGAGCGTCTTACCATATGTAAGCACTGGGTCTGACTGAGCGCCTCCAGGAGAGAGGCCCCAGCAAGACACGCCCCGAGGAGCGTCTTGCCTTATGTCAGCACTCGGTCTGACTGAGCGCCTCCAGGAGAGAGGCCCAAGCAAGACGCGCACCGAGGAGCGTCTTGCCACATGTCAACAATGGGTCTGACTGAGGGCCTCCAGGAAAGAAGCCCAAGCAAGACGCGTCCCGAGGAGCGTCTTGCCACATGTCAGCACTCGGTCTGACTGAACGCCTCCAGGAGAGAAGCCCCAGCAAGACGCGCCCCGAGGAGCGTCTTGCCACATGTAAGCACTGGGTCTGACTGAGCGCCTCCAGGAGAGAGGCCCAAGCAAGACGTGCCCCGAGGAGCGTCTTGCCACTTGTCAACAATGGGTCTGACTGAGGGCCTGCAGGAGAGAAGCCCAAGCAAGAAGCGCCCAAAGGAGCGTCTTGCCACATGTAAACAATGGGTCTGACTGAGGGCCTCCAGGAGAGAAGCCCAAGCAAGACGCGCCCCGAGGAGCGTCTTGCCACATGTCAGAACTCGGTCTGACTGAGCGCCTCCAGGAGAGAGGCCCAAGCAAGACGCGCCCCGAGGAGCGTCTTGCCACATATCAACAATGGGTCTGACTGAGGGCCTCCATGAGAGAAGCCCAAGCAAGACGCGCCCCGAGGAGCGTCTTGCCACATGTCACCACTGGGTCTGACTGAGCGCCTCCAGGAGAGAGGCCCATGCAAGACACGCCCCGAGGAGCGTCTTGCCACGTGTCAACACTGGGTCTGACTGAGCGTCTCCAGGAGAGAGGCCCAAGCAAGACGCGCCCCGAGGAGCGTCTTGCCACATGTCACCACTGGGTCTGACTGAGCGCCTCTAGGAGAGAGGCCCAATCAAGACGCGCCCCGAGGAGCGTCTTGCCACATGTAAGCACTGGGTCTGACTGAGCGCCTCCAGGAGAGAGGCCCAAGCAAGACGTGCCCCGAGGAGCGTCTTGCCACATGTCAACAATGGGTCTGACTGAGGGCCTCCATGAGAGAAGCCCAAGCAAGACGCGCCCCGAGGAGCGTCTTGCCACATGTCACCACTGGGTCTGACTGAGCGCCTCCAGGAGAGAGGCCCATGCAAGACACGCCCCGAGGAGCGTCTTGCCACGTGTCAACACTGGGTCTGACTGAGCGTCTCCAGGAGAGAGGCCCAAGCAAGACGCGCCCCGAGGAGCGTCTTGCCACATGTCACCACTGGGTCTGACTGAGCGCCTCTAGGAGAGAGGCCCAATCAAGACGCGCCCCGAGGAGCGTCTTGCCACATGTAAGCACTGGGTCTGACTGAGCGCCTCCAGGAGAGAGGCCCAAGCAAGACGTGCCCCGAGGAGCGTCTTGCCACATGTCAACAATGGGTCTGACTGAGGGCCTCCAGGAGAGAAGCCCAAGCAAGATGCGCCCAAAGGAGCGTCTTGCCACATGTAAACAATGGGTCTGACTGAGGGCCTCCAGGAGAGAAGCCCAAGCAAGACGCGCCCCGAGGAGCGTCTTGCCAGATGACAGCACTCGGTCTGACTGAGCGCCTCCAGGAGAGAGGCCCAAGCAAGACGCGCCCCGAGGAGCGTCTTGCCACTTATCAACAATGGGTCTGACTGAGGGCCTCCATGAGAGAAGCCCAAGCAAGACGCGCCCCGAGGAGCGTCTTGCCACATGTCACCACTGGGTCTGACTGAGCGCCTCCAGGAGAGAGGCCCAAGCAAGACACGCCCCGAGGAGCGTCTTGCCACGTGTCAACACTGGGTCTGACTGAGCGTCTCCAGGAGAGAGGCCCAAGCAAGACGCGCCCCGAGGAGCATCTTGCCACATGTCATCACTGGGTCTGACTGAGCGCCTCCAGGAGAGAGGCCCAATCAAGACGCGCCCCGAGGAGCGTCTTGCCACATGTAAGCACTGGGTCTGACTGAGCGCCTCCAGGAGAGAAGCCCCAGCAAGACGCACCCCGAGCAGCGTCTTGCCACATATCAACAATGGGTCTGACTGAGGGCCTCCATGAGAGAAGCCCAAGCAAGATTCGCCCCGAGGAGCGTCTTGTCACGTGTCAACACTGGGTCTGACTGAGCATCTCCAGGAGAGAGGCTCAAGCAAGACGCGCCCCGAGGAGCGTCTTGCCTTATGTCAGCACTCGGTCTGACTGAGCGCCTCCAGGAGAGAGGCCCAAGCAAGACGCGCCCCGAGGAGCGTCTTGCCACATGTCAACAATGGGTCTGACTGAGGGCCTCCAGGAGAGAATCCCAAGCAAGACGCGCCCCGAGGAGCGTCTTGCCACATGTAAGCACTGGGTCTGACTGAGCGCCTCCAGGAGAGAGGCCCAAGCAAGACGTGCCCCGAGGAGCGTCTTGCCACATGTCAACAATGGGTCTGACTGAGGGCCTCCAGGAGAGAAGCCCAAGCAAGATGCGCCCAAAGGAGCGTCTTGCCACATGTAAACAATGGGTCTGACTGAGGGCCTCCAGGAGAGAAGCCCAAGCAAGACGCGCCCCGAGGAGCGTCTTGCCAGATGACAGCACTCGGTCTGACTGAGCGCCTCCAGGAGAGAGGCCCAAGCAAGACGCGCCCCGAGGAGCGTCTTGCCACTTATCAACAATGGGTCTGACTGAGGGCCTCCATGAGAGAAGCCCAAGCACGACGCGCCCCGAGGAGCATCTTGCCACATGTCACCACTGGGTCTGACTGAGCGCCTCCAGGAGAGAGGCCCAAGCAAGACACGCCCCGAGGAGCGTCTTGCCACGTGTCAACACTGGGTCTGACTGAGCGTCTCCAGGAGAGAGGCCCAAGCAAGACGCGCCCCGAGGAGCATCTTGCCACATGTCATCACTGGGTCTGACTGAGCGCCTCCAGGAGAGAGGCCCAATGAAGACGCGCCCCGAGGAGCGTCTTGCCACATGTAAGCACTGGGTCTGACTGAGCGCCTCCAGGAGAGAAGCCCCAGCAAGACGCGCCCCGAGGAGCGTCTTGCCACATGTAAGCACTGGGTCTGACTGAGCGCCTCCAGGAGAGAATCCCAAGCAAGACGCGCCCCGAGGAGCTTCTTGCACCATGTCCACACTGGGTCTGACTGAGCACCTCCAGGAGAGAGGCCCAAGCAAGACTCGCCCCGAGGAGCGTCTTGACTCATGTAAACACTGGGGCTGACAGAGGGCCTCCAGGAGAGAGGCCCAAGCAAGATGCCCCCCGAGGAGCGTCTTGCCACATGTAAACAATGGGTTTGACTGAGGGCCTCCAGGAGAGAAGCCCAAGCAAGACGCGCCCCGAGGAGCGTCTTGCCACATGTCAGCACTCGGTCTGACTGAGCGCCTCCAGGATAGAGACCCCAGCAAGACGCGCCCCGAGGAGCGTCTGGCCACATGTCAGCACTCTGTCTGACTGTGCGCCTCCAGGAGAGAGGCCCCAATCAAGACGTGCCCCGAGGAGCATCTTGCCACATGTCAACAATGAGTCTGACTGAGGGCCTCCAGGAGAGAAGCCCAAGCAAGACGCGCCCCGAGGAGCGTCTTGCCACATGTCAGCACTCGGTCTGACTGAACGCCTCCAGGAGAAAAGCCCCAGCAAGACGCGCCCCGAGGAGCGTCTTGCCACATGTCAGCACTCGGTCTGACTGAGCTCCTCCAGGAGAGAGGCCCAAGCAAGACGCGCCCCGAGGAGCTCCTTGCCACATGTCAGCACTCGGTCTGACTGAGCGCCTCCAGGAGAGAGGCCCCAGCAAGACGCGCACCGAGGAGCGTCTTGCCTTATGTCAGCACTCGGTCTGACTGAGCGCCTCCAGGAGAGAGGCCCAAGCAAGACGCGCCCCGAGGAGCGTCTTGCCACATGTCAACAATGGGTCTGACTGAGGGCCTCCAGGAGAGAAGCCCAAGCAAGACGCGCCCCGAGGAGCGTCTTGCCACATGTCAACAATGGGTCTGACTGAGGGCCTCCAAGAGAGAAGCCCAAGCAAGACGCGCCCCGAGGAGCTTCTTGCACCATGTCAACACTGGGTCTGACTGAGCACCTCCAGGAGAGAGGCCCAAGCAAGACTCGCCCCGAGGAGCATCTTGACTCATGTCAACACTGGGGCTGACAGAGGGCCTCCAGGAGAGAGGCCCAAGCAAGATGCGCCCCGAGGAGCGTCTTGCCACATGTAAACAATGGGTCTGACTGAACGCCTCCAGGAGAGAAGCCCCAGCAAGACGCGCCCCGAGGAGCGTCTTGCCACATGTAAGCACTGGGTCTGACTGAGCGCCTCCAGGAGAGAGGCCCCAGCAGACGCGCCCCGAGGTGCGTCTTGCCTTATGTCATTACTCGGTCTGACTGAGCGCCTCCAGGAGAGAGGCCCAAGCAAGACGCGCCCCGAGGAGCGTCTTGCCACATGTCAACAATGGGTCTGACTGAGGGCCTCCAGGAGAGAAGCCCAAGCAAGATGCGCCCAAAGGAGCGTCTTGCCACATGTAAACAATGGGTCTGACTGAGGGCCTCCAGGAGAGAAGCCCAAGCAAGACGCGCCCCGAGGAGCGTCTTGCCACATGTCAGCACTCGGTCTGACTGAGCGCCTCCAGGAGAGAGGCCCAAGCAAGACGCACCCCGAGGAGCGTCTTGCCACATATCAGCAATGGGTCTGACTGAGGGCCTCCATGAGAGAAGCCCAAGCAAGACGCGCCCCGAGGAGCGTCTTGCCACATGTCACCACTGGGTCTGACTGAGCGCCTCCAGGAGAGAGGCCCAAGTAAGACGCGCCCCGAGGAGCGTCTTGCCACGTGTCAACACTGGGTCTGACAGAGGGCCTCCAGGAGAGAGGCCCAAGCAAGACGCGCCCCGAGGAGCGTCTTGCCACATGTCAGCACTCGGTCTGACTGAGCGCCTCCAGGAGAGAGGCCCCAGCAAGACGCGCCCCGAGGAGCGTCTGGCCACATGTCAGCACTCTGTCTGACTGTGCGCCTCCAGGAGAGAGGCCCCAAGCAAGACGCACCCCGAGGAGCATCTTGCCACATGTCAACAATGAGTCTGACTGAGGGCCTCCAGGAGAGAAGCCCAAGCAAGACGCGCCCCGAGGAGCGTCTTGCCACATGTCAGCACTCGGTCTGACTGAACGCCTCTAGGAGAGAAGCCCCAGCAAGACGCGCCCCGAGGAGCGGCTTGCCACGTGTCAACACTGGGTCTGACAGAGGGCCTCCAGGAGAGAGGCCCAAGCAAGACGCGCCCCGAGGAGCGTCTTGCCACATGTCAGCACTCGGTCTGACTGAGCGCCTCCAGGAGAGAGGCCCCAGCAAGACGCGCCCCGAGGAGCGTCTGGCCACATGTCAGCACTCTGTCTGACTGTGCGCCTCCAGGAGAGAGGCCCCAAGCAAGACGCACCCCGAGGAGCATCTTGCCACATGTCAACAATGAGTCTGACTGAGGGCCTCCAGGAGAGAAGCCCAAGCAAGACGCGCCCCGAGGAGCGTCTTGCCACATGTCAGCACTCGGTCTGACTGAACGCCTCTAGGAGAGAAGCCCCAGCAAGACGCGCCCCGAGGAGCGTCTTGCCACATGTCAGCACTCGGTCTGACTGAGCTCCTCCAGGAGAGAGGCCCAAGCAAGACGCGCCCCGAGGAGCGTCTTGCCACATATCAACAATGGATCTGACTGAGGGCCTCCATGAGAGAAGCCCAAGCAAGACGCGCCCCGAGGAGCGTCTTGTCACATGTCACCACTGGGTCTGACTGAGCGCCTCCAGGAGAGAGGCCGAAGCAAGACGCGCCCCGAGGAGCGTCTTGCCAAATGTCACCACTGGGTCTGACTGAGCGCCTCCAGGAGAGAGGCCCAAGCAAGACGCGCCCCGAGGAGCGTCTTGCCACATGTCAACAATGAGTCTGACTGAGGGCCTCCAGGAGAGAAGCCCAAGCAAGACGCGTCCCGAGGAGCGTCTTGCCACATGTCAGCACTCGGTCTGACTAAACGCCTCCAGGAGCGAAGCCCCAGCAAGACGCGCCCCGAGGAGCGTCTTGCCACATGTAAGCACTGGGTCTGACTGAGCGCCTCCAGGAGAGAGGCCCCAGCAAGACGCGCCCCGAGGAGCTTCTTGACTTATGTCAGCACTCGGTCTGACTGAGCGCCTCCAGGAGAGAGGCCCAAGCAAGACGCGCCCCAAATAGCGTCTTGCCACATGTCAACAATGGGTCTGACTGAGGGCCTCCAGGAGAGAAGCCCAAGCAAGATGCGCCCAAAGGAGCGTCTTGCCACATGTAAACAATGGGTCTGACTGAGGGCCTCCAGGAGAGAAGCCCAAGCAAGACGCGCCCCGAGGAGCGTCTTGCCACATGTCAGCACTCGGTCTGACTGAGCGCCTCCAGGAGAGAGGCCCAAGCAAGATGCGCCCCGAGGAGCGTCTTGCCACATATCAGCAATGGGTCTGACTGAGGGCCTCCATGAGAGAAGCCCAAGCAAGACGCGCCCCGAGGAGCGTCTTGCCACATGTCACCACTGGGTCTGACTGAGCGCCTCCAGGAGAGAGGCCCAAGTAAGACGCGCCCCGAGGAGCGTCTTGCCACGTGTCAACACTGGGTCTGACTGAGTGTCTCCAGGAGAGAGGCCCAAGCAAGACGCGCCCCGAGGAGCGTCTTGCCACATGTCAGCACTGGGTCTGACTGAGCGCCTCCAGGAGAGAGGCCCAAGCAAGATGCGCCCCGAGGAGCGTCTTGCCACATGTAAGCACTGGCTCTGACTGAGCGCCTCCAGGAGAGAAGCCCCAGCAAGAAGCGCCCCGAGGAGCGTCTTACCACATGTCAGCACTCGGTCTGACTGATCGCCTCCAGGAGAGAAGCCCAAGCAAGACGCGCCCCGAGGAGCGTCTTGCCACATTACAGCACTCGGTCTGACTGAACGCCTCCAGGAGAGAAGCACCAGCAAGACACGCCCCGAGGAGCGTCTTGCCACATGTAAGCACTGGGTCTGACTGAGCGCCTCCAGGAGAGAGGCCCCAGCAAGACGCGCCCCGAGGAGCGTCTTGCCTTATGTCAGCACTCGGTCTGGCTGAGCGCCTCCAGGAGAGAGGCCCAAGCAAGACGCGCCCCGCGGAGCGTCTTGCCACATGTCAACAATGGGTCTGACTGAGGGCCTCCAGGAGAGAAGCCCAAGCAAGACGCGCCCCGAGGAGCGTCTTGCCACATGTCAGTACTCGGTCTGACTGAGCGACTCCAGGAGAGAGGCCCAAGCAAGATGCACCCCGGGGAGCGTCTTGACACATGTCAACACTGGGGCTGACAGAGGGCCTCCAGGAGAGAGGCCCAATTAAGATGCGCCCCGAGGAGCGTCTTGCCACATGTAAACAATGGGTCTGACTGAGGGCCTCCAAGAGAGAAGCCCAAGCAAGACGCGCCCCGAGGAGCGTCTTGCACCATGTCAACACTGGGTCTGACTGAGCACCTCCAGGAGAGAGGCCCAAGCAAGACTCGCCCCGAGGAGCGTCTTGCCACATATCAACAATGGGTCTGACTGAGGGCCTCCATGAGAGAAGCCCAAGCAAGACGCGCCCCGAGGAGCATCTTGCCACATGTCAGCACTCGGTCTGACTGAGCGACTCCAGGAGAGAGGCCCAAGCAAGAAGCACCCCGAGGAGCGTCTTGACACATGTCAACACTGGGACTGACAGAGGGCCTCCAGGAGAGAGGCCCAAGCAAGATGCGCCCCGAGGAGCGTCTTGCCACATGTCAACAATGGGTCTGACTGAGGGCCTCCAAGAGAGAAGCCCAAGCAAGACGCGCCCCGAGGAGCGTCTTGCACCATGTCAACACTGGGTCTGACTGAGCACCTCCAGGAGAGAGGCCCAAGCAAGACTCGCCCCGAGGAGCGTCTTGCCACATATCAACAATGGGTCTGACTGAGGGCCTCCATGAGAGAAGCCCAAGCAAGACGCGCCCCGAGGAGCGTCTTGCCACATGTCAGCACTCGGTCTGACTGAGCGCCTCCAGGAGAGAGGCCCAAGCAAGACGCGCCCCGAGGAGCGTCTTGCCACATGTCACCACTGGGTCTGACTGAGCGCCTCCAGGAGAGAGGCCCAAGCAAGACGCGCCCCGAGGAGCGTCTTGCCACATGTCAACATGAGTCTGACTGAGGAACTCCAGGAGAGAAGCCCAAGCAAGACGCGTCCCGAGGAGTGTCTTGCCACATGTCAGCACTCGGTCTGACTGAACGCCTCCAGGAGAGAAGCCCCAGCAAGACGCGCCCCGAGGAGCGTCTTGCCACATGTAAGCACTGGGTCTGACTGAGCGCCTCCAGGAGAGAGGCCCCAGCAAGACGCGCCCCGAGGAGCGTCTTGCCTCATGTCAGCACTCGGTCTGACTGAGCGCCTCCAGGAGAGAGGCCCAAGCAAGACGCGTCCCGAGGAGTGTCTTGCCACATGTCAACAATGAGTCTGACAGAGGGCCTCCAGGAGAGAAGCCCAAGCAAGACGCGTCCCGAGGAGTGTCTTGCCACATGTCAACAATGGGTCTGACTGAGGGCCTCCAGGAGAGAAGCCCAAGCAAGACGCGCCCCGAGGAGCGTCTTGCCACATGTCAGCACTCGGTCTGACTGAGCGCCTCCAGGAGAGAGGCCCAAGCAAGACGCACCCCGAGGAGCATCTTGCCACATGTCATCACTGGGTCTGACTGAGCGCCTCCAGGAGAGAGGCCCAATCAAGACGCGCCCCGAGGAGCGTCTTGCCACATGTAAGCACTGGGTCTGACTGAGCGCCTCCAGGAGAGAAGCCCCAGCAAGACGCGCCCCGAGGAGCGTCTTGCCACATGTAAGCACTGGGTCTGACTGAGCGCCTCCAGGAGAGAATCCCAAGCAAGACGCGCCCCGAGGAGCTTCTTGCACCATGTCAACACTGGGTCTGACTGAGCACCTCCAGGAGAGAGGCCCAAGCAAGACTCGCCCCGAGGAGCGTCTTGACTCATGTCAACACTGGGGCTGACAGAGGGCCTCCAGGAGAGAGGCCCAAGCAAGATGCCCCCCGAGGAGCGTCTTGCCACATGTAAACAATGGGTTTGACTGAGGGCCTCCAGGAGAGAAGCCCAAGCAAGACGCGCCCCGAGGAGCGTCTTGCCACATGTCAGCACTCGGTCTGACTGAGCGCCTCCAGGATAGAGGCCCCAGCAAGACGCGCCCCGAGGAGCGTCTGGCCACATGTCAGCACTCTGTCTGACTGTGCGCCTCCAGGAGAGAGGCCCCAATCAAGACGTGCCCCGAGGAGCATCTTGCCACATGTCAACAATGAGTCTGACTGAGGGCCTCCAGGAGAGAAGCCCAAGCAAGACGCGCCCCGAGGAGCGTCTTGCCACATGTCAGCACTCGGTCTGACTGAACGCCTCCAGGAGAAAAGCCCCAGCAAGACGCGCCCCGAGGAGCGTCTTGCCACATGTCAGCACTCGGTCTGACTGAGCTCCTCCAGGAGAGAGGCCCAAGCAAGACGCGCCCCGAGGAGCTCCTTGCCACATGTCAGCACTCGGTCTGACTGAACGCCTCCAGGAGAGAAGCCCCAGCAAGACACACCCCGAGGTGCGTCTTGCCACATGTAAGCACTGGGTCTGACTGAGCGCCTCCAGGAGAGAGGCCCCAGCAAGACGCGCACCGAGGAGCGTCTTGCCTTATGTCAGCACTCGGTCTGACTGAGCGCCTCCAGGAGAGAGGCCCAAGCAAGACGCGCCCCGAGGAGCGTCTTGCCACATGTCAACAATGGGTCTGACTGAGGGCCTCCAGGAGAGAAGCCCAAGCAAGACGCGCCCCGAGGAGCGTCTTGCCACATGTCAACAATGGGTCTGACTGAGGGCCTCCAAGAGAGAAGCCCAAGCAAGACGCGCCCCGAGGAGCTTCTTGCACCATGTCAACACTGGGTCTGACTGAGCACCTCCAGGAGAGAGGCCCAAGCAAGACTCGCCCCGAGGAGCGTCTTGACTCATGTCAACACTGGGGCTGACAGAGGGCCTCCAGGAGAGAGGCCCAAGCAAGATGCGCCCCGAGGAGCGTCTTGCCACATGTAAACAATGGGTCTGACTGAACGCCTCCAGGAGAGAAGCCCCAGCAAGACGCGCCCCGAGGAGCGTCTTGCCACATGTAAGCACTGGGTCTGACTGAGCGCCTCCAGGAGAGAGGCCCCAGCAAGACGCGCCCCGAGGTGCGTCTTGCCTTATGTCATTACTCGGTCTGACTGAGCGCCTCCAGGAGAGAGGCCCAAGCAAGACGCGCCCCGAGGAGCGTCTTGCCACATGTCAACAATGGGTCTGACTGAGGGCCTCCAGGAGAGAAGCCCAAGCAAGATGCGCCCAAAGGAGCGTCTTGCCACATGTAAACAATGGGTCTGACTGAGGGCCTCCAGGAGAGAAGCCCAAGCAAGACGCGCCCCGAGGAGCGTCTTGCCACATGTCAGCACTCGGTCTGACTGAGCGCCTCCAGGAGAGAGGCCCAAGCAAGACGCACCCCGAGGAGCGTCTTGCCACATATCAGCAATGGGTCTCACTGAGGGCCTCCATGAGAGAAGCCCAAGCAAGACGCGCCCCGAGGAGCGTCTTGCCACATGTCACCACTGGGTCTGACTGAGCGCCTCCAGGAGAGAGGCCCAAGTAAGACGCGCCCCGAGGAGCGTCTTGCCACGTGTCAACACTGGGTCTGACAGAGGGCCTCCAGGAGAGAGGCCCCAGCAAGACGCGCCCCGAGGAGCGTCTGGCCACATGTCAGCACTCTGTCTGACTGTGCGCCTCCAGGAGAGAGGCCCCAAGCAAGACGCACCCCGAGGAGCATCTTGCCACATGTCAACAATGAGTCTGACTGAGGGCCTCCAGGAGAGAAGCCCAAGCAAGACGCGCCCCGAGGAGCGTCTTGCCACATGTAAGCACTGGGTCTGACTGAGCGCCTCCAGGAGAGAGGCCCCAGCAAGACGCGCCCCGAGGAGCGTCTTGACTTATGTCAGCACTCGGTCTGACTGAGCGCCTCCAGGAGAGAGGCCCAAGCAAGACGCGCCCCAAATAGCGTCTTGCCACATGTCAACAATGGGTCTGACTGAGGGCCTCCAGGAGAGAAGCCCAAGCAAGATGCGCCCAAAGGAGCGTCTTGCCACATGTAAACAATGGGTCTGACTGAGGGCCTCCAGGAGAGAAGCCCAAGCAAGACGCGCCCCGAGGAGCGTCTTGCCACATGTCAGCACTCGGTCTGACTGAGCGCCTCCAGGAGAGAGGCCCAAGCAAGATGCGCCCCGAGGAGCGTCTTGCCACATATCAGCAATGGGTCTGACTGAGGGCCTCCATGAGAGAAGCCCAAGCAAGACGCGCCCCGAGGAGCGTCTTGCCACATGTCACCACTGGGTCTGACTGAGCGCCTCCAGGAGAGAGGCCCAAGTAAGACGCGCCCCGAGGAGCGTCTTGCCACGTGTCAACACTGGGTCTGACTGAGTGTCTCCAGGAGAGAGGCCCAAGCAAGACGCGCCCCGAGGAGCGTCTTGCCACATGTCAGCACTGGGTCTGACTGAGCGCCTCCAGGAGAGAGGCCCAAGCAAGATGCGCCCCGAGGAGCGTCTTGCCACATGTAAGCACTGGCTCTGACTGAGCGCCTCCAGGAGAGAAGCCCCAGCAAGAAGCGCCCCGAGGAGCGTCTTACCACATGTCAGCACTCGGTCTGACTGATCGCCTCCAGGAGAGAAGCCCAAGCAAGACGCGCCCCGAGGAGCGTCTTGCCACATTACAGCACTCGGTCTGACTGAACGCCTCCAGGAGAGAAGCACCAGCAAGACACGCCCCGAGGAGCGTCTTGCCACATGTAAGCACTGGGTCTGACTGAGCGCCTCCAGGAGAGAGGCCCCAGCAAGACGCGCCCCGAGGAGCGTCTTGCCTTATGTCAGCACTCGGTCTGGCTGAGCGCCTCCAGGAGAGAGGCCCAAGCAAGACGCGCCCCGCGGAGCGTCTTGCCACATGTCAACAATGGGTCTGACTGAGGGCCTCCAGGAGAGAAGCCCAAGCAAGACGCGCCCCGAGGAGCGTCTTGCCACATGTCAGTACTCGGTCTGACTGAGCGACTCCAGGAGAGAGGCCCAAGCAAGACGCACCCCGGGGAGCGTCTTGACACATGTCAACACTGGGGCTGACAGAGGGCCTCCAGGAGAGAGGCCCAATTAAGATGCGCCCCGAGGAGCGTCTTGCCACATGTAAACAATGGGTCTGACTGAGGGCCTCCAAGAGAGAAGCCCAAGCAAGATGCGCCCCGAGGAGCGTCTTGCACCATGTCAACACTGGGTCTGACTGAGCACCTCCAGGAGAGAGGCCCAAGCAAGACTCGCCCCGAGGAGCGTCTTGCCACATATCAACAATGGGTCTGACTGAGGGCCTCCATGAGAGAAGCCCAAGCAAGACGCGCCCCGAGGAGCATCTTGCCACATGTCAGCACTCGGTCTGACTGAGCGACTCCAGGAGAGAGGCCCAAGCAAGAAGCACCCCGAGGAGCGTCTTGACACATGTCAACACTGGGACTGACAGAGGGCCTCCAGGAGAGAGGCCCAAGCAAGATGCGCCCCGAGGAGCGTCTTGCCACATGTCAACAATGGGTCTGACTGAGGGCCTCCAAGAGAGAAGCCCAAGCAAGACGCGCCCCGAGGAGCGTCTTGCACCATGTCAACACTGGGTCTGACTGAGCACCTCCAGGAGAGAGGCCCAAGCAAGACTCGCCCCGAGGAGCGTCTTGCCACATATCAACAATGGGTCTGACTGAGGGCCTCCATGAGAGAAGCCCAAGCAAGACGCGCCCCGAGGAGCGTCTTGCCACATGTCAGCACTCGGTCTGACTGAGCGCCTCCAGGAGAGAGGCCCAAGCAAGACGCGCCCCGAGGAGCGTCTTGCCACATATCAACAATGGGTCTGACTGAGGGCCTCCATGAGAGAAGCCCAAGCAAGACGCGCCCCGAGGAGCGTCTTGTCACGTGTCAACACTGGGTCTGACTGAGCGTCTCCAGGAGAGAGGCCCAAGCAAGACGCACCCCGAGGAGCGTCTTGCCACATGTCACCACTGGGTCTGACTGAGCGCCTCCAGGAGAGAGGCCCAAGCAAGACGCGCCCCGAGGAGCGTCTTGCCACATGTCAACATGAGTCTGACTGAGGGCCTCCAGGAGAGAAGCCCAAGCAAGACGCGTCCCGAGGAGTGTCTTGCAACATGTCAGCACTCGGTCTGACTGAACGCCTCCAGGAGAGAAGCCCCAGCAAGACGCGCCCCGAGGAGCGTCTTGCCACATGTAAGCACTGGGTCTGACTGAGCGCCTCCAGGAGAGAGGCCCCAGCAAGACGCGCCCCGAGGAGCGTCTTGCCTCATGTCAGCACTCGGTCTGACTGAGCGCCTCCAGGAGAGAGGCCCAAGCAAGACGCGTCCCGAGGAGTGTCTTGCCACATGTCAACAATGAGTCTGACAGAGGGCCTCCAGGAGAGAAGCCCAAGCAAGACGCGTCCCGAGGAGTGTCTTGCCACATGTCAACAATGGGTCTGACTGAGGGCCTCCAGGAGAGAAGCCCAAGCAAGACGCGCCCCGAGGAGCGTCTTGCCACATGTCTGCACTCGGTCTGACTGAGCGCCTCCAGGAGAGAGGCCCAAGCAAGACGCACCCCGAGGAGCGTCTTGACACATGTCAACACTGGGGCTGACAGAGGAACTCCAGGAGAGAGGCCCAAGCAAGATGCGCCCCGAGGAGCGTCTTGCCACATGTAAAGAATGGGTCTGACTGAGGGCCTCCAGGAGAGAAGCCCAAGCAAGACGCGCCCCGAGGAGCGTCTTGCCACATGTCAGCACTCGGTCTGACTGAGCGCCTCCAGGAGAGAGGCCCAAGCAAGACGCGCCCCGAGGAGCGTCTTGCCACATATCAACAATGGGTCTGACTGAGGGCCTCCATGAGAGAAGCCCAAGCAAGACGCGCCCCGAGGAGCGTCTTGTCACGTGTCAACAGTGGGTCTGACTGAGCGTCTCCAGGAGAGAGGCCCAAGCAAGACGCGCCCCGAGGAGCGTCTTGCCACATGTAAGCACTGGGTCTGACTGAGCGCCTCCAGGAGAGAGGCCCAAGCAAGACGCGCCCCGAGGAGCGTCTTGCCACATGTCAACAATGGGTCTGACTGAGGGCCTCCAGGAGAGAAGCCCAAGCAAGACGTGCCCCGAGGAGCGTCTTGCCACATGTCAACAATGGGTCTGACTGAGCGCCTCCAGGAGAGAGGCCCAAGCAAGACGCGCCCCGAGGAGCGTCTTGCCACATGTCACCACTGGGTCTGACTGAGCGCCTCCAGGAGAGAGGCCCAAGCAAGACGCGCCCCGAGGAGCGTCTTGCCACATGTAAGCACTGGGTCTGACTGAGCGCCTCCAGGAGAGAGGCCCCAGCAAGACGCGCCCCGAGGAGCGTCTTGCCTTATGTCAGCACTCGGTCTGACTGAGCGCCTCCAGGAGAGAGGCCCAAGCAAGACGCGCCCCGCGGAGCGTCTTGCCACATGTCAACAATGGGTCTGACTGAGGGCCTCCAGGAGAGAAGCCCAAGCAAGACGCGCCCCGAGGAGCGTCTTGCCACATGTCAGCACTCGGTCTGACTGAGCGACTCCAGGAGAGAGGCCCAAGCAAGACGCACCCCGGGGAGCGTCTTGACACATGTCAACACTGGGGCTGACAGAGGGCCTCCAGGAGAGAGGCCCAAGCAAGATGCGCCCCGAGGAGCGTCTTGCCACATGTCAACAATGGGTCTGACTGAGGGCCTCCAAGAGAGAAGCTCAAGCAAGACGCGCCCCGAGGAGCGTCTTGCACCATGTCAACACTGGGTCTGACTGAGCACCTCCAGGAGAGAGGCCCAAGCAAGACTCGCCCCGAGGAGCGTCTTGCCACATATCAACAATGGGTCTGACTGAGGGCCTCCATGAGAGAAGCCCAAGCAAGACGCGCCCCGAGGAGCATCTTGCCACATGTCACCACTCGGTCTGACTGAGCGACTCCAGGAGAGAGGCCCAAGCAAGACGCACCCCGAGGAGCGTCTTGACACATGTCAACACTGGGGCTGACAGAGGGCCTCCAGGAGAGAGGCCCAAGCAAGACTCGCCCCGAGGAGCGTCTTGCCACATGTCAACATGAGTCTGACTGAGGGCCTCCAGGAGAGAAGCCCAAGCAAGACGCGTCCCGAGGAGTGTCTTGCCACATGTCAGCACTCGGTCTGACTGAACGCCTCCAGGAGAGAAGCCCCAGCAAGACGCGCCCCGAGGAGCGTCTTGCCACATGTAAGCACTGGGTCTGACTGAGCGCCTCCAGGAGAGAGGCCCCAGCAAGACGCGTCCCGAGGAGTGTCTTGCCACATGTCAACAATGAGTCTGACAGAGGAACTCCAGGAGAGAGGCCCAAGCAAGATGCGCCCCGAGGAGCGTCTTGCCACATGTAAACAATGGGTCTGACTGAGGGCCTCCAGGAGAGAAGCCCAAGCAAGACGCGCCCCGAGGAGCGTCTTGCCACATGTCAGCACTCGGTCTGACTGAGCGCCTCCAGGAGAGAGGCCCAAGCAAGACGCGCCCCGAGGAGCGTCTTGCCACATATCAACAATGGGTCTGACTGAGGGCCTCCATGAGAGAAGCCCAAGCAAGACGCGCCCCGAGGAGCGTCTTGTCACGTGTCAACAGTGGGTCTGACTGAGCGTCTCCAGGAGAGAGGCCCTAGCAAGACGCGCCCCGAGGAGCGTCTTGCCACATGTAAGCACTGGGTCTGACTGAGCGCCTCCAGGAGAGAGGCCCCAGCAAGACGCGCCCCGAGGAGCGTCTTGCCTTATGTCAGCACTCGGTCTGACTGAGCGCCTCCAGGAGAGAGGCCCAAGCAAGACGCGCCCCGAGGAGCGTCTTGCCACATGTCAACAATGGGTCTGACTGAGGAACTCCAGGAGAGAGGCCCAAGCAAGATGCGCCCCGAGGAGCGTCTTGCCACATGTAAACAATGGGTCTGACTGAGGGCCTCCAGGAGAGAAGCCCAAGCAAGACGCGCCCCGAGGAGCGTCTTGCCACATGTCAGCACTCGGTCTGACTGAGCGCCTCCAGGAGAGAGGCCCAAGCAAGACGCGCCCCGAGGGGCGTCTTGCCACATATCAACAATGGGTCTGACTGAGGGCCTCCATGAGAGAAGCCCAAGCAAGACGCGCCCCGAGGAGCGTCTTGTCACGTGTCAACAGTGGGTCTGACTGAGCGTCTCCAGGAGAGAGGCCCAAGCAAGACGCGCCCCGAGGAGCGTCTTGCCACATGTAAGCACTGGGTCTGACTGAGCGCCTCCAGGAGAGAGGCCCCAGCAAGACGCGCCCCGAGGAGCGTCTTGCCTTATGTCAGCACTCGGTCTGACTGAGCGCCTCCAGGAGAGAGGCCCAAGCAAGACGCACCCCGGGGAGCGTCTTGACACATGTCAGTACTCGGTCTGACTGAGCGACTCCAGGAGAGAGGCCCAAGCAAGACGCACCCCGGGGAGCGTCTTGACACATGTCAACACTGGGGCTGACAGAGGGCCTCCAGGAGAGAGGCCCAATTAAGATGCGCCCCGAGGAGCGTCTTGCCACATGTAAACAATGGGTCTGACTGAGGGCCTCCAAGAGAGAAGCCCAAGCAAGACGCGCCCCGAGGAGCGTCTTGCACCATGTCAACACTGGGTCTGACTGAGCACCTCCAGGAGAGAGGCCCAAGCAAGACTCGCCCCGAGGAGCGTCTTGCCACATATCAACAATGGGTCTGACTGAGGGCCTCCATGAGAGAAGCCCAAGCAAGACGCGCCCCGAGGAGCATCTTGCCACATGTCAGCACTCGGTCTGACTGAGCGACTCCAGGAGAGAGGCCCAAGCAAGAAGCACCCCGAGGAGCGTCTTGACACATGTCAACACTGGGACTGACAGAGGGCCTCCAGGAGAGAGGCCCAAGCAAGATGCGCCCCGAGGAGCGTCTTGCCACATGTCAACAATGGGTCTGACTGAGGGCCTCCAAGAGAGAAGCCCAAGCAAGACGCGCCCCGAGGAGCGTCTTGCACCATGTCAACACTGGGTCTGACTGAGCACCTCCAGGAGAGAGGCCCAAGCAAGACTCGCCCCGAGGAGCGTCTTGCCACATATCAACAATGGGTCTGACTGAGGGCCTCCATGAGAGAAGCCCAAGCAAGACGCGCCCCGAGGAGAGTCTTGCCACATGTCAGCACTCGGTCTGACTGAGCGCCTCCAGGAGAGAGGCCCAAGCAAGACGCGCCCCGAGGAGCGTCTTGCCACATATCAACAATGGGTCTGACTGAGGGCCTCCATGAGAGAAGCCCAAGCAAGACGCGCCCCGAGGAGCGTCTTGTCACGTGTCAACACTGTGTCTGACTGAGCGTCTCCAGGAGAGAGGCCCAAGCAAGACGCACCCCGAGGAGCGTCTTGCCACATGTCACCACTGGGTCTGACTGAGCGCCTCCAGGAGAGAGGCCCAAGCAAGACGCGCCCCGAGGAGCGTCTTGCCACATGTCAACATGAGTCTGACTGAGGGCCTCCAGGAGAGAAGCCCAAGCAAGACGCGTCCCGAGGAGTGTCTTGCCACATGTCAGCACTCGGTCTGACTGAACGCCTCCAGGAGAGAAGCCCCAGCAAGACGCGCCCCGAGGAGCGTCTTGCCACATGTAAGCACTGGGTCTGACTGAGCGCCTCCAGGAGAGAGGCCCCAGCAAGACGCGCCCCGAGGAGCGTCTTGCCTCATGTCAGCACTCGGTCTGACTGAGCGCCTCCAGGAGAGAGGCCCAAGCAAGACGCACCCCGAGGAGCGTCTTGACACATGTCAACACTGGGGCTGACAGAGGAACTCCAGGAGAGAGGCCCAAGCAAGATGCGCCCCGAGGAGCGTCTTGCCACATGTAAAGAATGGGTCTGACTGAGGGCCTCCAGGAGAGAAGCCCAAGCAAGACGCGCCCCGAGGAGCGTCTTGCCACATGTCAGCACTCGGTCTGACTGAGCGCCTCCAGGAGAGAGGCCCAAGCAAGACGCGCCCCGAGGAGCGTCTTGCCACATATCAACAATGGGTCTGACTGAGGGCCTCCATGAGAGAAGCCCAAGCAAGACGCGCCCCGAGGAGCGTCTTGTCACGTGTCAACAGTGGGTCTGACTGAGCGTCTCCAGGAGAGAGGCCCAAGCAAGACGCGCCCCGAGGAGCGTCTTGCCACATGTAAGCACTGGGTCTGACTGAGCGCCTCCAGGAGAGAGGCCCAAGCAAGACGCGCCCCGAGGAGCGTCTTGCCACATGTCAACAATGGGTCTGACTGAGGGCCTCCAGGAGAGAAGCCCAAGCAAGACGTGCCCCGAGGAGCGTCTTGCCACATGTCAACAATGGGTCTGACTGAGCGCCTCCAGGAGAGAGGCCCAAGCAAGACGCGCCCCGAGGAGCGTCTTGCCACATGTCACCACTGGGTCTGACTGAGCGCCTCCAGGAGAGAGGCCCAAGCAAGACGCGCCCCGAGGAGCGTCTTGCCACATGTAAGCACTGGGTCTGACTGAGCGCCTCCAGGAGAGAGGCCCCAGCAAGACGCGCCCCGAGGAGCGTCTTGCCTTATGTCAGCACTCGGTCTGACTGAGCGCCTCCAGGAGAGAGGCCCAAGCAAGACGCGCCCCGCGGAGCGTCTTGCCACATGTCAACAATGGGTCTGACTGAGGGCCTCCAGGAGAGAAGCCCAAGCAAGACGCGCCCCGAGGAGCGTCTTGCCACATGTCAGCACTCGGTCTGACTGAGCGACTCCAGGAGAGAGGCCCAAGCAAGACGCACCCCGGGGAGCGTCTTGACACATGTCAACACTGGGGCTGACAGAGGGCCTCCAGGAGAGAGGCCCAAGCAAGATGCGCCCCGAGGAGCGTCTTGCCACATGTCAACAATGGGTCTGACTGAGGGCCTCCAAGAGAGAAGCTCAAGCAAGACGCGCCCCGAGGAGCGTCTTGCACCATGTCAACACTGGGTCTGACTGAGCACCTCCAGGAGAGAGGCCCAAGCAAGACTCGCCCCGAGGAGCGTCTTGCCACATATCAACAATGGGTCTGACTGAGGGCCTCCATGAGAGAAGCCCAAGCAAGACGCGCCCCGAGGAGCATCTTGCCACATGTCACCACTCGGTCTGACTGAGCGACTCCAGGAGAGAGGCCCAAGCAAGACGCACCCCGAGGAGCGTCTTGACACATGTCAACACTGGGGCTGACAGAGGGCCTCCAGGAGAGAGGCCCAAGCAAGACTCGCCCCGAGGAGCGTCTTGCCACATGTCAACATGAGTCTGACTGAGGGCCTCCAGGAGAGAAGCCCAAGCAAGACGCGTCCCGAGGAGTGTCTTGCCACATGTCAGCACTCGGTCTGACTGAACGCCTCCAGGAGAGAAGCCCCAGCAAGACGCGCCCCGAGGAGCGTCTTGCCACATGTAAGCACTGGGTCTGACTGAGCGCCTCCAGGAGAGAGGCCCCAGCAAGACGCGTCCCGAGGAGTGTCTTGCCACATGTCAACAATGAGTCTGACAGAGGAACTCCAGGAGAGAGGCCCAAGCAAGATGCGCCCCGAGGAGCGTCTTGCCACATGTAAACAATGGGTCTGACTGAGGGCCTCCAGGAGAGAAGCCCAAGCAAGACGCGCCCCGAGGAGCGTCTTGCCACATGTCAGCACTCGGTCTGACTGAGCGCCTCCAGGAGAGAGGCCCAAGCAAGACGCGCCCCGAGGAGCGTCTTGCCACATATCAACAATGGGTCTGACTGAGGGCCTCCATGAGAGAAGCCCAAGCAAGACGCGCCCCGAGGAGCGTCTTGTCACGTGTCAACAGTGGGTCTGACTGAGCGTCTCCAGGAGAGAGGCCCTAGCAAGACGCGCCCCGAGGAGCGTCTTGCCACATGTAAGCACTGGGTCTGACTGAGCGCCTCCAGGAGAGAGGCCCCAGCAAGACGCGCCCCGAGGAGCGTCTTGCCTTATGTCAGCACTCGGTCTGACTGAGCGCCTCCAGGAGAGAGGCCCAAGCAAGACGCGCCCCGAGGAGCGTCTTGCCACATGTCAACAATGGGTCTGACTGAGGAACTCCAGGAGAGAGGCCCAAGCAAGATGCGCCCCGAGGAGCGTCTTGCCACATGTAAACAATGGGTCTGACTGAGGGCCTCCAGGAGAGAAGCCCAAGCAAGACGCGCCCCGAGGAGCGTCTTGCCACATGTCAGCACTCGGTCTGACTGAGCGCCTCCAGGAGAGAGGCCCAAGCAAGACGCGCCCCGAGGAGCGTCTTGCCACATATCAACAATGGGTCTGACTGAGGGCCTCCATGAGAGAAGCCCAAGCAAGACGCGCCCCGAGGAGCGTCTTGTCACGTGTCAACAGTGGGTCTGACTGAGCGTCTCCAGGAGAGAGGCCCAAGCAAGACGCGCCCCGAGGAGCGTCTTGCCACATGTAAGCACTGGGTCTGACTGAGCGCCTCCAGGAGAGAGGCCCCAGCAAGACGCGCCCCGAGGAGCGTCTTGCCTTATGTCAGCACTCGGTCTGACTGAGCGCCTCCAGGAGAGAGGCCCAAGCAAGACGCGCCCCGAGGAGCGTCTTGCCACATGTCAACAATGGGTCTGACTGAGGGCCTCCAGGAGAGAAGCCCAAGCAAGACGTGCCCCGAGGAGCGTCTTGCCACATGTCAACAATGGGTCTGACTGAGCGCCTCCAGGAGAGAGGCCCAAGCAAGACGCGCCCCGAGGAGCGTCTTGCCACATGTCACCACTGGGTCTGACTGAGCGCCTCCAGGAGAGAGGCCCAAGCAAGACGCGCCCCGAGGAGCGTCTTGCCACATGTCAACAATGGGTCTGACTGAACGCCTCCAGGAGAGAAGCCCAAGCAAGACGCGCCCCGAGGAGCGTCTTGCCACATGTCAACACTCGGTCTGACTGAACGCCTCCAGGAGAGAAGCCCCAGCAAGACACGCCCCGAGGAGCGTCTTGCCACATGTAAGCACTGGGTCTGACTGAGCGCCTCCAGGAGAGAGGCCCCAGCAAGACGCGCCCCGAGGAGCGTCTTGCCTTATGTCAGCACTCGGTCTGACTGAGCGCCTCCAGGAGAGAGGCCCAAGCAAGACGCACCCCGGGGAGCGTCTTGACACATGTCAACACTGGGGCTGACAGAGGGCCTCCAGGAGAGAGGCCCAAGCAAGATGTGCCCCGAGGAGCGTCTTGCCACATGTAAACAATGGGTCTGACTGAGGGCCTCCAAGAGAGAAGCTCAAGCAAGACGCGCCCCGAGGAGCGTCTTGCACCATGTCAACACTGGGTCTGACTGAGCACCTCCAGGAGAGAGGCCCAAGCAAGACTCGCCCCGAGGAGCGTCTTGCCACATATCAACAATGGGTCTGACTGAGGGCCTCCATGAGAGAAGCCCAAGCAAGACGCGCCCCGAGGAGCATCTTGCCACATGTCACCACTCGGTCTGACTGAGCGACTCCAGGAGAGAGGCCCAAGCAAGACGCACCCCGAGGAGCGTCTTGACACATGTCAACACTGGGGCTGACAGAGGGCCTCCAGGAGAGAGGCCCAAGCAAGATGCGCCCCGAGGAGCGTCTTGCCACATGTCAACAATGGGTCTGACTGAGGGCCTCCAAGAGAGAAGCCCAAGCAAGACGCGCCCCGAGGAGCGTCTTGCACCATGTCAACACTGGGTCTGACTGAGCACCTCCAGGAGAGAGGCCCAAGCAAGACTCGCCCCGAGGAGCGTCTTGCCACATAGCAACAATGGGTCTGACTGAGGGCCTCCATGAGAGAAGCCCAAGCAAGACGCGCCCCGAGGAGCGTCTTGTCACGTGTCAACACTGGGTCTGACTGAGCGTCTCCAGCAGAGAGGCCCAAGCAAGACGCGCCCCGAGGAGCGTTTTGCCACATGTCACCACTGGGTCTGACTGAGGGCCTCCAGGAGAGAGGCCCAAGCAACACGCGCCCCGAGGAGCGTCTTGCCACATGTCAACAATGAGTCTGACTGAGGGCCTCCAGGAGAGAAGCCCAAGCAAGACGCGTCCCGAGGAGTGTCTTGCCACATGTCAGCACTCGGTCTGACTGAACGCCTCCAGGAGAGAAGCCCCAGCAAGACGCGCCCCGAGGAGCGTCTTGCCACATGTAAGCACTGGGTCTGATTGAGCGCCTCCAGGAGAGAGGCCCCAGCAAGACGCGCCCCGAGGAGCGTCTTGCCTTATGTCAGCACTCGGTCTGACTGAGCGCCTCCAGGAGAGAGGCCCAAGCAAGACGCGTCCCGAGGAGTGTCTTGCCACATGTCAACAATGAGTCTGACTGAGGGCCTCCAGGAGAGAAGCCCAAGCAAGACGCGTCCCGAGGAGTGTCTTGCCACATGTCAACAATGGGTCTGACTGAGGGCCTCCAGGAGAGAAGCCCAAGCAACACGCGCCCCGAGGAGCGTCTTGCCACATGTCAGCACTCGGTCTGACTGAGCGCCTCCAGGAGAGAGGCCCAAGCAAGACGCACCCCGAGGAGCGTCTTGACACATGTCAACACTGGGGCTGACAGAGGAACTCCAGGAGAGAGGCCCAAGCAAGATGCGCCCCGAGGAGCGTCTAGCCACATGTAAACAATGGGTCTGACTGAGGGCCTCCAGGAGAGAAGCCCAAGCAAGACGCGCCCCGAGGAGCGTCTTGCCACATGTTAGCACTCGGTCTGACTGAGCGCCTCCAGGAGAGAGGCCCAAGCAAGACGCGCCCCGAGGAGCGTCTTGCCACATTTCAACAATGGGTCTGACAGAGGGCCTCCATTAGAGAAGCCCAAGCAAGACGCGCCCCGAGGAGCGTCTTTTCACGTGTCAACACTGGGTCTGACTGAGAGTCTCCAGGAGAGAGGCCAAAGCAAGACGCACCCCGAGGAGCGTCTTGCCACATGTCAACAATGGGTCTGACTGAGGGCCTCCAGGAGAGAAGCCTCAAGCAAGACGTGCCCCGAGGAGCGTCTTGCCACATGTCAACAATGGGTCTGACTGAGCGCCTCCAGGAGAGAGGCCCAAGCAAGACGCGCCCCGAGGAGCGTCTTGCCACATGTCACCACTGGGTCTGACTGAGCGCCTCCAGGAGAGAGGCCCAAGCAAGACACGCCCCGAGGAGCGTCTTGCCACATGTCAGCACTCGGTCTGACTGAACGCCTCCAGGAGAGAAGCCCCAGCAAGACGCGCCCCGAGGAGCGTCTTGCCACATGTAAGCACTGGGTCTGACTGAGCGCCTCCAGGAGAGAAGCCCCAGCAAGACGCGCCCCGAGGTGCGTCTTGCCACATGTAAGCACTGGGTCTGACTGAGCGCCTCCAGGAGAGAGGCCCAAGCAAGACGCGCCCCGAGGAGCGTCTTGCCACATGTCAGCACTCGGTCTGACTGAACGCCTCCAGGAGAGAAGCCCCAGCAAGACACGCCCCGAGGAGCGTCTTGCCACATGTAAGCACTGGGTCTGACTGAGCGCCTCCAGGAGAGAGGCCCCAGCAAGACGCGCCCCGAGGAGCGTCTTGCCTTATGTCAGCACTCGGTCTGACTGAGCGCCTCCAGGAGAGAGGCCCAAGCAAGACGCGCCCCGCGGAGCGTCTTGCCACATGTCAACAATTGGTCTGCATGAGGGCCTCCAGGAGAGAAGCCCAAGCAAGACGCGCCCCGAGGAGCGTCTTGCCACATGTCAGCACTCGGTCTGACTGAGCCACTCCAGGAGAGAGGCCCAAGCAAGACGCACCCCGGGGAGCGTCTTGACACATGTCAACACTGGGGCTGACAGAGGGCCTCCAGGAGAGAGGCCCAAGCAAGATGCGCCCCGAGGAGCGTCTTGCCACATGTAACAATGGGTCTGACTGAGGGCCTCCAAGAGAGAAGCCAAAGCAAGACGCGCCCCGAGGAGCGTCTTGCACCATGTCAACACTGGGTCTGAATGAGCAACTCCAGGAGAGAGGCCCAAGCAAGACTCGCCCCGAGGAGCGTCTTGCCACATATCAACAATGGGTCTGACTGAGGGCCTCCATGAGAGAAGCCCAAGCAAGACGCGCCCCGAGGAGCGTCTTGTCACGTGTCAACAGTGGGTCTGACTGAGCGTCTCCAGGAGAGAGGCCCTAGCAAGACGCGCCCCGAGGAGCGTCTTGCCACATGTAAGCACTGGGTCTGACTGAGCGCCTCCAGGAGAGAGGCCCCAGCAAGACGCGCCCCGAGGAGCGTCTTGCCTTATGTCAGCACTCGGTCTGACTGAGCGCCTCCAGGAGAGAGGCCCAAGCAAGACGCGCCCCGAGGAGCGTCTTGCCACATGTCAACAATGGGTCTGACTGAGGAACTCCAGGAGAGAGGCCCAAGCAAGATGCGCCCCGAGGAGCGTCTTGCCACATGTAAACAATGGGTCTGACTGAGGGCCTCCAGGAGAGAAGCCCAAGCAAGACGCGCCCCGAGGAGCGTCTTGCCACATGTCAGCACTCGGTCTGACTGAGCGCCTCCAGGAGAGAGGCCCAAGCAAGACGCGCCCCGAGGAGCGTCTTGCCACATATCAACAATGGGTCTGACTGAGGGCCTCCATGAGAGAAGCCCAAGCAAGACGCGCCCCGAGGAGCGTCTTGTCACGTGTCAACAGTGGGTCTGACTGAGCGTCTCCAGGAGAGAGGCCCAAGCAAGACGCGCCCCGAGGAGCGTCTTGCCACATGTAAGCACTGGGTCTGACTGAGCGCCTCCAAGAGAGAGGCCCCAGCAAGACGCGCCCCGAGGAGCGTCTTGCCTTATGTCAGCACTCGGTCTGACTGAGCGCCTCCAGGAGAGAGGCCCAAGCAAGACGCGCCCCGAGGAGCGTCTTGCCACATGTCAACAATGGGTCTGACTGAGGGCCTCCAGGAGAGAAGCCCAAGCAAGACGTGCCCCGAGGAGCGTCTTGCCACATGTCAACAATGGGTCTGACTGAGCGCCTCCAGGAGAGAGGCCCAAGCAAGACGCGCCCCGAGGAGCGTCTTGCCACATGTCACCACTGGGTCTGACTGAGCGCCTCCAGGAGAGAGGCCCAAGCAAGACGCGCCCCGAGGAGCGTCTTGCCACATGTCAACAATGGGTCTGACTGAACGCCTCCAGGAGAGAAGCCCAAGCAAGACGCGCCCCGAGGAGCGTCTTGCCACATGTCAACACTCGGTCTGACTGAACGCCTCCAGGAGAGAAGCCCCAGCAAGACACGCCCCGAGGAGCGTCTTGCCACATGTAAGCACTGGGTCTGACTGAGCGCCTCCAGGAGAGAGGCCCCAGCAAGACGCGCCCCGAGGAGCGTCTTGCCTTATGTCAGCACTCGGTCTGACTGAGCGCCTCCAGGAGAGAGGCCCAAGCAAGACGCACCCCGGGGAGCGTCTTGACACATGTCAACACTGGGGCTGACAGAGGGCCTCCAGGAGAGAGGCCCAAGCAAGATGTGCCCCGAGGAGCGTCTTGCCACATGTAAACAATGGGTCTGACTGAGGGCCTCCAAGAGAGAAGCTCAAGCAAGACGCGCCCCGAGGAGCGTCTTGCACCATGTCAACACTGGGTCTGACTGAGCACCTCCAGGAGAGAGGCCCAAGCAAGACTCGCCCCGAGGAGCGTCTTGCCACATATCAACAATGGGTCTGACTGAGGGCCTCCATGAGAGAAGCCCAAGCAAGACGCGCCCCGAGGAGCATCTTGCCACATGTCACCACTCGGTCTGACTGAGCGACTCCAGGAGAGAGGCCCAAGCAAGACGCACCCCGAGGAGCGTCTTGACACATGTCAACACTGGGGCTGACAGAGGGCCTCCAGGAGAGAGGCCCAAGCAAGATGCGCCCCGAGGAGCGTCTTGCCACATGTCAACAATGGGTCTGACTGAGGGCCTCCAAGAGAGAAGCCCAAGCAAGACGCGCCCCGAGGAGCGTCTTGCACCATGTCAACACTGGGTCTGACTGAGCACCTCCAGGAGAGAGGCCCAAGCAAGACTCGCCCCGAGGAGCGTCTTGCCACATAGCAACAATGGGTCTGACTGAGGGCCTCCATGAGAGAAGCCCAAGCAAGACGCGCCCCGAGGAGCGTCTTGTCACGTGTCAACACTGGGTCTGACTGAGCGTCTCCAGCAGAGAGGCCCAAGCAAGACGCGCCCCGAGGAGCGTTTTGCCACATGTCACCACTGGGTCTGACTGAGGGCCTCCAGGAGAGAGGCCCAAGCAACACGCGCCCCGAGGAGCGTCTTGCCACATGTCAACAATGAGTCTGACTGAGGGCCTCCAGGAGAGAAGCCCAAGCAAGACGCGTCCCGAGGAGTGTCTTGCCACATGTCAGCACTCGGTCTGACTGAACGCCTCCAGGAGAGAAGCCCCAGCAAGACGCGCCCCGAGGAGCGTCTTGCCACATGTAAGCACTGGGTCTGATTGAGCGCCTCCAGGAGAGAGGCCCCAGCAAGACGCGCCCCGAGGAGCGTCTTGCCTTATGTCAGCACTCGGTCTGACTGAGCGCCTCCAGGAGAGAGGCCCAAGCAAGACGCGTCCCGAGGAGTGTCTTGCCACATGTCAACAATGAGTCTGACTGAGGGCCTCCAGGAGAGAAGCCCAAGCAAGACGCGTCCCGAGGAGTGTCTTGCCACATGTCAACAATGGGTCTGACTGAGGGCCTCCAGGAGAGAAGCCCAAGCAACACGCGCCCCGAGGAGCGTCTTGCCACATGTCAGCACTCGGTCTGACTGAGCGCCTCCAGGAGAGAGGCCCAAGCAAGACGCACCCCGAGGAGCGTCTTGACACATGTCAACACTGGGGCTGACAGAGGAACTCCAGGAGAGAGGCCCAAGCAAGATGCGCCCCGAGGAGCGTCTTGCCACATGTAAACAATGGGTCTGACTGAGGGCCTCCAGGAGAGAAGCCCAAGCAAGACGCGCCCCGAGGAGCGTCTTGCCACATGTTAGCACTCGGTCTGACTGAGCGCCTCCAGGAGAGAGGCCCAAGCAAGACGCGCCCCGAGGAGCGTCTTGCCACATTTCAACAATGGGTCTGACAGAGGGCCTCCATTAGAGAAGCCCAAGCAAGACGCGCCCCGAGGAGCGTCTTTTCACGTGTCAACACTGGGTCTGACTGAGAGTCTCCAGGAGAGAGGCCAAAGCAAGACGCACCCCGAGGAGCGTCTTGCCACATGTCAACAATGGGTCTGACTGAGGGCCTCCAGGAGAGAAGCCTCAAGCAAGACGTGCCCCGAGGAGCGTCTTGCCACATGTCAACAATGGGTCTGACTGAGCGCCTCCAGGAGAGAGGCCCAAGCAAGACGCGCCCCGAGGAGCGTCTTGCCACATGTCACCACTGGGTCTGACTGAGCGCCTCCAGGAGAGAGGCCCAAGCAAGACACGCCCCGAGGAGCGTCTTGCCACATGTCAGCACTCGGTCTGACTGAACGCCTCCAGGAGAGAAGCCCCAGCAAGACGCGCCCCGAGGAGCGTCTTGCCACATGTAAGCACTGGGTCTGACTGAGCGCCTCCAGGAGAGAAGCCCCAGCAAGACGCGCCCCGAGGTGCGTCTTGCCACATGTAAGCACTGGGTCTGACTGAGCGCCTCCAGGAGAGAGGCCCAAGCAAGACGCGCCCCGAGGAGCGTCTTGCCACATGTCAGCACTCGGTCTGACTGAACGCCTCCAGGAGAGAAGCCCCAGCAAGACACGCCCCGAGGAGCGTCTTGCCACATGTAAGCACTGGGTCTGACTGAGCGCCTCCAGGAGAGAGGCCCCAGCAAGACGCGCCCCGAGGAGCGTCTTGCCTTATGTCAGCACTCGGTCTGACTGAGCGCCTCCAGGAGAGAGGCCCAAGCAAGACGCGCCCCGCGGAGCGTCTTGCCACATGTCAACAATTGGTCTGCATGAGGGCCTCCAGGAGAGAAGCCCAAGCAAGACGCGCCCCGAGGAGCGTCTTGCCACATGTCAGCACTCGGTCTGACTGAGCCACTCCAGGAGAGAGGCCCAAGCAAGACGCACCCCGGGGAGCGTCTTGACACATGTCAACACTGGGGCTGACAGAGGGCCTCCAGGAGAGAGGCCCAAGCAAGATGCGCCCCGAGGAGCGTCTTGCCACATGTAACAATGGGTCTGACTGAGGGCCTCCAAGAGAGAAGCCAAAGCAAGACGCGCCCCGAGGAGCGTCTTGCACCATGTCAACACTGGGTCTGAATGAGCAACTCCAGGAGAGAGGCCCAAGCAAGACTCGCCCCGAGGAGCGTCTTGCCACATATCAACAATGGGTCTGACTGAGGGCCTCCATGAGAGAAGCCCAAGCAAGACGCGCCCCGAGGAGCATCTTGCCACATGTCAGCACTCGGTCTGACTGAGCGACTCCAGGAGAGAGGCCCAAGCAAGACGCACCCCGAGGAGCGTCTTGACACATGTCAACACTGGGGCTGACAGAGGGCCTACAGGAGAGAGGCCCAAGCAAGATGCGCCCCGAGGAGCGTCTTGCCACATGTCAACAATGGGTCTGACTGAGGGCCTCCAAGAGAGAAGCCCAAGCAAGACGCGCCCCGAGGAGCGTCTTGCACCATGTCAACACTGGGTCTGACTGAGCACCTCCAGGAGAGAGGCCCAAGCAAGACTCGCCCCGAGGAGCGTCTTGCCACATATCAACAATGGGTCTGACTGAGGGCCTCCATGAGAGAAGCCCAAGCAAGACGCGCCCCGAGGAGCGTCTTGCCACATGTCAGCACTCGGTCTGACTGAGCGCCTCCAAGAGAGAGGCCCAAGCAAGACGCGCCCCGAGGAGCGTCTTGCCACATATCAACAATGGGTCTGACTGAGGGCCTCCATGAGAGAAGCCCAAGCAAGACGCGCCCCGAGGAGCGTCTTGTCACGTGTCAACACTGGGTCTGACTGAGCGTCTCCAGGAGAGAGGCCCAAGCAAGACGCGCCCCGAGGAGCGTCTTGCCACATGTCACCACTGGGTCTGACTGAGCGCCTCCAGGAGAGAGGCCCAAGCAAGACGCGCCCCGAGGAGCGTCTTGCCACATGTCAACAATGAGTCGGACTGAGGGCCTCCAGGAGAGAAGCCCAAGCAAGACGCGCCCCGAGGAGCGTCTTGCCTTATGTCAGCACTCGGTCTGACTGAGCGCCTCCAGGAGAGAGGCCCAAGCAAGACGCGACCCGAGGAGTGTCTTGCCACATGTCAACAATGAGTCTGACTGAGGGCCTCCAGGAGAGAAGCCCAAGCAAGACGCGTCCCGAGGAGTGTCTTGCCACATGTCAGCACTCGGTCTGACTGAGCGCCTCCAGGAGAGAGGCCCAAGCAAGACGCACCCCGAGGAGCGTTTTGACACATGTCAACACTGGGGCTGACAGAGGAACTCCACGAGAGAGGCCCAAGCAAGATGCACCCCGAGGAGCGTCTTGCCACATGTAAACAATGGGTCTGACTGAGGGCCTCCAGGAGAGAAGCCCAAGCAAGACGCGCCACGAGGAGCGTCTTGCCACATGTCAGCACTCGGTCTGACTGAGCGCCTCCAGGAGAGATGCCCAAGCAAGACGTGCCCCGAGGAGCGTCTTGCCACATATCAACAATGGGTCTGACTGAGGGCCTCCATGAGAGAAGCCCAAGCAAGACGCGCCCCGAGGAGCGTCTTGTCACGTGTCAACACTGGGTCTGACTGAGCGTCTCCAGGAGAGAGGCCCAAGCAAGACGCGCCCCGAGGAGCGTCTTGCCACATGTAAGCACTGGGTCTGACTGAGCGCCTCCAGGAGAGAGGCCCCAGCAAGACGCGCCCCGAGGAGCGTCTTGCCTTATGTCAGCACTCGGTCTGACTGAGCGCCTCCAGGAGAGAGGCCCAAGCAAGACGCGCCCCGAGGAGCGTCTTGCCACATGTCAACAATGGGTCTGACTGAGGGCCTCCAGGAGAGAAGCCCAAGCAAGACGCGCCCCGAGGAGCGTCTTGCCACATGTCAACAATGGGTCTGACTGAGCGCCTCCAGGAGAGAGGCCCAAGCAAGACGCGCCCCGAGGAGCGTCTTGCCACATGTCACCACTGGGTCTGACTGAGCGCCTCCAGGAGAGAGGCCCAAGCAAGACGCGCCCCGAGGAGCGTCTTGCCACATGTCAACAATGGGTCTGACTGAGGGCCTCCAGGAGAGAAGCCCAAGCAAGATGCGCCCAAAGGAGCGTCTTGCCACATGTAAACAATGGGTCTGACTGAGGGCCTCCAGGAGAGAAGCCCAAGCAAGACGCGCCCCGAGGAGCGACTTGCCACATGTCACCACTGGGTCTGACTGAGCGCCTCCAGGAGAGAGGCCCAAGCAAGACGCGCCCCGAGGAGCGTCTTGACACATGTCACCACTGGGTCTGACTGAGCGCCTCCAGGAGAGAGGCCCAATCAAGACGCGCCCCGAGGAGCGTCTTGCCACATGTAAGCACTGGGTCTGACTGAACGCCTCCAGGAGAGAAGCCCCAGCAAGACGCGCCCCGAGGAGCGTCTTGCCACATGTAAGCACTGGGTCTGACTGAGCGCCTCCAGGAGAGAGGCCCCAGCAAGACGCGCCCCGAGGAGCGTCTTGACACATGTCAACACTGGGGCTGACATAGGGCCTCCAGGAGAGAGGCCCAAGCAAGATGCGCCCTGAGGAGCGTCTTGCCACATGTAAACAATGGGTTTGACTGAGGGCCTCCAGGAGAGAAGCACAAGCAAGACGCTTCCCGAGGAGCGTCTTGCCACATGTCAACAATGGGTCTGACTGAGGGCCTCCAGGAGAGAAGCCCAAGCAAGACGCGCCCCGAGGAGCGTCTTGCCACATGTAAACAATGGGTCTGACTCAGGGCCTCCAGGAGAGGAGCCCAAGCAAGACGCGCCCCGAGCAGCGTCTTGCCACATGTCAGCACTCGGTCTGACTGAGCGCCTCCAGGAGAGAGGCCCAAGCAAGACGCGCCCCGAGGAGCGTCTTGCCACATATCAACAATGGGTCTGACTGAGGGCCTCCATGAGAGAAGCCCAAGCAAGACGCGCCCCGAGGAGCGTCTTGCCACATGTCACCACTGGGTCTGACTGAGCTTCTCCAGGAGAGGGGCCCAAGCAAGACGCGCCCCGAGGAAAGTCTTGCCACGTGTCAACACTGGGTCTGACTGAGCGCCTCCAGGAGAGAGGCCCAAGCAAGACGCGCCCCGAGGAGCGTCTTGCCACATGTAAACAATGGGTCTGACTGAGGGCCTCCAGGAGAGAAGCCCAAGCAAGATGCGCCCAAAGGAGCGTCTTGCCACATGTAAACAATGGGTCTGACTCAGGGCCTCCAGGAGAGAAGCCCAAGCAAGACGCGCCCCGAGCAGCGTCTTGCCACATGTCAGCACTCGGTCTGACTGAGCGCCTCCAGGAGAGAGGCCCAAGCAAGACGCGCCCCGAGGAGCGTCTTGCCACATGTAAGCACTGGGTCTGACTGAGGGCCTCCATGAGAGATGCCCAAGCAAGACGCGCCCCGAGGAGCGTCTTGCCACATGTCACCACTGGGTCTGACTGAGCGCCTCCAGGAGAGGGGCCCAAGCAAGACGCGCCCCGAGGAAAGTCTTGCCACGTGTCAACACTGGGTCTGACTGAGCGTCTCCAGGAGAGAGGCCCAAGCAAGACGCGCCCCGAGGAGCGTCTTGCCACATGTCACCACTGGGTCTGACTGAGCGCCTCCAGGAGAGAGGCCCAAGCAAGACGCGCCCCGAGGAGCGTCTTGCCACATGTAAGGACTGGGTCTGACTGAGCGCCTCCAGGAGAGAAGCCCCAGCAAGACGCGCCCCGAGGAGCATCTTACCACATGTAAGCACTGGGTCTGACTGAGCGCCTCCAGGAGAGAGGCCCCAGCAAGACGCGCCCCGAGGAGCGTCTTGCCTTATGTCAGCACTCGGTCTGACTGAGCGCCTCCAGGAGAGAGGCCCAAGCAAGACGCGCCCCGAGGAGCGTCTTGCCACATGTCAACAATGGGTCTGACTGAGGGCCTCCAGTAGAGAAGCCCAAGCAAGACGCGCCCCGAGGAGCGTCTTGCCACATGTTAACAATGGGTCTGACTGAGCGCCTCCAGGAGAGAGGCCCAAGCAAGACGCGCCCCGAGGAGCGTCTTGCCACATGTCACCACTGGGTCTGACTGAGCGCCTCCAGGAGAGAGGCCCAAGCAAGACGCGCCCCGAGGAGCGTCTTGCCACATGTCAACAATGGGTCTGACTGAGGGCCTCCAGGAGAGAAGCCCAAGCAAGACGCGTCCCGAGGAGCGTCTTGCCACATGTCAGCACTCGGTCTGACTGAACGCCTCGAGGAGAGAAGCCCCAGCAAGACGCGCCCCGAGGAGCGTCTTGCCACATGTGAGCACTGGGTCTGACTGAGCGCCTCCAGGAGAGAGGCCCAAGCAAGACGCGCCCCGAGGAGCGTCTTGCCACATGTCAACAATGGGTCTGACTGAGGGCCTCCAGGAGAGAAGCCCAAGCAAGACGCGTCCCGAGGAGCGTCTTGCCACATGTCAGCACTCGGTCTGACTGAACGCCTCGAGGAGAGAAGCCCCAGCAAGACGCGTCCCGAGGAGCGTCTTGCCACATGTCAGCACTCGGTCTGACTGAACGCCTCCAGGAGAGAAGCCCCAGCAAGACGCGCCCCGAGGAGCGTCTTGCCACATGTCAGCACTCGGTCTGACTGAGCGCCTCCAGGAGAGAGGCCCAAGCAAGACGCGCCCCGAGGAGCGTCTTGCCACATATCAACAATGGGTCTGACTGAGGGCCTCCATGAGAGAAGCCCAAGCAAGACGCGCCCCGAGGAGCGTCTTGCCACATGTCACCACTGGGTCTGACTGAGCACCTCCAGGAGAGAGGCCCAAGCAAGACACGCCCCGAGGAGCGTCTTGCCACGTGTCAACACTGGGTCTGACTGAGCGTCTCCAGGAGAGAGGCCCAAGCAAGATGCGCCCCGAGGAGCGTCTTGCCACATGTCACCACTGGGTCTGACTGAGCGCCTCCAGGAGAGAGGCCGAATCAAGACGCGCCCCGAGGAGCGTCTTGCCACATGTAAGCACTGGGTCTGACTGAGCGCCTCCAGGAGAGAAGCCCCAGCAAGACGCGCCCCGAGGAGCGTCTTACCACATGTCAGCACTCGGTCTGACTGAACGCCTCCAGGAGAGAAGCCCAAGCAAGACGCGCCCCGAGGAGCGTCTTGCCACATGTCAGCACTCGGTCTGACTGAACGCCTCCAGGAGAGAAGCCCCAGCAAGACGCGCCCCGAGGAGCGTCTTGCCACATGTAAGCACTGGGTCTGACTGAGCGCCTCCAGGAGAGAGGCCCCAGCAAGACGCGCCCCGAGGAGCGTCTTGACACATGTCAACACTGGGGCTGACATAGGGCCTCCAGGAGAGAGGCCCAAGCAAGATGCGCCCCGAGGAGCGTCTTGCCACATGTAAACAATGGGTCTGACTGAGGGCCTCCAGGAGAGAAGCACAAGCAAGACGCGCCCCGAGGAGCGTCTTGCCACATGTCAACAATGGGTCTGACTGAGGGCCTCCAGGAGAGAAGCCCAAGCAAGACGCGCCCCGAGGAGCGTCTTGCCACATGTCAGCACTCGGTCTGACTGAGCGCCTCCAGGAGAGAGGCCCAAGCAAGACGCGCCCCGAGGAGCGTCTTGCCACATATCAACAATGGGTCTGACTGAGGGCCTCCAGGAGAGAAGCCCAAGCAAGACGCGCCCCGAGGAGCGTCTTGCCACATGTCAGCACTCGGTCTGACTGAGCGCCTCCAGGAGAGAGGCCCAAGCAAGACGCGCCCCGAGGAGCGTCTTGCCACATATCAACAATGGGTCTGACTGAGGGCCTCCGTGAGAGAAGCCCAAGCAAGACACGCCCCGAGGAGCGTCTTGTCACGTGTCAACACTGGGTCTGACTGAGCATCTCCAGGAGAGAGGCTCAAGCAAGACGCGCCCCGAAGAGCGTCTTGCCACATGTCACCACTGGGTCTGACTGAGCGCCTCCAGGAGAGAGGCCCAAGCAAGACGCGCCCCGAGGAGCGTCTTGCCACATGTAAGCACTGGGTCTGACTGAGCGCCTCCAGGAGAGAGGCCCAAGCAAGACGCGCCCCGAGGAGCGTCTTGCCACATGTCAACAATGGGTCTGACTGAGGGCCTCCAGGAGAGAAGCCCAAGCAAGATGCGCCCAAAGGAGCGTCTTGCCACATGTAAACAATGGGTCTGACTGAGGGCCTCCAGGAGAGAAGCCCAAGCAAGACGCGTCCCGAGGAGCGTCTTGCCACATGTCAGCACTCAGTCTGACTGAACGCCTCCAGGAGAGAAGCCCCAGCAAGACGCGCCCCGAGGAGCGTCTTGCCACATGTCAGCACTCGGTCTGACTGAGCGCCTCCAGGAGAGAGGCCCAAGCAAGACGCGCCCCGAGGAGCGTCTTGCCACATATCAACAATGGGTCTGACTGAGGGCCTCCATGAGAGAAGCCCAAGCAAGACGCGCCCCGAGGAGCGTCTTGCCACATGTCACCACTGGGTCTGACTGAGCGCCTCCAGGAGAGAGGCCCAAGCAAGACACGCCCCGAGGAGCGTCTTGCCACGTGTCAACACTGGGTCTGACTGAGCGTCTCCAGGATAGAGGCCCAAGCAAGATGCGCCCCGAGGAGCGTCTTGCCACATGTCACCACTGGGTCTGACTGAGCGCCTCCAGGAGAGAGGCCCAATCAAGACGCGCCCCGAGGAGCGTCTTGCCACATGTAAGCACTGGGTCTGACTGAGCGCCTCCAGGAGAGAAGCCCCAGAAAGACGCGCCCCGAGGAGCGTCTTACCACATGTCAGCACTCGGTCTGACTGAACGCCTCCAGGAGAGAAGCCCAAGCAAGACGCGCCCCGAGGAGCGTCTTGCCACATGTCAGCACTCGGTCTGACTGAACGCCTCCAGGAGAGAAGCCCCAGCAAGACGCGCCCCGAGGAGCGACTTGCCACATGTCACCACTGGGTCTGACTGAGCGCCTCCAGGAGAGAGGCCCAAGCAAGATGCGCCCCGAGGAGCGTCTTGCCACATGTCACCACTGGGTCTGACTGAGCGCCTCCAGGAGAGAGGCCCAAGCAAGACGCGCCCCGAGGAGCGTCTTGCCACATGTCAACAATGGGTCTGACTGAGGGCCTCCAGGAGAGAAGCCCAAGCAAGATGCGCCCAAAGGAGCGTCTTGCCACATGTAAACAATGGGTCTGACTGAGGGCCTCCAGGAGAGAAGCCCAAGCAAGACGCGCCCCGAGGAGCGACTTGCCACATGTCACCACTGGGTCTGACTGAGCGCCTCCAGGAGAGAGGCCCAAGCAAGACGCGCCCCGAGGAGCGTCTTGCCACATGTCACCACTGGGTCTGACTGAGCGCCTCCAGGAGAGAGGCCCAATCAAGACGCGCCCCGAGGAGCGTCTTGCCACATGTAAGCACTGGGTCTGACTGAACGCCTCCAGGAGAGAAGCCCCAGCAAGACGCGCCCCGAGGAGCGTCTTGCCACATGTAAGCACTGGGTCTGACTGAGCGCCTCCAGGAGAGAGGCCCCAGCAAGACGCGCCCCGAGGAGCGTCTTGACACATGTCAACACTGGGGCTGACAAAGGGCCTCCAGGAGAGAGGCCCAAGCAAGATGCGCCCCGAGGAGCGTCTTGCCACATGTAAACAATGGGTTTGACTGAGGGCCTCCAGGAGAGAAGCACAAGCAAGACGCGCCCCGAGGAGCGTCTTGCCACATGTAAACAATGGGTCTGACTCAGGGCCTCCAGGAGAGGAGCCCAAGCAAGACGCGCCCCGAGCAGCGTCTTGCCACATGTCAGCACTCGGTCTGACTGAGCGCCTCTAGGAGAGAGGCCCAAGCAAGACGCGCCCCGAGGAGCGTCTTGCCACATATCAACAATGGGTCTGACTGAGGGCCTCCATGAGAGAAGCCCAAGCAAGACGCGCCCCGAGGAGCGTCTTGCCACATGTCACCACTGGGTCTGACTGAGCTTCTCCAGGAGAGGGGCCCAAGCAAGACGCGCCCCGAGGAAAGTCTTGCCACGTGTCAACACTGGGTCTGACTGAGCGCCTCCAGGAGAGAGGCCCAAGCAAGACGCGCCCCGAGGAGCGTCTTGCCACATGTAAACAATGGGTCTGACTGAGGGCCTCCAGGAGAGAAGCCCAAGCAAGATGCGCCCAAAGGAGCGTCTTGCCACATGTAAACAATGGGTCTGACTCAGGGCCTCCAGGAGAGAAGCCCAAGCAAGACGCGCCCCGAGCAGCGTCTTGCCACATGTCAGCACTCGGTCTGACTGAGCGCCTCCAGGAGAGAGGCACAAGCAAGACGCGCCCCGAGGAGCGTCTTGCCACATGTAAGCACTGGGTCTGACTGAGGGCCTCCATGAGAGATGCCCAAGCAAGACGCGCCCCGAGGAGCGTCTTGCCACATGTCACCACTGGGTCTGACTGAGCGCCTCCAGGAGAGGGGCCCAAGCAAGACGCGCCCCGAGGAAAGTCTTGCCACGTGTCAACACTGGGTCTGACTGAGCGTCTCCAGGAGAGAGGCCCAAGCAAGACGCGCCCCGAGGAGCGTCTTGCCACATGTCACCACTGGGTCTGACTGAGCGCCTCCAGGAGAGAGGCCCAAGCAAGACGCGCCCCGAGGAGCGTCTTGCCACATGTAAGGACTGGGTCTGACTGAGCGCCTCCAGGAGAGAAGCCCCAGCAAGACGCGCCCCGAGGAGCATCTTACCACATGTAAGCACTGGGTCTGACTGAGCGCCTCCAGGAGAGAGGCCCCAGCAAGACGCGCCCCGAGGAGCGTCTTGCCTTATGTCAGCACTCGGTCTGACTGAGCGCCTCCAGGAGAGAGGCCCAAGCAAGACGCGCCCCGAGGAGCGTCTTGCCACATGTCAACAATGGGTCTGACTGAGGGCCTCCAGTAGAGAAGCCCAAGCAAGACGCGCCCCGAGGAGCGTCTTGCCACATGTTAACAATGGGTCTGACTGAGCGCCTCCAGGAGAGAGGCCCAAGCAAGACGCGCCCCGAGGAGCGTCTTGCCACATGTCACCACTGGGTCTGACTGAGCGCCTCCAGGAGAGAGGCCCAAGCAAGACGCGCCCCGAGGAGCGTCTTGCCACATGTCAACAATGGGTCTGACTGAGGGCCTCCAGGAGAGAAGCCCAAGCAAGACGCGTCCCGAGGAGCGTCTTGCCACATGTCAGCACTCGGTCTGACTGAACGCCTCGAGGAGAGAAGCCCCAGCAAGACGCGCCCCGAGGAGCGTCTTGCCACATGTGAGCACTGGGTCTGACTGAGCGCCTCCAGGAGAGAGGCCCAAGCAAGACGCGCCCCGAGGAGCGTCTTGCCACATGTCAACAATGGGTCTGACTGAGGGCCTCCAGGAGAGAAGCCCAAGCAAGACGCGTCCCGAGGAGCGTCTTGCCACATGTCAGCACTCGGTCTGACTGAACGCCTCGAGGAGAGAAGCCCCAGCAAGACGCGTCCCGAGGAGCGTCTTGCCACATGTCAGCACTCGGTCTGACTGAACGCCTCCAGGAGAGAAGCCCCAGCAAGACGCGCCCCGAGGAGCGTCTTGCCACATGTCAGCACTCGGTCTGACTGAGCGCCTCCAGGAGAGAGGCCCAAGCAAGACGCGCCCCGAGGAGCGTCTTGCCACATATCAACAATGGGTCTGACTGAGGGCCTCCATGAGAGAAGCCCAAGCAAGACGCGCCCCGAGGAGCGTCTTGCCACATGTCACCACTGGGTCTGACTGAGCACCTCCAGGAGAGAGGCCCAAGCAAGACACGCCCCGAGGAGCGTCTTGCCACGTGTCAACACTGGGTCTGACTGAGCGTCTCCAGGAGAGAGGCCCAAGCAAGATGCGCCCCGAGGAGCGTCTTGCCACATGTCACCACTGGGTCTGACTGAGCGCCTCCAGGAGAGAGGCCGAATCAAGACGCGCCCCGAGGAGCGTCTTGCCACATGTAAGCACTGGGTCTGACTGAGCGCCTCCAGGAGAGAAGCCCCAGCAAGACGCGCCCCGAGGAGCGTCTTACCACATGTCAGCACTCGGTCTGACTGAACGCCTCCAGGAGAGAAGCCCAAGCAAGACGCGCCCCGAGGAGCGTCTTGCCACATGTCAGCACTCGGTCTGACTGAACGCCTCCAGGAGAGAAGCCCCAGCAAGACGCGCCCCGAGGAGCGTCTTGCCACATGTAAGCACTGGGTCTGACTGAGCGCCTCCAGGAGAGAGGCCCCAGCAAGACGCGCCCCGAGGAGCGTCTTGACACATGTCAACACTGGGGCTGACATAGGGCCTCCAGGAGAGAGGCCCAAGCAAGATGCGCCCCGAGGAGCGTCTTGCCACATGTAAACAATGGGTCTGACTGAGGGCCTCCAGGAGAGAAGCACAAGCAAGACGCGCCCCGAGGAGCGTCTTGCCACATGTCAACAATGGGTCTGACTGAGGGCCTCCAGGAGAGAAGCCCAAGCAAGACGCGCCCCGAGGAGCGTCTTGCCACATGTCAGCACTCGGTCTGACTGAGCGCCTCCAGGAGAGAGGCCCAGGCAAGACGCACCCCGAGGAGCGTCTTGACACATGTCAACACTGGGGCTGACAGAGGGCCTCCAGGAGAGAGGCCCAAGCAAGATGCGCCCCAAGGAGCGTCTTGCCACATGTAAACAATGGGTCTGACTGAGGGCCTCCAGGAGAGAAGCCCAAGCAAGACGCGCCCCGAGGAGCGTCTTGCCACATGTCAGCACTCGGTCTGACTGAGCGCCTCCAGGAGAGAGGCCCAAGCAAGACGCGCCCCGAGGAGCGTCTTGCCACATATCAACAATGGGTCTGACTGAGGGCCTCCGTGAGAGAAGCCCAAGCAAGACACGCCCCGAGGAGCGTCTTGTCACGTGTCAACACTGGGTCTGACTGAGCATCTCCAGGAGAGAGGCTCAAGCAAGACGCGCCCCGAAGAGCGTCTTGCCACATGTCACCACTGGGTCTGACTGAGCGCCTCCAGGAGAGAGGCCAAAGCAAGACGCGCCCCGAGGAGCGTCTTGCCACATGTAAGCACTGGGTCTGACTGAGCGCCTCCAGGAGAGAGGCCCAAGCAAGACGCGCCCCGAGGAGCGTCTTGCCACATGTCAACAATGGGTCTGACTGAGGGCCTCCAGGAGAGAAGCCCAAGCAAGATGCGCCCAAAGGAGCGTCTTGCCACATGTAAACAATGGGTCTGACTGAGGGCCTCCAGGAGAGAAGCCCAAGCAAGACGCGCCCCGAGGAGCGTCTTGCCACATGTCACCACTGGGTCTGACTGAGCGCCTCCAGGAGAGAGGCCCAAGCAAGACACGCCCCGAGGAGCGTCTTGCCACGTGTCAACACTGGGTCTGACTTAGCGTCTCCAGGATAGAGGCCCAAGCAAGATGCGCCCCGAGGAGCGTCTTGCCACATGTCACCACTGGGTCTGACTGAGCGCCTCCAGGAGAGAGGCCCAATCAAGACGCGCCCCGAGGAGCGTCTTGCCACATGTAAGCACTGGGTCTGACTGAGCGCCTCCAGGAGAGAAGCCCCAGCAAGACGCGCCCCGAGGAGCGTCTTACCACATGTCAGCACTCGGTCTGACTGAACGCCTCCAGGAGAGAAGCCCAAGCAAGACGCGCCCCGAGGAGCGTCTTGCCACATGTCAGCACTCGGTCTGACTGAACGCCTCCAGGAGAGAAGCCCCAGCAAGACGCGCCCCGAGGAGCGTCTTGCCACATGTAAGCACTGGGTCTGACTGAGCGCCTCCAGGAGAGAGGCCCCAGCAAGACGCGCCCCGAGGAGCGTCTTGACACATGTCAACACTGGGGCTGACATAGGGCCTCCAGGAGAGAGGCCCAAGCAAGATGCGCCCCGAGGAGCGTCTTGCCACATGTAAACAATGGGTCTGACTGAGGGCCTCCAGGAGAGAAGCACAAGCAAGACGCGCCCCGAGGAGCGTCTTGCCACATGTCAACAATGGGTCTGACTGAGGGCCTCCAGGAGAGAAGCCCAAGCAAGACGCGCCCCGAGGAGCGTCTTGCCACATGTCAGCACTCGGTCTGACTGAGCGCCTCCAGGAGAGAGGCCCAAGCAAGACGCACCCCGAGGAGCGTCTTGACACACGTCAACACTGTGGCTGACAGAGGGCCTCCAGGAGAGAGGCCCAAGCAAGATGCGCCCCAAGGAGCGTCTTGCCACATGTAAACAATGGGTCTGACTGAGGGCCTCCAGGAGAGAAGCCCAAGCAAGACGCGCCCCGAGGAGCGTCTTGCCACATGTCAGCACTCGGTCTGACTGAGCGCCTCCAGGAGAGAGGCCCAAGCAAGACGCGCCCCGAGGAGCGTCTTGCCACATATCAACAATGGGTCTGACTGAGGGCCTCCATGAGAGAAGCCCAAGCAAGACGCGCCCCGAGCAGCGTCTTGCCACATGTCAGCACTCGGTCTGACTGAGCGCCTCCAGGAGAGAGGCCCAAGCAAGACGCGCCCCGAGGAGCGTCTTGCCACGTGTCAACACTGGGTATGACTGAGCGTCTCCAGGAGAGAGGCCCAAGCAAGACGCGCCCTGAGGACCTTCTTGCCACATGTCACCACTGGGTCTGACTGAGCGCCTCCAGGAGAGAGGCCCAAGCAAGACGCGCCCCGAGGAGCGTCTTGCCACATGTCAACAATGAGTCTGACTGAGGGCCTCCAGGAGAGAAGCCCAAGCAAGACGCGTCCCGAGGAGTGTCTTGCCACATGTCAGCACTCGGCCTGACTGAGCGCCTCCAGGAGAGAGGCCCAAGCAAGACGCGCCCCGAGGAGCGTCTTGCTACATGTCAACAATGGGTCTGACTGAGGGCCTCCAGGAGAGAAGCCCAAGCAAGATGCGCCCAAAGGAGCGTCTTGCCACATGTAAACAATGGGTCTGACTGAGGGCCTCCATGAGAGAAGCCCAAGCAAGACGCGCCCCGAGGAGCTTCTTGTCACGTGTCAACACTGGGTCTGACTGAGCGTCTCCAGGAGAGAGGCCCAAGCAAGACGCGCCCTGAGGACCTTCTTGCCACATGTCACCACTGGGTCTGACTGAGCGCCTCCAGGAGAGAGGCCCAAGCAAGACGCGCCCCGAGGAGCGTCTTGCCACATGTCAACAATGAGTCTGACTGAGGGCCTCCAGGAGAGAAGCCCAAGCAAGACGCGTCCCGAGGAGTGTCTTGCCACATGTCAGCACTCGGCCTGACTGAGCGCCTCCAGGAGAGAGGCCCAAGCAAGACGCGCCCCGAGGAGCGTCTTGCTACATGTCAACAATGAGTCTGACTGAGGGCCTCCAGGAGAGAAGCCCAAGCAAGATGCGCCCAAAGGAGCGTCTTGCCACATGTAAACAATGGGTCTGACTGAGGGCCTCCAGGAGAGAAGCCCAAGCAAGACGCGCCCTGAGGAGCGTCTTGCCACATGTCAGCACTCGGTCTGACTGAGCGCCTCCAGGAGAGAGGCCCAAGCAAGACGCGCCCCGAGGAGCGTCTTGCCACATATCAACAATGGGTCTGACTGAGGGCCTCCATGAGAGAAGCCCAAGCAAGACGCGCCCCGAGGAGCGTCTTGCCACATTTCACCACTGGGTCTGACTGAGCGCCTCCAGGAGAGAGGCCCAAGCAAGACTCGCCCCGAGGAGCGTCTTGCCACGTGTCAACACTGGGTCTGACTGAGCGTCTCCAGGAGAGAGGCCCAAGCAAGACGCGCCCCGAGGAGCGTCTTGCAACATGTCACCACTGGGTCTGACTGAGCGCCTCCAGGAGAGAGGCCCAAGCAAGACGCGCCCCGAGGAGCGTCTTGCTACATGTCAACAATGGGTCTGACTGAGGGCCTCCAGGAGAGAAGCCCAAGCAAGATGCGCCCAAAGGAGCGTCTTGCCACATGTAAACAATGGGTCTGACTGAGGGCCTCCATGAGAGAAGCCCAAGCAAGACGCGCCCCGAGGAGCTTCTTGTCACGTGTCAACACTGGGTCTGACTGAGCGTCTCCAGGAGAGAGGCCCAAGCAAGACGCGCCCTGAGGACCTTCTTGCCACATGTCACCACTGGGTCTGACTGAGCGCCTCCAGGAGAGAGGCCCAAGCAAGACGCGCCCCGAGGAGCGTCTTGCCACATGTCAACAATGAGTCTGACTGAGGGCCTCCAGGAGAGAAGCCCAAGCAAGACGCGTCCCGAGGAGTGTCTTGCCACATGTCAGCACTCGGCCTGACTGAGCGCCTCCAGGAGAGAGGCCCAAGCAAGACGCGCCCCGAGGAGCGTCTTGCTACATGTCAACAATGGGTCTGACTGAGGGCCTCCAGGAGAGAAGCCCAAGCAAGATGCGCCCAAAGGAGCGTCTTGCCACATGTAAACAATGGGTCTGACTGAGGGCCTCCAGGAGAGAAGCCCAAGCAAGACGCGCCCTGAGGAGCGTCTTGCCACATGTCAGCACTCGGTCTGACTGAGCGCCTCCAGGAGAGAGGCCCAAGCAAGACGCGCCCCGAGGAGCGTCTTGCCACATACCAACAATGGGTCTGACTGAGGGCCTCCATGAGAGAAGCCCAAGCAAGACGCGCCCCGAGGAGCGTCTTGCCACATTTCACCACTGGGTCTGACTGAGCGCCTCCAGGAGAGAGGCCCAAGCAAGACTCGCCCCGAGGAGCGTCTTGCCACGTGTCAACACTGGGTCTGACTGAGCGTCTCCAGGAGAGAGGCCCAAGCAAGACGCGCCCCGAGGAGCGTCTTGCAACATGTCACCACTGGGTCTGACTGAGCGCCTCCAGGAGAGAGGCCCAATCAAGACGCGCCCCGAGGAGCGTCTTGCCACATGTAAGCACTGGGTCTGACTGAGCGCCTCCAGGAGAGAAGCCCCAGCAAGACGCGCCCCGAGGAGCGTCTTAACACATGTCAGCACTCGGTCTGACTGAACGCCTCCAGGAGAGAAGCCCAAGCAAGACGCGCCCCGAGGAGCGTCTTGCCACTTGTCAGCACTCGGTCTGACTGAGGGCCTCCAGGAGAGAAGCCCAAGCAAGATGCGCCCAAAGGAGCGTCTTGCCACATGTAAACAATGGGTCTGACTCAGGGCCTCCAGGAGAGAAGCCCAAGCAAGACGCGCCCCGAGCAGCGTCTTGCCACATGTCAGCACTCGGTCTGACTGAGCGCCTCCAGGAGAGAGGCCCAAGCAAGACGCGCCCCGAGGAGCGTCTTGCCACGTGTCAACACTGGGTCTGACTGAGCGTCTCCAGGAGAGAGGCCCAAGCAAGACGCGCCCCGAGGAGCCTCTTGCCACATGTCACCACTGGGTCTGACTGAGCGCCTCCAGGAGAGAGGCCCAAGCAAGACGCGCCCCGAGGAGCGTCTTACCACATGTCAGCACTGGGTCTGACTGAGCGCCTCCAGGAGAGAAGCCCCAGCAAGATGCGCCCCGAGGAGCGTCTTACCACATGTCAGCACTGGGTCTGACTGAGCGCCTCCAGGAGAGAGGCCCCAGCAAGACTTGCCCCGAGGAGCGTCTTGCCACATGTCAACAATGAGTCTGACTGAGGGCCTCCAGGAGAGAAGCCCAAGCAAGACGCGTCCCGAGGAGTGTCTTGCCACATGTCAGCACTCGGCCTGACTGAGCGCCTCCAGGAGAGAGGCCCAAGCAAGACGCGCCCCGAGGAGCGTCTTGCCACATATCAACAATGGGTCTGACTGAGGGCCTCCATGAGAGAAGCCCAAGCAAGACGCGCCCCGAGGAGCGTCTTGTCACGTGTCAACACTGGGTCTGACTGAGCGTCTCCAGGAGAGAGGCCCCAGCAAGACGCGGCCCGAGGAGCGTCTTGCCACATGTAAGCACTGGGTCTGACTGAGCGCCTCCAGGAGAGAGGCCCAAGCAAGACGCGCCCCGAGGAGCGTCTTGCCACATGTCAACAATGGGTCTGACTGAGGGCCTCCAG